>NC_137454.1:156184918-156784918 GCF_964235325.1 Thermobia domestica
ATATTTTCCAGTAGCCATGAGGTTTGATTTCTTTAGAGTAACAAACTTGAGGAATTACTCCTGCAGAATACTGAGGAGTTTAAGAACTCTTTCACATGATTTTTCAAATGTAAGCCACCTTGATTTCACATTTTTGAGAAATCTATGTTTAAGCATTCCTAACTAACTAGCAATCTTAGTGAAATCTTCCCACTTTGATGGCCAAACCTTGGAAAAATAGTACACATCGATGACAAAACCATTCATTTCAATTCCAAATTCTTGGAATTCTTTTTGGAATGCGTTACTAACTTTGTGTACGTTACATGTTCCTGTATCAAGCAAATCCCGTATGTTTTCATGTCCTAATTTATCATTCTGTGAACCTTTTTATTGGTATTTGGTCCATCACTACCTAACAAGAGTTTCTCTCTGGAAAGGTTTGCATTGTTTATTGTTAGATTTGTGTGTTTCACTAGTTCTGCTTTAGAAAGAATAAAGGCTTGGGAATAAAGCTGACTTTGTACACAAGTGGCAGCACAGCTGTACATGGCAGCAAGTACTGAAGTGTTCAAAAGAGTAACAGGTAACAAGCTTCTGCCTTTTTCCGTTTATTTTTATAATATTTTTTCTTAGAAAACTGCCAATGCAAAACATAAATCACAGGAAAAAATTACTTTACCCCCCCCCCCCCCAAAAAAAGTAACTTTTAGTTTAAAAAAAAAAAAAGTGACTCGCTATGAGCCCTGGAGCTGCGTACATGGCAGACAATGCAACTGTTAATTATCGGAAACACCGGTCGGTTTACCAAAACTTAAAAGAAAATCAATCGTAACTTGATTGCTGCAAACTGCAACTGCCATGTTATACATAATGTAGCTAAACAAGCCGGCACAGCTCTTGGTGCCATGGATGTTGAAACACTTATTAAAATATATAATGAATTCTCAATTTCAGCAAAATATGTCGCTAAGTGAAAGAAATTTCATTTTTAACTTGACTTCAATTCTCGATATGTCCGGGATTTCTCCAGATGAAAGGTGGTAACCCTAGCAATACATTACGTCTGATTCAAGAATTTCAAAACATTTTGCACATCTATTAGCTTCAACTGTCAACTGTGAAATGAGGTTAAGCCTGGCCTGCTGCGACAATTTGGAACATTAACGCCATCTCGTGCCCGAAAGGCTACCTGATATTTTAGCAAGAAACATAAATAAAAGGTTAACAATGCTTTAATTAAATGTGGAATCGCATACGTGTCTGGAAATGTATAGCGCATGTGAGTCAAGAGAAGAGCGCACATACTATGAAACGGTAAATAAAGTAGTTGTATCTCAACTACATTTACTGAGTCACTGAATTGTACGTACCTCAAACAGCGTTGCACACCGTAAGCAAACAAGACATCAAAACAACACAGAATCGATATAATTAACATCTCCGTATCGGCGTAAAAGACTCACTACATTTTTGGATTTATACTCAAAACACTGAATCTTAAATGGCAACAAATATGACAATATACAATAACACAAATATAGGCGAGTGAATTAAACTTCAAGCATAAAGGAGACAATTTTTATTAAATAAATATTTCAATACAATATTTTTATAAAATCACAAACATTCTGTAATTTTATACTAATCTCTCTATCTTTGTTTCTGATATATTTCTTCTTCCTTTAAAAAATACGATGTACTGCACAACGCTAAATGCGATAAGTGATAATATTATGATGCGACATGAAGAATCCAACTACAAAGGAAACTATGATGATAAATGATAATGATATGGCCACATGCAAATACCACTTTTTTTATATATGTGAAAGGACGTTAATAACATATCAAAACACTTTATCGCATTAACGTTATTAGCAGTACATCAAATTATTTGTATATACATTTGTACATATATACATATCCTCTAATTCGAGTATACTTTCTAAACGCAAGTATGTCATGACATATCAAATAAAATGTAACTATTCACTCTTCTAATAGTTTACGAATAATAAAAGATTACGTATTGAAAAATAAAAACTCATACACATAAATACTGGATTCTCCCCCTTCTCCATTTTCTCAACAAAAAAAGAAAACGTCATATTTACTTACACAATTCAATATAATTTTTTATATTTTTAATTGCATGTTGTTGTCCACTTTGTACAGCCATTTCTTGACAGAATTGTACCTCGAGAGCCTCAATGTGAACGTAATAAATATCAACCCCTCCCTAGGGCCTGCTTCATTACAATTTCAAGTCTATTAATAGTGTAGAACTTATATCCAATTACATGCATCACAAAATTGCAACTCTACATAACACATTCAAAGTACCAGCATTTGTATTTACAACTGATATTTATTTACTAGTGTGCTAGTTCTATAGACGATTTGTTCTATTTAAGACCTCCAAAACAGAACTCAAACTTCTACATGTTATGAAATGGGCCATGAACTTTCAAAAATAAAATAAACTATATTAGATACCGAAGCCCTAAGAGGACAGAACATTGTTGTAAGCTACATATAAAAACAAAAAATGGAACTGTTTTCTTTCTTTACAATAGAAGGAATTGAATTATGTCATATTCAAAACTATTTAAGATACCGGTGCAAAATCAAGACTATTTTTTATTTTTGATCCAACACATACTTAAGACCAATAACTGAGTAACTTCACCCATGTTCTACATTTAAGAAATAGTACAAATATTCAACTAATTTAATTTCAATGTTTTACTATGAAGTCTTTAGCTTCTTCTGAAAACTTACTTTAAAGAAAAAAAAAATATATACCTTCAATTCAAATCCCCACTTAAGAGCAGGAAGAACTTTTACGTACACTCTTACATAAGTATTATTTTTCAAAAAGCTTCTACTCATATAAAGTTAATTCATCTACGTTTACCCAGTTCTTGTTATGTCAACTTAGTTGGACTTGTTAACAAAGAATGTATGCAGCAGTAAATCAAATAAACAGGCAAATACACAACACAGGAAGGGCTGATGAATAATGTGGAAGCTACATGCACCTATTAACAAATGTGCTGCCTTATTTGGAGTTCTACCTGGAAAAGTATATATTGGCTGGTCATAGGTCTAGGTACGGTATGCATTTTTTTTCTATTATTTATTTATTTAATTGAATTGAGTTTAGTATTATTTTAGGGATCTCTTGATGCTAAATGGTTAGTGTTCTAGATGAAGTATCAAGTCTAACTTCCAGTTAGAGCTCATGTGGCTTCTCAGCCTTACGTTGAGCTGCAGATTCACGTCTCACGTAACTTCAATGTCGAGAAGGGACGCTGCGCTTCAAAGAAATAAACATTGCCGTATTTTTGCATTAATCTTCTTATTTCCAGATTTTCGTTCGTAGGATAACTCCCAGTATGTATGATTTGAATTAGTCATATGGGCATGGAAAAGAGAAATAAGTATTGTAACACTTTTGTTGTTCATTCTCATTAACCGCGCATTAACTTCAGATTAAGGTAAGACCTAAAAAACTCAAGAAATTATTGTTGGCCTACAATTAGTGATTGGTATTACCGGATACCGAAACGATTCGTTCCAAAAGAACGAATCCTTCAGTCGAATGAAAGAATCCAATCTCTGAAAGGAAAAGAATGAAATCTTTTAAATTTTACGTCCCACGGTAATGCCGGCTAGGCTAAACGAGACAAAAAATAAACGATGGAATGAAGAAAATGGGAGGAAACGGAAGAACCCAAGAAAACCCATGCACACGATGTTTGCCCACCACAAAATTCACTTGGCGCGAGCTGGGACCGAACCAAGGATTTAAGCTCTGAAAGGAATCAAGTTGACTAACTGTAAAAACATGGGGAATTTCATCTTACCGTTCACCTTGCAGTTCATCCTGTACATTTCGCATCAATCGGATGCATTTCTCATTCTGCCATTCAGCTTTTCAACCATCTCGCCATATAATTGACTATTTATATTTACGTTACGGAATAACGAAAGCCAAATATTAACTACTCTTTATGTAATTTAGCTTCAATGACGCCATATAAGGAAGTAAATTCTAAATGTTTCCATCCCCAATCGAAAAAGATTCTGAAGAGTCTTGCTCTTTTATCATTTCATATTTTACACAGACAGAAGCATGAGTTGTGAGAGGCACAACTAATAATATAAAAGTAGTATCAGCTGTTATTTTTTTCTAAGTGTACACATACTTATGCATTTTTAACTGTTTTATACCAGATATCTCATTTATTTAGAAATGTTGACGTGTTTGTAATAATATAGCTAGGATTTAAGTATTGTAAGAAATATATAATTTTTTACTTAAATTTTTTCAATACTTTCGCTACCTTTCCCCAGCATTTATCTGTTCCTTGTCGAACGTCCCATAATAGTTGGTTTGATAAACACTATGCTCATTAGCAAATCTTACCCATTTTCCGACTATACAACAGTAGTAGAACCAAAATTATTTTTTCAAACAGTCATAGCAAAGGAATAACAGAAGATACTAAATGAGCCAATCACACATTCGCAGTGGCAAGGTGACTGGTAAAAAAATCAAACATATCCCAGAAATCTGGCGCGATGTTCGACTACATGTCATACCATATATTTGTATGTGTTGGGATTACTGAACAATTATGCAATGTGAATTGAAAATTGAACGGCAAGATGAGAATAAATATATATATGTTGCATTTTTATGTACATATAATAGAAATACAGAAGATAACAGAACGTGATTTTAAAAAAATATATATGACTACATAAATTTCTGTGGATGAGTCAAAACAGTGAATTGAAGCATATTACTGGTATGAAAAAATACACATAAACATATATTAAAAGATCACTGAAAGAAATTGTCTTTGGGAATTCAGATAGATCAACTCTCAGAACGAAATGAAACAGATTGACTTACAAAGATTCACTTAATGTTGCAATGACTGGTATCAAGGCAAACTCTACTGGCTTTGTATGGCATCAGGAATGACAAACTTTCTGTGCATATTGAGGAACACGACAATCCTTCTTTTTACGTTTACTTCCTTCCGCTTCTACTTACTTCAATCCCTTTTCAACGTTCTTCATAAAACTTCCTTCAATTAAAAAAAAAAAAAAAAAAATCTACTTCCACTGACAAAAGGACCTACTTTTGCTACTTTGCATGAAGAATGGAATCTGATCGGAGAATCACACGGAAACTTGAAATTATTCAACTAAGCGGAATAAACGAATTCGATACAGAGGAACAAATCTTTATTTGGAGGAACTGAATAATCATTTAGGCATTCGGAGTTATACAATTCATGAAGTCAAAAAAATTTCAAGCCAGAGGAACGAGTTGAGTTGATTTTGAGTTTAACGTCCCGTTCAGCAGCGAGGCTATATGAGACGTGGACCTACTGATTAACGTAGAATCCGAACCACATGAGCTCCCGCCGGGAAAGCCAGAGGAACGAATCCTTGTATGAAACAGAATGAAATCGATCGGTTGCGGAAAATGAACCCATTTCGCATCACTACCCTACAAAGACACACGCATATAATAACACTGCAATGATCACTTATGGATAATAAAGTAAGTACGGATATTGTTTTGAAAGATGACTCCTACATAAAAGAAAATACATACATTTAATTTACTAAAAGCAATTCTCGAAATATAAAAGGGTTTATGAACTTCATCTACACTTTGGAAATACATAAATGTACTAATGATAATGAACGTCAAAAATAATTCGTTGTTCAGAATCCTTTACATCAAGTCTTCTATTACTTAACAATGTGATAATAGTTATTGAAAGTTAAGTATTTCATTTTTGCACCGGAACACACGAAAATTTTTCCACGTTTATACATTTATTATTATTATTATTATTATTATTATTATTATTATTATTATTATTATTATTATTAACAGTAGTAGTAGTAGTAGTAGTATTTTGGTTCACTTTGGTTTAAGGTATTTCTATCAAATTATTTTTGTACATTCTTCATATCCTGTATTTCTTTAAAAGCATTTGATTACAATATTATTTCTGTCTAGCCAGTAAAAAGCATTATCATGTTAAACAAAACAGATCTTAACTTCAAAGCTTCTGTAGTAATACGTTCATTTCTAAGGGACGTTCATTTCAAAGGTGACCTCCAATTTTAGTACTTTCGTAATTTTTATTAACATTTTTGCAATAATATTATACTGGAAAGTAACGTAGTTCTAGAGTAGAAACCAATATTTACGAATTTCCTCAAATATGACGGTTGGTACACAATTACAGCTGACAATTGTAAATATTATCGTTCTTTGTTTCTTTATTATCGTTCTAAAATTTATCGTATCTATGAAGTGATACTGTAGCATCAAATAATCCCACTATATCTATACAATGACGCTAAAATTAACTAACTCCATCTGCATGTATTTCATATCATAAATTTATGGAATAATTTTTCAAAATTAAATTTCTATAAGAATTTAACGAAAATTACCCGAGAATTTTACGAAATAACATGCAATAATACGTTAATTTTATTATCAAGGTAAAGACAAGCAACAAACTACCGTGCCACTGCAACATCATAGATCATCTCTAATGAAAGGTCATATAAAAAGTCTGCACGGTTTTTTTATACATTTTTGAACAGAAATTTCTTTATTGAAAATCAATATTAATCAAGTACATATCGACCATTATTATCATCTATTTCCTTTTGCCATTTTTCGGGTAGCTTCATAATTCCATTGGTGTAGAACAAACTTGGCCAAGTGATTTTCAGTGGCGCTTCGGTCAGCCAGGTTTTTTTTCATTTATTTTTATATTTTATTTTACTTTTTTTTTTTTTTTTTTTTTTACCATCAAGAGAGTTTTGCAAAGACCGAAACAAATAGTAGTCAGACTGTGCAAGATCCGGGCTATACTGTGGATGAATCAAAACTTCCCAACCAAGTTCCGACAATTTGTTCCAAGTCATTAAGGATGTGTGTGGCTGTGTATTGTCATGATAATCCTCCACAAAGGACTTCAAAGCCTGGATTGTCGACAAACAAGGTTATGTCGAGTATTTGTTGGGATTGGAAGGGAATTGTCCATTATGAGCTGCTGCAACCTGACGAAACCATCAATTTGGTCCTGTACTGCACACAACTCGACCGTTTGAAGAAGTAATACAGAAAAAGCGACCAGAATTGGCCAACAGAAAGGGAGTTGTGTTTCATCATGACAATGCGCGACCATACACATCTTGATAGCTCGGAACAAATTGACGGAACTTGGTTGGGAAATTTTGATGTATCTACCGTATAGCCCGAACCTTGCACTGTCTTTGCAAAACTCTTTTGATGGTTAAAAAAAAAAAAAGACTTACCGAGGCGCCGCTGAAAATCACTTTGCCATGTTTTTCCACGATAAACCACGTAAGTTCTACACTGTTGGAATTATGAAGCCATCCGAAAAATGGCAAAAGGACAGATAATAATGGTCAATATGTACTTGATTAGAATTAATTTTCAATAAAGAAATTTTTTGTTCAAAAATGTACCAAAAAACCGCGGAGACTTTTTATATGACTTTTTCATTACTGTGAATGAATAATATTCGAACTCTAAATAAAATACGGCTTTCTGTCGTACTTATATAAAAGTCTCTCTCTTTTTATCAGGCACTGAAAAATGATTTTAAAAAATAACCTACAATACAGTAATACATTCATTGTATTTGATGAAAAACAAAATGGATTTATCGCATGTGAATAAATGAAGTGATTTTGAAAGGATTTGAAGAAGAAAGGAATACTAAAAACTGAATGCAAATTCTCAGAATGCATTTATCCATTGCTAAAGGATATTTTCGTAGTCAAACTAGTTAAGATTTTTCTTTTTAATCAACTCGGAACAAAAGCAGCGAATTCTTACGTTTATAGTTCCTTTAAAAAATAAATACATTACTAATATTTAACCTGCTTTTTGTTCACGAAGAATTAGGAACATTTTCAGTAACAAGCACATTACAAAACTGTGAATGATTATACCTCTGCTTCTTTAAATCTATCTTCATTCTCTCAGAGTAACTTCCTATCAATATAGAAAAATCCTGAAATCAAATCACTAATTATATCTATCCGAAGTTTTAGTTTTTTAAATACTAACCTAATGTTCACTTTATTAAAAAAAAAAAGTTTCGTGTATTCCGTACTAGTGAATGTTCCTCCGAATCCACACTCAAGATACTCCCTAATTTATTCCATTTTAAACTCCACATTGTCACACAAGTATAATAAGCTACATAAATTAATATTCTTTTTAAATATATAAGACAATCGAGTTACTGATACTGCATTATGACATGTACCACAGTAGTCAACAATTAACATAATCCCTGAATTATCCAAGTGAACTGGATGACTATTTGTCTTACCGAGTTACGAACTATCTCCGGTACTTACAATATAAAAATCATTCAATTAGCAATCATTTGTAAATACTCTAAAAACTTCTCATGACACAAAACACATCAAACTAAAATAAACTTTTTTCCCCTCTTAAATAAAAGAGCTTTCCACTCATTCATTAAAGAATTAACAGTTTAAATCGTCACTTTGGAAAGAAATATTTAAATCTTCACTTTGTGTGTTGGACGAGATATCTTCCTGGGAGCTCGTCTCCCCTAAGTACACCTTCCTTGACGATCCGGGGTGAGAGAATTCTGAAGTATTCTCATCGTCACTGTTCGCGTTTTCCACTTTGATTTTTAAAGGAGGCATGTCATTGAAATCAAAGCTACAACAAAAGAGAGAAATATATTTAATTAATGCATCATATTTTTTAACAAAAAAGATAAACATATTTAACTAAATACATCATATATTTTTAACTAAAAAAGAATTAAATGGTCAAAAAAATGAATAGCTGCCTCACGGCAAGAAATGCGTGCTAAAATATACTTATTAACATAATTAAAGAGTGAAAACCTATTAATACAAAAAAACAGAGTAGTTTACGTTACATAAAAAGGTTCTACAAGATTTCGGACTCGGAACCATAACCAATGTTTCCGAAAAAATTATTCGGGGAGGGGAACCTGAAGAGATTTTCTGACAAAACAATTTCGGACTCAGACCGAAATCAATTTTTCGAGAAAATACTTTCTGGACCTGGAGCCAAAATTATTTTCTGAGAAAATCGGTTCTAGTTCTAGTTCCGGAGCTGATAGAAATGGAAGCGAAATTGCAGACAAGAGAAAATTTAGTTTGGTAACAAAAGCACTGTAGGTAGTTCCCACGAGTTGTTATTGTACAGTTGCTCAACAGCATTTGCAACTTTAACGATACTTGAAAATAAGGATGTCGAAATGTACTTCGGTTCTCTTCTCGAAGTGCACCGAAATCCTTATATTGATATTCCTGACTTTTCCTGAATTTCCATGACTAAGTAAGTATCCTGATCCGTGATACCCAGAACATTATCATTCGAGTTATCATTTAACAGTTGCTCAACATCATTTGCAGCTTGTAACAATATTTCAAAATAAAGATGCTGAAATTTATTTGAATTCTCTTCCCGAATTGCACCAAAATTTTTATACAGATTTCCCTGAATTTTTATGACTAAGTACCAGGGTTGGCAAAAACTATGGTTTTTATTGAAAAAAAAACGTTTTTTTGTTTAAACCTTTGTTTGTTTGTTTGTTTGTTTAAACCAGTTTTTTTTTTTGGTTTAAATAATTTGCTCTACGTATTTATATCACATATGGACAGAAATAAGTTCGTTTCACCTTGGTGTTATTGTGCAATAACCGGGTTATGCTGGAAGGGGTCACAAGCTTAAAGCGGAGTCAAAACCGTTTCTCGACTTATATCCGAAACAAATTGTCCTCCATTTGAACTCGAAACCGGGACTAATTGGCCGCAAATGCGGTAGTCTGCCGCCTCACTCACGAAGCACTCCTGATACGTTGTACTGATTTTTACATACTTTTAATATAATTGTCTAACTGTCGAGAGTCATTTGAGAAGGAAAAAAAGATAAACAGTTGCACAAGTGAAACCATTATACTGAATTACATAAGGACAATTTCAAAATACTGCAGAGTACAGAAGAACTAAAGTCCAAGTTACTCACTACGACTTTTATTAGTTCAAGTTAAAGAAATACGACGACTTAATATGCATATCAGTAAGAAAAGTGAATAAAGATAAGAATTATTTGAGTCCACTTTGGCTATGACCCATTTATACATAAATAGATACCAAAGATACTTCTGATTTCAGTAAATCCCTCTCATGGGGTTTGTGATTCCCCCCCCCCCCCCAAAAAAAAAAAGTGCGGTATTTCGATGTATTTTGAGTCCAGATCTATTGGGAAAAGTTCATCTTCATACCTAGAAGCTTATTTGTATATTTTCCTCCATTTCACAATCTTCTAATTAAATGGTTCATGTCCATTAGAGCTTGGGCGAAATAAAAAAAATCCACTTCATTACATCAACATCGAAAACTAAGTTCTTCAGCTGTAATGTAAGTATCTGTATCACTGATGTTTACAAAGAGATTCAAATTAAGCAGACCTTCAACAGAGTTCCAATAAGTATTGTACTGACACATACTCCTCTTCAAATTTCGAGGTACCTTGTGGCTAAGCGATTAGCGTATGCGCTCTTGGCGTTGGAGACCCGGGTTCGATTCTGGTGGGAGCTCATATGGTTTGGATCGAACGTTAAACTGTTGGTCCATGTCATATAGCCTCGTTGCTGAAAGGGACGCTGAACTCTAAATCGAACTAAATGTTCTTCAAATTTTATATTCTTGCTACAAGAGAATGCTGCCATTTTTTTCCACCATAACTGCCCCATAGTATAACAAAATGGGGTAATCATAGCACCCCCTGTGGATCATATCATTTATTACAATAACTAATGTGTAATTATTTTTGTAGTTTTGGAACATGGTAAAATTACCTACATTACTATAAAGTTTTTTTTTTTTTTTTTTTTTTTTTAATGGCTAGCCTAAAAGTTGTTCCCAGGCAAAGTGTTATGAAATCCCCGTGCGGAGAATGGAACTAGTTATTTTCATTGTTTATAAGAGATAGAAAAAACAACTTTTGTAAACAGTTATGCTTGTTGTCTTGTGCAGGTGCTATGCTAAGTAACATATTACATTAAACCGAGCTATAAAACTAAAATACATAGAAATTATATGTCTTTGCCATAACTGCCCCACGTAACCCAAGTTATTTTTAAGCATCTTAATCAGTAAACAATCAAAATAAAAATATGCACGTACATAACAAGCTACCATTTTGCGAAGTGCAAAAATTTTGCATTGCGTTGCACACAAAGTACATATCATTCTGAAAAGTTTTTTAAATATATAAATTGAATACCACTTTTTATACTTCTTTTATCATAACTTTCTCTTAATATATATGAGTACTTATTACTTTAAAAATGTAAAATGTCTCAGATAAATTTGCATATCAGCACGAATTGTGTATGAGTACAAAAATTTTATTTCAAGTTATTTTCACCCACTATATGACAAAAGTAATACCGTAATATATAAGATCTTTTAGTAGTAAAGTGTTTCTAATCAAGAATGGCTTTTAGTTTTCAAATATATTTTTCTTCCTACTTACAGTGTTAACAACTACCTGAAACGCCAGTTCTTAGAACGGGAAGAATATGTTTATGGCAAATAAACGAAATGTATCTTTCAACCCTCCTTTCCACCTCCATAAGATTTACAGTATTGTTTGCGAAAAAGTTATCCTCCATTCCCCCTTTTAGAATTCATATTTCAATCCAAGTGTATAACTAATGATAAATACCCAGGTCAACTCAAGTTATGTTTAAGAATTCATTTTAGGCGGTTCAACGGTGTACTCACTTTAACCATTTAATGAATGCAAAATAGGAATTAAAAATATTACAGAATCGTTCCTCCTTTAGAAGCAGAATTTTCGAAAACCTTGGAACACGTCTCAACGTATTTTCGATACGGACTTTATATACTGAGCTCCCTCCACCTAACTTAAAGGGTTCAGGATAATTTTGAACATCTTCCCCCCCCCCCCCCCAAAAAAAAAGGTTCATCACCTGATTTCTTGTGATGATGAGACAGATAATGTAAACATTACATATATATATATATATATATATATATATACTGAGAATAACAGAAATTTCCTGCCGAACCGGGCTTAGAAGTGGAATTTTCTAAAACGATAGAACAGTTGGCAATTTATTTATAATGAGGTTATATAGTAAGTTTCATCTTGCGAACATGACGGGCTCGTAAGATACTTTCTTCCTAATATATTTAAACCCCCTCTTCTGCCCCCTTATTGAAAATGTTTATAAAAATTGGTTCGATCTGGGGGTGTTTGAAATTGCGATTTCGATCCCGAAATTCAGAATGTTCATTTGTCCAGAATTCTTCAAAATTCCTTAACTTCGGAATGTCATAATTTCGGAATTACGAAATTCTGAGATTCCGTAATTCTAACCTTCCGATTTTTCGGATAAATTCTGATATTCAGGATTTCCGATCTCGAAATTTTGGCCTGAAATGCCGGGCTAAAGCTCCGATATTCCGAAATGCCGGGCGAAAGTTTCGAGATTCCGGAGTGACTAAAGTATTAATTCCGATTCCAGAATGAAGATTTTAATTCCGGAATCTGGAACAGTCTACTCAGAATTTTGCGTGTCCATGGGTGACTATATACAATGAAGAACAAAATTGTACCCTTCTTCTTTCTCTGTCTCTGTCTTTACTGAAGATGAGAATTTTCAAATACATACTGGTATACTAGAAAGACAGAAAGGAAAGAAAAAATAATTTTGTTCTGCAGTGTTCCGCTGGTGAGAATAAAAGAGAGTATTGTTGTAATTTAGAACTTCATTTTGATGTCGTATGAACGACGACGTTGGATTTCACATGAATCACTCACACTGCCACACCCCACACCGTCTCACACACAACTACAACTATCAAGGAGCCCGGTAGGGAGTGTGGAACACACGTGGTATCCACCCTCGAATCAGTGACCTGTTATCCCATTATTTTTGCATAGTGAGTGTATATGTAAACGTTCCAGTTACGGTATTTAAAAAAAAAAAGAAAAAAGAAAAGATGTGTATTAGCACGAAATGTACAATTCCGAACAAAAACTGTGAACACTGAACATTAAATAAATTTAAGCATTCTCTTCAAGCCTCCTGTACAATATGGAATAATTAAATCAGTACATCGTCAAATTTTTTGGGCCACGAAGTATAATCTACAAAATGTCATACCTTGTTTAAAGTTATTAAGAAGTTATCATCACACGAATTAAAATGTAAGTTTCAGTTTTACATTCGATTAGTGTCTCACAATGGTCAGAAATATCGCATTTTATTTCTGTTTTATGGAAAATGAATTTAATGTTTTTTTTAAAAAAAAAAAAATAATAATAATAATAATAATAATTTGATTTAAATCAATGAGCCTTACTATTAGGTACTGCTTTCCTTTGCTTACACCCTATTCAAGTCCTCGTGAACAAATTAAAATTTATTTATTAGAATCATTTTTTTTTTTCTTTTTTTCCTCCTGTCCCGAATGTCAGCATTTAATTAAATTTATGCCAGTATAATCATCCATCACACAGTTCAAGTATACATTTTGCTTTTTTTCTTTTTTTTTCGTGACTAATTTTTAATTGTAACGAGTTAGTAATTTGAAATACTAAGTTTTCCCAATTGTTTAGTCAAGATGTGATTCTATCCTGTTATTAAACATAAATTAGTGATTCTTCTCTGGAAGCACCCAGACTATGTTAATATTTCTTCTCATCTAAACATCCTCTAAAGAACTTTTATCATATACACTGATATACCTAATCTATTTTCTGATATTGTCTACCAACGAAGTACAAAGAAACTGATTAAAAATGAGAGTATTTCGGTTAAATCTAAATTGAAAAGAAGTTCTATATAATGTACATAACAGTGCAGAAATATACTTCTTCAGAGCTTAATGAAATGATGAGATCTCCGGAGGACGGTTTGTCAGGAACGGCAGAAGCAAGAGCTTGTGTAATTTTGAAGGTTTATACTGTTATTGTTTCGTAAACTGTCTATCAGTGCATATGATTTTGGTCCTAATTGGTCGAATCCGTTCTTGCATTCATTCATCAAATTAATGTAGTAATTGGACTCCTGTTCTGAGCCAGTAAAGAGGCTTGCACTGAATTCAGTCCTCTCTACTCTTGAAATTGCAAATAATAAAGGTTTAATTTTACTAATATATATAAAACACTGCACAGTGATTTTTTCTTTTTTATTTATCTATTTATTTGAAGTGCCTCTTGAAATATTTACGGTTTAATATATATATATATATATATATTACAAAATTGTTTTTAAAGTAAGAAAATGAATTTGCCAATTCTGATCCATACCTTGTATTAGCATCGTCGTCGTCGGCAGGTGGATCCCAAAAATGCAGGCGTTGTCTCCATATCCTGATTAACCCATCCCATGCACGACGACTATACTTAATATGCTTTGGAGGCGTCCACGGATGTTTACTGGTTCTCTCTTCCCTAGAGAAAGAAAACGCAACAAAAAATAAATGTATGACCTGCTAAGTAACTGTAATCTACATGATCAGAAAATATATGAAAACAAAATAAAACAATGTAACTGAGCATCAAGTTGATTGTATGGGTAATACAAAATAATCTAAACCTAAACGCTAGTGCATCTTGCAAACTCACCCTAGACGTGGTTCGGATTCCATTTTAAATAATCTCTCTCATCTCAGAATCACTTCAATTTCTAAGACTATAACAGCCTGATTCAGAAATTATTACATATTTTACTTTGAATTACTGTATTTGCCATGTCCAACTTAAATTTCTTCAAAAGTTTCTCCAGCAGAGAAATTCTTTCAAAATCTCAATGACATTACATATGTTAAAAGAGAATAAAAAGGACAACATTAAAAAAAGAAAGTCTTAAACCACTTGCTTTTCTCATTTTACTGTACAGTACTGGAACATACTATATTTATATTTACTCATAGGAGTTAAACGCCATACCAAATCATGCCGAGTGAGAATCAATCTCAAATGGTCTCTAGAAATTATGGAGGTGCACTCTTAAATTCATTTCAATTGACTTCCCTTCTTATCAATTTACTTCAACACAAACCAAACTTGGAACATATTTATAATTATGAAACTCACGCTGTATGTGGAAGTTAAAGCTTTATTGTCAACGAATATCCGATTTATTCATTTATTATCTGAGATTAGCCACTTTCTCGCAAAGTTATTACACAAATAGGTATGGTGTAAATTTTTTCTTGGTTAAGCCCCCGTTTACTTCCGCGTATTAACCAGAGAATATTGTTTGTATCAAACCACAGGGTGTGATAGATACATTTGAGTTCAATTCCCGGATTATAACACATCCTACATAAGCATACATCATCATCATCATCATTCGGTTACTAGACTCGTTGAGGTTCGACTTCAGTCCTACTTGCAGATGACGTTCGATATCACGGTTTTAGATTGTTATTCTGAATGGTTGGGTGCTTGTCCAATATCCGATTGTTAGCATGCTCCATGCAAAACTAATTCTTGATAGAAAGCATAACACGGTCAATCAGAAGAAACAATATATGTCAGTCAGAGTACCGTTAAAATTAACAGAGGCCAGCTCATATGCCAGCATTTATTACATTTCTGGCACAAGAAAGGTACACCATAAAAATTTAGTACGTGAAAATGATTATTTTTGGCTTTAACGACACCTGCAAAGCACTTCGGCATGTAAAGAATCAGGTTCTTTGAAAAATAATATTTAGATGAGGATCACGACACTACTTCTACGCAATGACAGAAATGAGTCTTTTACGTGTTAAAATGATATCACCATCAGCAATGTATAGACAAACAACGAACAACGTAATTTCCTGATTTGTCCCGATTAATTCGTACAGCACTGTTGTAACTCTGAAAACCTCATCAGTTTCTTTGCTATATCTCAGTATTGACCCTAAAGTTGAAGTGGCCAACTACGGAAAGTTAGTATTTCATCTTCTTTGATATGCTACAACGCTAACGAACTACAATCACAAACAGGATATCTACTAATGTAGAGTTTGGTCTAGAAATTATCACGTTCCACCATCTTCCCCAACGCCTGTTTTTATTATTATTAGTATTATTATTATTATTATTATTATTATTATTATTATTATTATATTATTATTATTATTATTATTATTATAAATAGAGACCAATAGTGAAACCCAAACTATAGGCCAATAACATTAAATACTTGCCATGTACATTTTCAACCTCTTCAAAAGTTTCTTCAAGAATTGAATTCTTTCAAATTTTTAAATACTATAATGGTATTGTATACCTACGATTTCTTGAAGAAAAGAGAGAAATAAAAACATGAAACAACTCATGAATCAACTGATCTGGTTTCCCCACTTTTTTCATTTTATATGACAACCATAGTAACCAGAAAAAAGAATGAGAGAGAAAATTTGTTCTCAGATCTTTGAAGTAGTATATGAACATACGACATTGAACCAAAATGTATTGCGTTTCATAATTCATATTACAATGTTTCATGTTTAGAAAATGATTAAACTGAAAATGATTAAATGATTAAATTCGTGTTTAGAAGATGATTAGAAGGTGAAAATTTTGTGAAGAGAAGTTCAAATCAGGCTTCACAAATATTGCAAGTTGAATAAAATATAAAAAGTGTGTGTGAAGCCGCAGCTCTTCATTGCTAAATAGCAGTTGAAGGCAACAGGGTTAGTTGCCAAATTATATTTGGAATATAAAAATCCTTTAGGATTCCCACGGCACATGACAGGTAGGTGTTAATTAATCTTAACAAACTTCCAAATAATATATGTATTACAGCATACTGAGTTGAGTTTTAGTTATGTTCTTACAAATAAATTATCAATTCCCATATAGAGTACATATATGGTGTTTAAGAACTGTTGTAAACAGGTTGCAAATTATGCCGCCATTGCTTTAGGAACAAACATCAATATGAAGTACAAATTCTTTCTTGTCAGTCTTGGAAACAGAAGATAGTATGGATATTCTGGGTGACGACATAAATTTTGGGAAAGAATTACCTGATTTTCCCAGTTTTCCAGAACATTTTTTTGAAATTTTCTCTCATATTTAATCAGGGTGGATTGATTTAAATCAGTTTGATTTAATTCACGATTTAAATTACTTGATTTTTCTAATAAAAATCGTTGACTCAAATCAAATTCCGAAATAAATTAATTTAAAGTGAAAATCAGTAAAATCTCATTCTCTTGTTATTTCAATTATGGAAGATAACAATCATAATACAATGAGACTCAAATGTATGTACAGCACAGTATGAAAACGAGTGTCACGCAGATGATGATTAGAGAAAATCAAGTTTTGATCGGGTAACGGGGGAAATCCTGCTTTCCTCTCTTCGTAACATAGGATTTTTAAATCGTTAACTATTCCAACGGGGAAATCACCATGGACATTTAAGACGAAAGTTCTTTTGTGTGCGCGAATGTTCGTTTGTTCCCAGATAATAGGGGCATATTTAGAGGGTTCCGATCCCCTCTTCGAAACTTTTTCTTTTTTAGATTTTATAACATATAAGCCCAAGTAAGCTGGGCTTTAAAAAAAAAAAAAAAAAAAACGGTTTTTTCAAACTGACTGACGAGCCACTTTATCGGTTATTTTAGTAAACTCAAACACTTTCGAAAGAAAACACTTTCCGAATTAAAATACATTACAATGAAAACACAGGAGCTCAAATACAAGTAACTGTACTCCACAATCCTTTCATTTGTGTGATAAGCTACCCTCACTTAATGCAAAACAGGAAACTCCGATAAAACCGAAACTATTGGGAAAGAAAAAGAAAAGGTTGGAATTATGCGTGCGTAGTGAAATGAATTTCCTACTGGATTACTGATCCAACTGGATTTTGTCAATGATCCACCAATATGATATTCCAGTGCACAACCGAAAGTAAAAATAATACGCACGTAAGTTTGTAACACACCGTTAGTGGGAAACACAGACTAGTTTCTAAGTTTGAAGTTGCTAATTATTATTATTTTTATTTTCTAAAACAAAGCAGTCAACTACATCTGAAGTCGTCTTGAAATTTTCATTTCGAATCTCATTCTTAACAAACCGAAATTCCATGACTCTTAGCAGAATTCCTTGGCTATTCGAGGTTTTCACAAATTCCCTGACTTCACGGTTTTCCAGGTTTATCGCCACCCTGGATGTTAATCGTGGTTATATTGTTTGTCTATGCGTCTTTGGCGCAAGGGACCTGGGTTCTATTACCGGTAGAGTCGGATCCACGTTAAGTTCTAGTCATGTCTCATTTAGCCTCGGTGCTGAACGGACCTACCAAGACAATTGGAATAGGCATCATACAAGAATTCTACACAGGTCACCGTGAACAAATGTTATATACATACCAGGGTGGCCACTCATTTGGAATTTCAAAATTCCCTGACTTTTCCAGAAATTTTCCCGGTTTTCCAGAAAATTCCTAGAGAGATCTGAAATTGGTATATCATTGTTTTTCAAAGCTTAAACAGAAGCTACAAGTGAAATGTAATGTGGACTAGAGGATCATTATTACAAAAAGAATCACAAAAAACACTAGCGAAGATAAATAGTCTAATTTTAATCACTTACTTGCCTAATTTTCAATTCTCCTGTGTGTTTCCACTTCACTGTAACCAACTGCTGCACAGAACGAGAAGAGGAATGTCTATCCCTATCGCTTTCCAACCTTAAGCTTAATACTAGTCACAAAATTACACACACTTACAGTCCACTACTAAAACACAAATTACTGGAACGAACACTACTTTACTGAAATTTTTTAAAACCTCAAATCACAGACTTGCAGTTCACTAAAATCAAACTGAAGTTAAGACCACATCCACTTAAATGTTTTAAGACCTCAAACCAATAATCTCATCATCAATTGCAGACAATTTCTCCTTGATATCATTCAACAACTTCATTTTCTTCGCCTCGAATTCAATAACTTTATCCTTAATGGCATTTCTCTTCTTCTGTTTCTTCTCTTCCTCTTCTTGATTCCTCAGAGACTCAACATATACTCCATGAGCATTGCGGGCAGCATGGACAACCCTCTTTGTAATTGTAAACTTATCAATACCACCCACAGCTGAAATTTTATCATGTACCTGCCTGAGTGCAATTAGACTCAACTCGCTTTGATTTTCAATTAAACATTCTTTGTTGATTGAAAATTCCCTCTCCACACTAGCATTTCCATGAGATAAAATGAGGAGAAATTTCACAAAATTATTCATATGTATTGAGCATGCGCCTAAATGCAGCATCTCCATCCAATGGTCATCTAATAATCTCTTACTTCTCCTGTCGTAAGTCCTCATTGCTTCCAATAAAAGAGGATTTTTAGCAAAAACTTTGAATTCACCTTGGATTTCATCAGCTAATGTTCCTGAAATCCAATTTTTGGATATTACAATTTCTAGGCAATTGGACAATCTCTTTGCAGCTACAGTGTCATCCATAACAAACACACTTGGATCCAGGAAAGAAATTGCTCTTGTCAGGTTGAATTTTAGAGGTGACCTGTCCATTATTTTCAGTATGAATTTCTGACATCCTGCGCGACAATCTTGTCGAAATTCAAGAGTCTGTCTATCCGATACGATATTGGTTTTTCGTATAGCATCCTTTGATGTGTAACCAATGTTTACAAACTTGGCTGGCTTTAAGTTTTCGCTATTATTGAAATCAATCTTAACCAATGGCCGGCCTTCCAAAACACTATCTTTCACAAAACGACCTGCAACAGACAATACTATGGCCTGGAGCGAGTTGTAAAGGAAAGGAGCTAATGGAGCTTCTCCCTGAAATTCACACAGGAAAGGTTCAACAGTTTTTGCTGATGTTCTGAAAAGGCCAAGTTTTGCACCAAGCAGGTTATCATTTGTGAAATGTCTTACAGTATCAAAGCTTTTGCACTGTGGTACTTTCTTCTCATCAACAGCCCACTGTACGTATTTCTTTACGTTCGGTAATATTTCCATTGCCCGGGAAGCAACGTCTGAATTTTCTGTCCATCTAATGCTACAAAATTTCTTCGGTAACACAGAAGACCCTGTGCATCTTATGTAATCTGCACGACGAGCTGGAACGTCTTTGAATAAATTATAAGATGCCCTTAGGAATTCTTCTAATTTCCAACCTGTTGCTTGCAAGGCAGCTTTAAAAGCACAATTCATAGTATGCAGCCCACAACTTCCAATATCAAGAAGAATTGGATCTGAAGGTAAACTTGCAAGATCTTTCTGCAGGTCACTTAAAAATTTGAAGTTAACATGTGGGCCATCCATCAAAACTTGAACAATTTTCTTGAGGTCCAAACCTAAGATACCATTATTGAAACTAACTTGAATGTCTGCTGACGTTGAATGTCCGAGGAACACTGAATTTAAATATCTTGCTGACACTTGGTTTCTACTACCGTTCAGCCTTTATATTAATCACGTGACTATCAAAAAGGGATGCAGGGGCGCAGCCCCGAGCGAATTCTGGAATTCGAGCAGCCATCGAACAAAACAAGTGTGTTAATTACAAAATGGTCCCGATTTCGCTCCAGCTCAAACATGGGCAGCACTAAATGACAAAAGAATATGAAGAAAGTATGCGCAGCCCAAACCAGCAGAGCTAGATAAACGAAACCTGGAACGAAGGAGAGATCTGGGGGCGAAGCCCCCAGCTACCAAAGCTATTTTGTATAGAAATAAACCGGCTAAATGGCTAGGAATACAACAGAACGTAAATTTTCCCTCGAGTAAAAATTCCCGGTTTTTCATCAAAATTCCCTGACTTTTACAGAATTAAAAAAATCCCTGACTTTTCCCGGTTTTCCAGGTTTTCCAGGTGAGTGGCCATCCTGCATACTTTTCAGTCTATCCTACTACAAAGATAAATTTTTTGAACTTCGAACTTACTTTGGAACCATTTGGGTGTATCTATCGTAACCTATTGTGTTCTTTCCGTAATCAATTTGTTTCTGACGTCTCTGGAGAACCATTGGATCCGTTTCAATTTCCACGTTTTTGCGATGTTTCCTCCGTTCACCGTTACTGCTGCCACTGCTTTTTGAATCCTGTCTTCTCCTGAAATATGAAACAAAAAATAAACCAATACTTTACAAGGCAACAGTAAGTGTTAATAGAATTAAAAAAAAAAAACTCTACAATCCTGATGTACACTCAAATTGAGTAATTTCAATTATAAATTTATATATTATAAGGAAAATGATTTTAGCAATAGTAGTACTTTAGTCTACTTATTTTTTCCAATACAAAATTAAATCGAAATTCATTGATTTTACACTTTCAATGGAAAATGAACGCTGCTTCAAGAGGATAATACTGCACCTTTCTCGCAGAAAGAGATAAAAGACTGATCTGTTAATTTTGTTTTGTCTGAATATTGTATATGCAAAATTATACGCAACCTATCTGATTAGTAAAACGTTCAACCACTTTCAGTCTGAAGTACATATTATATTCATCGCGGAATTGTGGTGTATACACCATGAATCATTTTTCGAGGAATAATGAACAATTCTTCGAGCAGGGTAGCATTCAGATTCGTCAATGATGATGGTGAAGAAAACTTATTCCTTACTCATTGCTCTCTAACTGATCACAGACATTCAATAATGTTCGAGTCAGCGGATGGGCATCGCACAGGAGGTACTAAAGCTTACCCCTATGTTCATAAAACCACACTTGAAAGGTCTGGTTATATACATTGTTGATCTTGAAAGACTGTGTCGTTGGTAAGGAACATGTGTTAGCATCTGGTTACCTCAAATGTTCCACAATCACTGACAATGGGTGATATCAATAAAACGGAGAAGTTACTCATTACGCCCAATTTTGAAGTAGTTACTCGCATTGGTATCAATAAAAAGAGAACTGAGCACTAGTCGTCTCGGCTGACCTCGGAGAAGCCCCGCCCGTTTGAAGTAACCACACCTCTATTCTCGAGCCGAGTAACTACTACGCGTTTGATATCAATAAAAATCAAAAACTCCTCTGTGATGCTAGTAACTTCTCCAAATTTGTGGAGCAAGCTAAATAGGTGACTCCGTGCGAAATATAGCAGAGTATATGATTGTTTTACTACGTAGAAAAACTTATAAACTGCATAAAAATGTTGGAAATGGAGATTACAAAAAGCATTATAAGTTTATGAAAGAAAATGTAGAGTGGTTAGCACAACATTTTTTAAGGAGAATCAACCGAAATTCGGAGTGGTGGACTACGTAATGATGAAAAGATGCGGGTTTTCTTCAAGGGCGCCGATCCTGTGGGGGCCCGGGCCCGGGCCCCCCAAAGCTCATGTGGGCCCCCTATTGTATTTATGAATATACAACATTTGGCATAATTAGAGTGCAATTTGTCTTAAAATCCTGATATATATACCTTCTGCATCTGTATGCCCTCCCCCCCCCCCCCCCAAATTTACAGAGAAATCGGTGCCCTTGGTTTTCTTGCGTTACGTGAGTGATCTGGGATTCCAGGTGGAATGTCAGGGGATTCTGGTGTGGCTCAAAGTACTGTCTATGACTACCTGAAAATGGATTGTTTCCGGAAGTGTGCGTAATATACAAACAGCAAAGGCAGAGTGGCAAGAACAATATACATTTCCGGGTGCTATCGGAGCACTTGAGTATATACAAGTGGCATTAAAGAAACCTAGTATTTTGGAGAGTAATACGTTAATAGGAAGAGCTATTTCGTGGCTAAGCGGTTAGCGTACATGCCTTTGGCATAGGAGACCCGCGTTCGATTCCCGGCAGGAGCTCATGTGGTTCGGATTCCACGTTAATCTGTGGGTTCTGTCTCATATAGGCACGCTACTGAAAAGGACGTTAAACTAATAATCAACTCAACTCAACGTTGATAGAAAGGTGTATACATGAGAATGTATTTTGTTTATGTCAAGGCGAAGGGGACACGTATGGTGTGGAAAACACAATCAGATGGACGTGATTTATGACGTGGGTGGCTGGACTATTTTAAAAAGAAAACAAAGGAGCCAAATGTCTGATTTCGTTCTTAAAGCCAAACAATCTACAAAGACCTTGGACAACACGTGATATGCGCTTGTCGTGTTAATCTTGATATTGCTTTATTCCAATCAACATCCACCAGCTCAAATAGGTTCATTCCCATGGTTTCAGTATTACTTTATTCTTTCCCGTTTTTTAAATATTTTTTCTTCTTTTTTATTTTTGTACTTTTTTCTTCTTCTTCTTGTTTTATTCTGGCTCGAATATTAAAGATTCTCTTTTGAATTTGTGTCTCAGTCGTAGATGTATTTGATATTTCGTTGCATTTCACTGTAATTACCTTCAAAGTTTCGGCTTTCCTTCGTTTACTTTCTGGTAGCTGTGACTTTGAAAGTACCACTGGAAACTCTTTTACAATATCCACAAATGCACTTTGATTGAAGCTATCGTTGCTACTTGCCCGTTTCATGGCTTTTAAGATACTACGCCATAGGTTAAAAACAACGAAATGACTGCGCGATGAATGGGAGAAATGAGTAATCACTTCTTTTATTGATACGACTCAGTGCTACGTGCAGAGGAAGCGCGAGTAAACGTTCATAAATCTGGAGCAGACTAGACCTGAGTAGTGGCTTGGTTTATTGATACGAAACTGAGGGAGGAGATTACTCCAGGTGTAGTTACTCCGATTCTCGAGCAGGACTTCTCAGGAGTAGTTACTTATTTTTATTGATATCACCCAATAATTCGTCCATTGAGAGTAATAATAGGGCCAACGAATTATCATGAAATGCAGGCCACATAAAACATCAACACGTAACGATATAATAACAATAATGATTACTTTTTATCGCTGCCGAAAATGCGATACAAAACTACTAAATTCTTATACAAATTTAAATTTATTAGCAACTTGCTATGCAAAAACACATCTACTACAGACATAATGTAATAGAACTTATAATCCTGTGTTTATCCCATTTGTATAATGAACTACAACCTGCACTACTTTCACCATATGGAGAAGACTGCACAACCAGCATTTAAAATTATAGCGTATTTTAAATAATTGGAACACAAATAAAGTTAGTAATTACACTAGACTTAACAAAGTATTTTTTGCGTGCGATTTCAAATGATCATGATATATTTTTCAGCTTAGAGTAACATGTCCAAAACTATTTACTACTCTACCTCATAGTATTTCTGTGTTCTAAAACGCTACGTTCTTTTTTACCTTTTTCCTCACTATTATTTTGCAAAATCTAAAATGGCGCCAATTTCACTTCGAATCACTGTGTTACTGTAATTTGCGGAAATCTAAAGAGGGCGCGAATTTTACTTTGAATTACTTTTTGTGTTACTGTTATGTTGAAAAAATCTAAAATGGCGCGAATTTACTTCGTATTACTCTTTGTGTTACTGTTATGTTGAAAAAATCTAAAATGGCGCGAATTTACTTCGTATTACTCTTTGTGTTACTGTTATGTTGAAAAAATCTAAAATGGCGCGAATTTACTTCGTATTACTCTTTGTGTTACTGTTATGTTGGAAAATTTACAATGACGCAAATCTAACTTCGAATAACTCTTAAAAGTAAAACTACTAAATTTACAGTTCCTACTTTTCTACTATAAAACATTCCAATTCCTTCTTAAATAACTAGAAACATACAATAAGAAGAGAAACCCTCAAAAGAGGATTCCATTACTTTTTAACCATAGGAGTGAATAAGACGAATAATAATAATTCTTACCTATTGTTCGCTCTGTTTTCATCAATCTCCAAACTATGTTCCCTGGGTCGCTTTCTCGCTTTGGCAAACTGCGTTAATGACTTCACATTCTCCTTTTCTTTGCTTTCCCGTTTATCCTTCCGGCTTTCGCCTTCATGTCCTATGTGTCGGCCGTGTTGAATTGCCTCTCCAACGTTATAATCCTTTCGGTGCCGCCGCCTTCGATCTTTCCATTTGTCTCGAGCTTCCCTTTCACAACACTCATCGTAATCGCGTTCTTCCTGCTTAACCTGTGTATCCACTGGCTCTTGTTTCACCCGCATTTCCGCTCCATGGCGGTCTCTTCTTGATCTCGCATATTTCCCGCGCTCTGGAGTTAATGGCGGGAAATCTTCAAGTTCTTGCTTTACACGAACTTCATAATCATCTTCTGGTTCTTTCTTTATTTTCACTTGAAATTCATTTGCAGGCTGTTCAAGTTCAACTGGTTCTTTTTTGATCCTCACATGTTCATCACTATGTTCAGGCTGTTGTCGACCGTCACCGTCGACACCGTCTAGTTCTTGTCTTATTCGCTTATCTCCCACTACATCCAACCAAAAGGACGGCTGAATGTCACTGCTTTCGTTAGGAGGAACATTTTCGTTCGAACACGACGTATCATCAGTTCCTGTTTTCGCACGAATATCGTCACTTGCACTGTTACAACTACTTTCAGTATTTACATCTTCCTGTTCTACGATTTTGTTACTTCCTTCGCTTCTTAACCGTTCTTCTTCCTCTTCCTCCTCTTCTTCGACCATTTCAACCCATGATTTGCTGAACGAAAACGAGGCTCTGCTCGTGGAACAACTCGTTGCACCGCCGCTCCACGCTGAGATTGATGAACTATCATGTAGAGTCCCGTCCACTGAACTTTCGTCAATGGACATCCTAGAGTCACTATTTTCTACCGTGACTGACCTGAAGAAAGAAAAACGAAATATCAAAATGAATACCAAAAATATGATTACTTACACTGATCGGATCACATTTTAAGACTCATTGATATAATCATAGAGATGAAGATAATAAACACAGTAAATCGTGACTATACATTCAACAAACCTGTCATAAGCATAAAGTAGCTTCTCCTATTGGTATTTATACTATCTCTAAGTATGTAAAGACTATCAACATTTTAATAATAAGTTAAAGTACGAATTTAATGTACTTTTATGAGTATGAATAATAAAATTTTTCATTGCCTTACGTGTTCTTCACTAAGCAATACAGAACTGTTTCTGTACTCTGTTTTTCTTAGTCTGGCTAATTTTTCAGAATTTAACTTGGAATTACATCTCTTTACATACTTCAGGCTTCTTTATTTACACAGTAGAATACTTGATGTGGAAACACGAAAAGAATGACTTTTAGTATCAAACTTAGAGCGACATGAAACGAAACTCTACCTTCGTTAAGACTTATTCAACATTCGCTGATGTCTTCCTCAGTAACCAGGGTTGGCAAAAACCATGGTTTTTATTGAAGAAACCAAAAACTTTTTTTTTTACCGTAAATAATTTGGTCTATGCATTTATATTACATATGGACTTTTTTTTTTTTTTTTTTTTTTTTACGCCTTGGTGTTATTATGCAACTACGGGGTTATGCTGGAAGGGGTCACATAGGCTTAAAGCGGAATCCAAACCGCTTATATACGAGAGAAATTGTTCTCCATTTGGACTCGAAACCGGGAGTAATTGACCACAAATGCGATTAGTCTCCGACCACTCACAAAGGACTCCTGAAAAATACTTTGTACTGATCTTTACATACTTGTTAATATAATTGTCAAGAGTCATTTCAGAAAGACAAAAAGATAAACAGCTGCACAAATGAAACCATTACACAAAATTATATATAAATCGGGAAACTCCCGCCTTATTTATTGGGAAAATCCTGTTATTACTTTAAATGCAAAGCAATAACGAAAAATTCCTTTATTGCTTAGCACGTAAAATTTTATGGTCAACGTATCGTAATCAGTACGTTAAAACTGAGGTATTAAATTACAAAATTTAGTATGTAGATATCATTCAATTAAATTAAAAGTCCAATCCAAGTTGATGTTGGAAGCTACATAGGCAATCGATAAATTTTGCCAATTTCTACCAATATATTTATGCAACCTTGGCTTATAAAACAACAGGCAATTAGGCATACAATTTGGTTTCGTTTGGTATGTTTAGGCTTAAAATCATTATGTAATACCGAGGTAAGAAGATTTTCACTTAAACTGACATCCGAACCGCTACTTGGTTTACACTTGAAAGAAGGGTTTGGTTCGATCGAGAATTGAACATAGGACGCCTCGATTAAAAGGTGAAAAGGAGATAAAACCAATGCAGATGGTTTGATATGGGGTTACCATGAAGTTCATAAGATTTACAGCATTTTTTTTTTTTTTTGGTTTAAACCAGTTGTTTTTTTTTCTTCTTTTTTTTTTAATAGCTGGTTTAAACCAAGCTTAAACCACCTTGGTTTAAACCAGCCAACCCTGTCAGTAACCCATACTTCGTTACATGCAGACTCTTAAGATCCTCTTAGCTCCCTCGCGACTAAGTACTTAGCATACACGGCTTTCGCGTGGAAGATCCGAGTTTGATTCCCGGCAGGAGTCCATGTGGTTCAGACCCCACGCTAAGCTGAAGGTTCACGTCTCATATGGCTCCGCTGCTGAAAAGAACGCTAAAATTAAATTAATCATATCAAATCTTAGGATCCTTTGTGCCTTGAAAGAGATAATGTGACGTAAATAATCGGAAAAACAAACGTATAGAGTATAAAAAATAAAAACTAAGATCGATTTTTTCACTGAAGCCACTTAATGAAAATCGTTAGTGTATATTCAAATGTTTCTCCACATTGTTCTGGATGAGTGAGGCCAAGTACAGACAATCTTCAACAAGTGGCTTCGGTGCAAAAATCGATCATAATTTTTTCTTTTTATTCTGTACATTCGCTTTTCCGATAACTCACGTTTTATTATCTCCTTCAGAACAGAGAGGATCCTAAGCGTCTGGTAGTAACGAGGCATGGGTTACTGAGGAAGCCACCAGCAAATGTCAAAATGATATAATAATAAATCTTAAGTAGATACAAAGGTAAGAAATTCTTTGTTTCTTATGCAATGAAATAGCCAACGGTGGTTGCAGCTTGTATTCTGTGATAGTACCGAGCCAAGATAAGCTCTTACAAATTTTGGGAATGACAACATTCGATATTGCCTCAATATTAACAGCAGCCACTGTTGGTTATTTCTTCACATAACAAAAATATATATTTAAGTTTGATATTTACTGTCATTCATTCCGTGTTTCAACATCAGTAAATAAAGGAGTCTGAGGTGTATAAAGAGATGCAGGTCAAGTTAAATTCTGAGAAATTAGCCACACCAAGGAAAATGTCGATACAGCGCTTAGTAAAAATACAGTAACGCACTTAAGGTGATTTAAAAACTTTATTATTCACTATCAATAATGTGTGTTTATAATTCCTAGTTTTCTCTCTTTCTTCCTGAGTTCTTATTTTACTATTCTAACGGACTGTACAAGAAACTTTACTTCAACTCTTACCGAAAATTATACTAATCAAAGGTTAAAAATACAAAATATACGAAAAAGAAAGACAAACTAAGTCAGAACAAGAAGGGTGAAAGAAACATTAGGGTGACTGGTTTAGACATACATTAAAGCAAACGTCTGAACGAATTTCTTTCTACAAGATTTTTAGATATTCGACAAATGAAACGAATTCGATAATGAAACTCTTAATAAATGGAAAAAATATGGCTTTGGAACAGCATAAAAGACCGGAAAGTTAGAGTAAAATGGCATACGTACACAGTAAGTGGGTCTCCTCACCCATTTGGCCGAGAATTTCTGAAGGATGAGGGGAAATAGGCAATAATTTGGTACGTATTAAATTTGCAGTCAAATCTGGGAAACTTTTGAAAATTAGTTTTCTGCTTACATAAATCGCGGGGATCTGCCTTTCGCGGGGATTTACGCAACATTTTGCACTTGAGACAAACACTACATGCGAGTGGCCAAAAGGACTATCAAGAGAAGGATTAGAGAACACATAAAGGAGGCAAGAAGTGAAGAGACTTCCACAGCAGGGCTGTCCAAATCTTTAAACAACTATGAGAAGAACCTTTCTGAATCTTTCTTCATTAGAACAATAAAATCTCAGGTGAACTTGGGTAGTAGGAACCTAGATTATCGGCGGAACAATGTAATACATTAGTTGACTACAACTGAATATAAGTACTTTTTATTGGATTACTATCATCATTTTTCGAGTGTAAATAATGTACATAGACCTTTTGAACAGGTAATGAACATTTTTTTTTTTTTAGACAAGAAACAAATATCAACATTGATCTTCATAACCAGTATGGAAGCCATAGTTTAATAGGACGTTTCGGAAAGAAAATGAAAGAGGAACTATAATGAGTGCGACTATTAAATTAAAACAAAAACTAATAGTGTGAATGAGTTCTTATTTTACTATTCTAACGGACTGTATATGAAAATTTACTTCAACTCTTACCGAAAAGGAGACGGTTTAATTACGGGAGAAAAGGAGTAAGTTATCAAATGTGAAGACTGTACAAAGGTGGTCTCAAACATAAAAATTACTGACTTTTTTTTTTTTTTTTTTTTTAAGCATAAAGGGTTCCATTTATTCCATTATTTTGCATGCCCGTTAACAAATTTACGCAATAACAACAATGGGCATTAAGAAGTTACAGAAGGCAACAGTTTATTTGAACAAAAAATTGGGGCGGTGAACAGAATTTACAGAAGTGTACTGCGGAACACTTGGTGCTAATTGTTCTTTTTACAGATTTTGAAGAGATACAATAATGTAATCAAAAAATTATTCCGGCTAGCATCACGTCTTCGCTTGAGGATAATTCCAGAGATGATCGAAATATCATGAGGACAATGACTTCAACACGAAGTTAGGGGTACAAGATGCGATTTTGAGTTTTAAACTACGTATCCAAGAGCACAGTTCAGTAACTAGAGTCGCGCAAATAGTTCTGAAATTGATTACTCTAATTCAAATTACTACAAGGAGTAGCTAATTTGAAAATTCTAGAAGATATTAAAAGTTTAAATTAAAATTTCTTTCATGTGTGCTTTCACTCAGGGAAATCCAAGTATCTTTTTTTCTTTTTTTAAGTGCACTTTTAAAATTATGATAGATATAGGTTGGCTTAAATTTGTTCGCACTATACGATCAATTATTTACTACTTACAAATTTATTTAATAATTACTTGGGCACGTGCGCATTTTCTTCATTCTTTCTCCAAAATGAGGGGAAGATAAACACTAAAAAGTAACATTTTTTTTTTATCTTGTATTATATTATGGAGTTTCCGTAGAAAAAACTCTCCTGGAAACTTCATTATTTTGGGGCTGTGTTTAGCGGAAATGGTCCAGAAGCAGGTTTTAAAAAAAATACAGAAGAAATGAGTTGATGTAAGGCGAGCAGAATTGATTTATGTCTCTTTAGGAATGTAATAAAAGTACATTTTGTATCTACGTACCGGAAAACGACAAAAAAATATATACATAGAACGATTCAACTAGTTAGTCGTTTTGATATATGGCGGGCTCGTGTATCGGAATTGTAAGATTTTTTTTAAAACTAGCATAATATAACCTAACCTAATCAAAACTACACTAACGTAAACTAACCTAATGTGAACAGAAATCTTGGAAATTGTAACATTTTTCAAAAAAATGGCCAGACCTTTCTACTAAACATAGACCTTGTGATTAAATATTAACACCTGTTAATGTTTCGCTTCGGAGACGGGAACAAAATTAAAAATAACAATAAACCTGATTTTATATTATGTATTACTATCGAATGACAAAAAAAAAAAGGGGAATGGCATTTAGTATCTTCCCCAACTCGTTTCATGCTTCCAGAACCGAGTACCTTGTTTTTGTCTAAATTGTAATAAAGGTAGAAGTACAAGGGCCCTGGGAGCTTCTAAATCTCTTCACTAGCTGTCCCTAGTTCAGCTATATTTTGTAAAGTAAGTAACGCACTGTAAATCTTATATGTGCAAGATTGGGGGAGATACTAAATATCAGCCAAAAAAGGTTTGACTTTATTTTTCGGCGGTATCTAAACCCTAGAGGATTTTGTGGCAAATTTTTACTTTGACTCCAACTGTGACTTCAACCGATTCATGTGATCCGGTTCCCGGAGCAGTTTAGGAATCATTCCTAAACTGCTCCCGGAACCGGATCACATGAATCGATTACAATTACTAACACAGTGAAAGTAATGTACGATGTTAAGAATTATACTGTAAGTACAAGGGCCACAATGTTACTATACGATGTTAAGAATTATACTATAAGTACAAGGGCCACAATGTTACTATACGAAGTTAAGAATTATACTATAAGTACAAGGGCCACAATGTTACTAAACATCAATTCAGGTGAAGCGGTGACTATGAATTTTGAGATCTAAATGGGGGGCTACCGCCCCCAACCCCCCCGCTCAAGTACCATAAAAACATCCAAAATAATAATAAATAATCACACCACTACTATAAAGCTAAGATAAGAAGGGAAAAATTAAAAAAAAAACACTCGTCTCTAATCATAAATCAGTGCATGACAAAGAAAAAAAAATTACATCTCAACAAGACAATAGGACAAGCAGCAGCAAACCAAATACTTTGCCTAATACTCAAATGCAAAACAAATCAAGAATAAAAATAATATGAATTAAAAAAAGAAAACACTCACCATTTCGCCATAGGAGAAATCTCATGAATAATGAACTCATAACTGCTGATTCCACACACGAAAAAATAAGATACCAAGAACACATGCACAATACTCAACATTACTGAAAAATGTTCCTTTCCGCACACACGTCGTTTTATTAAACCGAGCACACTTGCTATTATTACAAACAAGAAACCAATAAACGTCCACTTTTAGAATACGTCGAAAATATCTTCAGTTTACACCACAACTATGATAGGTTTTCTCTAACTCAATTCAACCAATTCAATTACGCGCTCCCGCATTCCACAAACAGCAGCACACACATACATGCACACAGAACATGTGACTACTAACCAACTACCATATGACTACACAAACACCTAGTGGGAAAAATATGAACTAAGACGTCACACCAAAGACACGAACAGTTCTAACAAGTGACTCACGCACAAATAGTTCCAGGAAGTAACTTAACCTATAAGAACCGATTAAAGTCACAGTTGCAGTCAATGTAAAGACTTACCGATTTTGTAAATAAGCAAATGAGTAATTTCGATCATTCCTCCTCACGTCTAATCGGGCTAGTTTTTATGCTATATATGCATACGCTGCATTTGTACCCAGCCCTTCTATAATAAATATGCACCCATTAATGCAAGCAATCCCTTAAAAACACTTTCTAAGGCAGTAAGAGTGCATTTCCTGGTAAGAGAACTTCATGTTTTATGAGTGTATGCTACCATAAAATGGGATAGAACATACTTTTTTCTGTACAAGGCAACAAATACTGAGTAGTTCTTGCACTACTGAATATGTAAATATTGTTGTTAGGTTTTTGTGTATTGTTTCTTGACAGAGAAATTATGTGAGTAGTTTAGAACGTTCAAATTTGTTTCAATCATGTCTCAATGAGCGCAAAATCCGAAAAGTAACAAAAACTACATCATACTTCAATGATTGCAAAATCCGAAAAGTAACAAAAACTAAACTTTCTTCAGTCCTTGAAATACATCAACAAAGTTACTGTTTTCAATATCCTGTTTATCAATCGATAGTATATACTCCCGTTTTGTAGCTTTAAATCATGCACGTAATTCCCTAATAACCAGGGAATACTTTGTTGCTGAGAAGTTGTAAACATCTTCCTTTCCAAATAGCTACGTTGTGTTTTCATTTTCTGCACAACTTCGTTACGCTTATCTACATTAGATTTTTAAACTCTATGTCATTAAAATATTCTAATGTACAGAATACGTTATTTATTCCATATACTTACATGATATTCTTGGAATATATCCAATCCTTAAAACTACTTTGTACACTGACACTTTCTAAGCGTCGGCTGATCACTTTTCGCGGGAAATATGCATTTTCGTTACCAGATAGTTGTTCTTCCTGGACATTTATTGGATAGTTTCATAGATACTTGAAGGCTGAAGCGCGTTGCACAAGTAAGACACCTGCAATATAATCTGACTGCACAAGAACAGGGAATCATTCCGCATCAGTCTAAGCATACAGGAACGCAACGTAAATAAATGCCAAACCAGTTGTCGCAAACTAAAGGCAGATTTGCGTAGCGTTGACGAAAATCATTAAGGAATACTCCAACAGAAAAAGGAAAATTCTTCTCCTAACATTTTAGCATCAACAAAAATACTATTGTATAAACCGTAACAGATAATAGATTGCTTATTTGTCCCGAAAATCAGTATTTTTTTATAATCTATATACACATTCTAGTGGCGTACGCAGAATTTCACAAAGTAAGAAATGAAATAATTTAATTTAACGTCCCACGTTTATAGGCTAAGGGACAAGATAACTAAAGCAAGTGAATGATCATAGAAGAATTAGTGAAATGAGAAAGTGGGAGTAAAATTGAGTACCCGAGAAAACCCAGACACGATGTTGTCCACTACAAACTTACTTGGCCGGGGACCGAAACTGAACCCCACGCACCATACGTAAGCTTTCAACTGCTGGGTCACTGTGCCCTCTTTACAAAGGAAGAGTTCATGTAGCACTAAGTTTTATATATTCCAGGTCAAGAGCTTTCTAAAAGTACTGCAAAGGTTTGAGAAAAGCCTTCGGGTCTCATTCTAAACGAAGGAAAATTCCCAACCTATACCTTCTAGAGGGAGAAAGCGGGCAACTTTGTAGGCGTCTAACGTAGGTGGGTACCGACTGACTCCCAGGATAAGGAGTCAGCCTCTACCAAGTGACAACGGCCTTTTCGGAGGGCGGATGAGCGGGAGGAGGTCAGGGCACCTTCTTGCCCTTAGGAGGAGAAACTGTCCTAAAAGGCGGATGAACCACCAGGTGGTCAACGGCATGGAGATGTGGAAAGAGAATGGGGATACTACCACATTATCTTTTTCCCAGAAGGTTCGAAGGAGAAGATTGTGGTAATACAAGTATCTATACCAACAAGCGACCATGATTACAATGAAGTAGGAGTATTGTATGATGAGATTAGCGATATATTGCATCAGGAGGGAAGAGGTAAGGTCAACGCCATAGTAATGGGAGACTTTAACAGCGTAGTAGGATAAGGAGCTGCAAATAAGGTGGTAGGACCATTTGGACTAGGTAGAAGAAACGAACAGGCTCAAATGCTTATCGATGTCTGTAGGAGAGAAGAGAACGCGTCTAGCCATCATCCTTCGTAAAAAAATAAATAAATAAATAAAATAAAATAAAACTGGATTGGACATATCTTGCAAAGAAATTGTCTTCTTTATACCGCCATAGAAGGAAAGATGGAAGGAAAGCCAGGAATGAGGAGAAGAACACAACTGATCGATGACTTGAAAATTAGAAGAAAATATTTGCAGTTAAAAAAGGAAGCTGAAATCGACGAGAAGGCTTACAATGGTGTCCCGGGTCATTCTAGGAAGTGGGGCTTAGCGTTGTCCTGTAACATGAGGACTCTTTTGCGATTCAGAATTTCTGGCTCCAGAGTTTTGAGTTTTTCTTAAACACGGCTCAACTGATGACAGTACACAATTACATATTTGCTCTGACCGGCTGGTAACAGTCTCCGATGCACGATGGAACGAGCAGCTCACCAAACTCATAGAAGGACCTCCTTCTGGTGCAGTCCTGGTTTCGGCTGTTTTAGAACCAGTTCATGGGATGCTTACCAATGATGATGGCGAAGTAGAGCTTCGAACAGGACCCACTACTCATCACATGTCAGCACTCTATCCAGAAATGTCTCCTTCCTCAGACGAGACAACAAAGAAACACAGGTGTCTGTTCGTGTTGCCTTTTAGCACGTAGTCAAATCATGTGGAACACGTCGATCCAACTTGTAACGTTTCCCAAGTTGATGGAGGTGCTGCCGAATAGTTTCTTCACTCATACTGAATTGTAGTCCCAATTCCTCGCATGTCTGCCCACAGTTCGCCTCAATTGCTGCCTGAAAATCTCAATTTTGTGCATATGTTGGTCTTCCGGCACGTGGTGCGTCTCCGAGTGTTTCGTCACCAAGTGTTCGTGAAACCACCGCTGAGCTGTTTGAACTCGTACAGCATACACGCTCTTATGACGCTTTGTGGAGGTCCCATGTTCACTTTGTCCTTACGCAAGTTCACGGTGTAACTGAACTGACACAACCATGTAGTATGTTGGATATACCCATACCAACAATTGACCTTCACCTTCCCTCCACGCTGAGGGCCAATTGAACACAGACCTCCACAAAAAGCGACACAACTTTCAACTTTCTCGGTTACCTTGATATATATATATATATATATATATATATATATATATATATATATATATATATATATATATATATATAATGTCCGTAAAGTTGCGCAACCCAAGTTTGATTGCATATCTTTTCAACCGAAAACGCTAAAGACCTGAGAGTTGAAACAAATGTAAGCATATTCTATGTAGATATTTTCGAGATCATGACCAATCTGGGAATATGTAACGTTTTTGTGTAGTAACGAAAGAAAGTGTAAAATAAAAAATGTACAAAACGAAAAAAAAATCAATATTCAGTTTCACAAAACTGGTTTCCTTCAGGTGAGTCTCTGTGTATACGCAGTATGAATCAACATTTATCCATTGGTGCGAAAATGAGACAAAGTTGATGGAGTGTTGCTATGTAAAAAAAGTTATTTACTGCAAGTCTGTAAAATGGGTGTTTTTTTTTTTGACAGAAACGCGGTCCCTGTCAATACTGTTGTCGTAAAATAATTACTGCAACAGATGTGTTTTAGATTAATTAATGATAAGCAATGAGAGTATGCACATAATTGATAACCTGAGATTTTATGCAAAAATTTAGGATAAAATAATTACTCACGTACAACTGGCAACCCTGACATCAATTCCAATAAAACATTAGAAATGTTAGATTTTTTATGACCACATTATCTCCAAAAATGTGTGACCCTCTTGTTCTTCGGACTTAACTATCATCTGACTTTTTCTTATGGGGTTACCTAAAAAAAAAATGTGACGCAAGAATAACCCCAGGGCCATTGAGGAACTGAAGACGAACATTGAAACAGAAATTCAATCAATCACCAGGTCTCAAGAAACATGGTGAAACGTATAAATCTGTGTTCATAAGAACGCGGCAGCCACTTCGAGCATTTGCTGTAAAACGCCCTTTTCTTTCCACGAAGATTTCAGTATTGCCAGTTGTAGGCGAGTAATTATTTTATCGCAAATTTTTGCATCTCAGGTTATCAATTATGTGCAAATTCTCGTTATATATATATATATATATATATATATATATATATATATATATATATATATATATATATATATATATATATATATATTAAACTAGTACCTCTGGCAACCCTGCCATGCGGGTGATGTTCGCAACTTTGCTGCACGCACAGACAAATTAAACGAAATATACATTTCATTCGTTAGTATTCTTTATCCTTTTCTGTATTATATAAAATTCTTAATGTATTTGTATTTTTAATTTTAATAATTCAACATGTGTTAAATATGCTATAACAATTTTATTAGGATATATTAAAGGGTTACGCAATTGATCATTAGAAGTTTATAGTAAAGAAATATAAAAATGTTGTTTTAAAATAGATTTATCAGACCAATTTTCTGGAAATTGGCCAGTTTTCAGTGGAAGAAGAAATAGACACGATTTGTTGTATATATACCTATATATCAAACCGAAAGAAAGGTTTGAATACAATTGCAATACTTTAAAGTTATATAAATGCTAATTCGTTATAAAATGTAAGATAGAAAAATCCACATATGTTTAATATTTATTGAAATAGAATTTTAAGTATCCATCAATAGTTCACGTTTACTACAAACGTATTGTGAAAGTCTGTAATATTTGATAGACCCAATAAAAAGATTACAAATGACATTATTTCACTAATTTCCATATAGAGTGAATCTCCCAGGAACTTAATCAGTTCCGTAACGCTGTGCGCGTGCCTAAATTGTTTTTCCTTTGAATTTATTGTAAATACAATATTAATCCGTTGTAGAAACAGAAACATGGTATCTATTGTTTCATATTTTAAATGTTTTTTTCTGTGATGGAATGAAAATAACACTATGCATAATTAGCTATAATGGGGGCTAAAATAACATAAAAAGTGCAAAACAGAGAACAAAACGTAAAGTTATTGAACACAGTGCTCTGACAAAAATATGTTTACGGCAAACGCGCGAAGGCACCTTGACCGCGTGAGACTGAGTACAGACGTGTGTATGGCCCGCTCGGGAAAGTAGTAATTCCGGAAGCAAGTTTTTTCGCGCGTTACCCTGCCAGCTGCTTTAAAGAGGTTTCCCTTCCTCGTGTTTGCGATAATACTGAGAAGATAATTCGGGTTCATTCGTGATTTCAATTTCGCGCTTAACACTCTCCATGGTTTCAATTTCACTACACCCACTTACCCTACTAACGCACGCGCGAAGACGATATTTGGCAGAGCAGTGTTACTCTCTGCACAAAAATTGCAGAAGTTACATGTGAGTCCCGTTCTTTCTTTTGTTTCATTTATCAGCAGGCATAGAAGTTTCTTACGGGGTAGCAACTGTATTTAATTTATATATCATATAAAAATATTAAGCCATTTCCTATCCATTGTGGTCGATTTCTAACATTGATCAATTAACTGATTTTACTGGTCTTCTATTTTTGATATAAGATTTTTCAAGTTTATAATCTTGCAACACTTGCAAGAGACTCGCATCTTAGCTACCGGCTTTTCACTCTTTTCTTTCCTTCTCTCTTTCCGATTCTGAGTCGTGGCGTCATTTTCATAACCCGTTACTAATAAATCTAGTACCTTTTATTTTAAATATTGTTTCTGTATTAACATTTTTATATACTTGAACTCAATTAGCTCTTTGAATTGATCTCCTAAGTCATGTTTTACGTGTGTAACGTGAAGAACTATGTAACATGCGCGGAGTCACTCGAATTGAAGTTGCGTATCTCGGCTATCAGGATAAGGTCGCGGCGAGTACTAAACGCAATGTTAACTTGAGAGCCGAATCACAAGCGCATTAGTACATGTTGGCGCGCGAACCTTTTCGCAGGGAAGCCTTTGTATATGTGTGTGTGTGTTTTGGTTGGGTTCTCATTCGCCAGGGTTTCAACTGGCGCTGCTCTGGGTTTCAGCTGATATGCGCGGAACGGTGATTCCTCGTTCTTTTCCTGCCGCTACGAAAAATGTTTCTTGGTTTATTTGTTTTTAATAATTCATGAAGACACGACAATAGTAATAAATGTATTGGAAATTCGCACGTGATGTATTTGCAATCCTCACAATTAAAACTCGAGAGCATGAAAACTATTTTGATTATTCATTTCAATTGATTAAGGTAAGAAAGGATAAGAAATGAAGTTACTCTCATATATCTACCTGGAAAAGGTCAATCATAAACACAAACACAGAAGCAACCACCCTCCCACATAATAAATTAAAAATACGATTTTTTTCCTCAAAGCACAGCAACTCTACGTTAGCAATGAGTAAACCAGCTGCGAACCGGCAGCAATCATATCAACAATTTCTTCAACAGTTTTGTCTGCCTATTTTTCTCTTAGTCGAGAGTACACATTGTTGACAATTTACTTTGCTTGACTAAGTTGGTCATAAAATTTACATCATGAGAGTGAAGATGGAACAAAACGAGCACTGCGGGGCTGTTAACCCGTTCCTCCTCCTCCTCCTCCTCCTACTACTACTACTACTACTACTTCATCTTCTTCTTACCTGCACAAAAGTAAGTAAATAACTTTTTGAGTATTATTTTCGGCTTATTTCAATGAAAAAAGTATTATGAAAATTTTAAAAAATAAGAATTTTATTGGGCCGGGTTTGAACCCACGCCAAAAGCAATTTTCGATACTAGCATTCGAACACTCGGCTACCAGGACCGACAACAGCAAGTGTTTGATTTCTGCTATATGTATCCTACATGACAAGAAACGGATGACGCCAAAAATTTAGAACCGTATATTTAGTTCCTACTTCCGGGAGTTTTACTCTTCCGAGCTAGTCCTACGTGTGTGTCTGTTTATATTCCGAAACATAGTTCGTAAGCCGAGGAAAAATCTTCTTCTATATATATAAAAGAGAACGTACAAATCCTTTGTTAGCTCATCACGCTAATACGGCTGAACCAATTTCTTTCATTTTTGGGGGTTATTAATATTTGGACCCTAGATGGTTTTTATCATATCACTTTAATTTTCAATTACCAGTGTCTTGAGATAATTGACCATTCAAGTGTCCATAACGTACAAATCCTTTGTTAGCTCATCATAGCTAAATCTAACCGTATTTATATGCAACCCACATGACCGTGTCACTCGGCGGGTTAACATAAATGACAGGCGATATAATGTTAACATTTACTCCATTCTTCTATGGTTTTTATCATATCACTTGAAAGCGAAAAAGTAAAAATTATCTAAGTAACAAAGTTTATTGCGTTCCGGGGTGACCCCAGCGAAGCGGGGTGAACGCTGCTAGTTGTTAATAAAAATTGTTCGTGAACCGATTTGTGCGCTAATAGAAGGATTCGTGGGCCGTGATCCACCGTATTTAACATTCAGTAAATTAAAAATTGAGTTCCCGCTTGCAGAAAAAGGAACAGAAAATAAAGCATACTATATTGAAGACTTTGTTCTAATTGTCTGTGCATTAGATTTGGAAAGCTTTTCCTTAATGATAAGTTCATCTCAATACAGTTTCTGAACAGACCAGATACGTATCGGTCTTGTTCGGCGACCAGGTTAGTAATAGAGAGAGAGAGAGAACCAGTAAAATGGCTCTATTCAACGCATTTTCACCGAGACGTGATTCAGTTCAGGGTTCAGAACCAAACATTATTAATCGAAACAGTCGGAAACCATCGCCATTGGTGGATCAAGTGCTTACATTCGAAGCACTTCGCATTGCTTATGCCCAACCTTATAACTAGAAAGATTTATCAACCATAAAACAGATTATCATCCTGTCTACGCAACAGGGTATCCCTACCTCGGAAGCGATAAAAGACTTGCCACCATTCAGTGAAGTAGTGAAGTCGTTAGAACAAGAACAGTTGAAGACGCCCGTAGTACGAACGGACACTGACATGAATGCTTCCTTTCATCCAGTGAAGAAGCCAAAATGGCCTACAACTTTACAAACACCAATTCCTGTACCAACCTTCAATCAATATGCGATCCTTTCAAGTACCGAAGAAGATGAAGTTCAGATAGAAACGATTATCTCCTATATTTTACGTATTGAGTCGAATAATATACATTTTATAATAAAATATAAATCTTCCTTTGAAAGTTAGGGTCAACCACATAGTTGTCGACCGAATTTGATTGCAACGAACTTGTGTCGTTAATGTACGTTCTTTTTATAACAATACAGCTCTGAAGAAATATGTATCGTACACTGTGCTCCCTCTGGAATAACCAGAACTAGGTTATTTATTAAAACAATTTATTTTAAATTTTAATATAAAATGTGGTAAATTGTACAGTTGTCTACCGCCCAAAATCGATCAGGACCTGCAAGTTACAGAAGTGTGGAACTAACTGTAGGAATTGATGTAAAATATTGCAAAAATAATTGTATCTAGACCTACCATAACCACAAAAGTCTCTTTAGTAAATATAGCCCGCAGTAGTTAAACTGTACTTGACCATTTATTGCGCAAGCTATAGCTAAATGTATGCAGGTAATTTATGAAGCTGAACGAAAAACTACAAGTGCAGCTTAAAATATTGAAATAATAATTTTACCTTTGTGCCAGAGACACGAAGGTGCCTTACAATGAATACAAGCGTAAGTCTAGACATTTCGTAGGGCTATGTTAACTCACTAGAAAATCTTCATCGCATGTTGTCGCTTTCTTTTCCTACATAGAAACACGTTTTCGTACTGTTCAGCAGTACCAGTTTCCAAATCAGGGAGTAACGTTCCGTGAATTCTGAGAATGCACTGAGGAAATGTTTGCAATTTTTCGCCAAGGACCCTGTATGGCCAGTTGCAATATATGACTGGCATTGGCATACAAACTAATGCTATTCTCAGAACATAAGTTAATATACGGCAATAAGGAAAAGCAGGAATCAAGAAACGAACGTTATCAATATATTCATAAAATGCCTCACACGGGAGGGTCCCATAAGTTGTCGCTAAAATCTGATTGTCACATAGCATATCTGATAGAGCATCATGAGAAATGAAAATAAGCAAAATTTAAGGTACTATGGGCCAGAAGGATAGGAGCTACGGGGATTTAAAATTTGAATATCCAAAGAATTATATCATGGAATTATGTACGTTTAAAGTAAATATCTTGAAAACCGTTAAAGCAATCAAAATAAAAGTTGCACAATATAATGAGAACAAAATACCCTATCGAAAACCATAAACAGTGTTGGCATAGGTGAAGCAGTGTTGCCAACTCAGCATATAACAGTGAAGTGTAGTGTACAGTGTTGCACACAATTGGAGCTACGTGTGCTGAAAATGTACAATGGAGAAGTCTGATATGTGGCAACAGATGGTAATAAAGGAATCTGGGTCTCATACTATGAATTTAGTTCAAATGCATAACACAGATAGTATAATATAGCAAAATGCCAACAGTCACAAAATATTGATGTATTTGAAAAACGAAATTGAGTGATGCCACTTTTACGTCCTGTGTCAGCTCCGAAGCTATGCAGGAGTCCAAATTGGGATCCGAATCGCTATAAAAAAGAAAGATAACAATGAAATGTAAGGTGAAAAGTACAACAAAAACATGTCCGGGGCGGGATTCGGGATTGAAACCCGCGATGTTTAATATGTCGGATACCTAGCCTTCTAGACAACACCGCTATCCGGTCCGACTAAAAACGAAATGAGATAGTAATGAAATAATTATAGGTCTACTATTTCCAGTGTGAATATGGTAATATTACAGTGTACAAACATAGTTATATGGTATGGAGGAGAGGAAGTAAAAGAATATGTCACTTAACACGAAAGACACAAACCAAGAAAGTACTCCTCCAAATATTGATAAGATAACCTGGAGAACCAGTTTACAAAATTAGAAAACACGTTTCTTTCCTCGCGTATATCATTTTGTTTTCGCGAGTTGTCTGCTCATTCATCGGGGCTACAGAAGTATATTGCAAAATCCTCACCTTTTTCTAATAGATTCCTTTATTACCCTTTGTTCCCACATATCAGACTTCTCCATTGTACATTTTCAGCACATGTAGCTCTAACAGTATAAACACTGTACCACTACACCTCACTGTTATGTTTAGTGATAATAGTGCATTTTAAATCTGTGCACACTTGTAAGTGGTGCTATTTATAATAAAATATTTTAATGTTGAGTTGGCAACACTGCTGCACCTATGGCAACACTGTTTATGGTTTTCGATGGGACATTTTGTTCTCATTATATAGAGTCCAACACACTTGTTTCTGCCGCGATCGTTGCACAGCACGTGTTGCAATCTAAGTATCCAAAAGAATAACTACCAAGCATTGTACAAAAAAAAATATACTAACGTAAATGAATAACATGTACAGCCTATTAATAAAGAGAGGGCTTACCTTATTCCAATGGCTACAAACATATTAAGGCTAAGACTAATGGCACACTTCACGCATTAATTAGTCTAAATCTTCTATTCCTGACAAGTTCTCCCCAATCTTCGAGGCCGTGTCAGTTGATTCAGGATCTCCTGAGAAGTCCTCAATCTCCGAGGCTGTGTCAGTTGATTCAGGGTCCACGTAAATTATGAAAGGTGCCGATGCAGCATTATCTTCATATTCATCTATCAGGCCCTCGCGCTCCATAAACTCATTCTCGATCTCTTCCACAAGACGACACCTTGAGCTCCATTCTTCGCTTGTGACACTCTCAAATTTGCATTGTGCGAGCTGCATGACCGCATCCAAATTAAAGGTTGTGTTGTCATATACCACCCAATTTTTCACTAGTGCCCATATTTTTTCTATTGGATTTAATTCAGGGTGATATGGTGGAAATCTTAATACACAATGTCCGTATTCATTTAGCAAGGAGTCAACTTTGTAGGTTACATGTTTAGGTTTGTGTAATTTGATTAATTCGTACCGCTCAGGTCGTGTCATGTCAGGCATGAAAGGTAACCCCTTTTCTTGAAGCCATCTCTGCATATCTTTTTTTAAAGAATCTTGAGTGGGGGCAGGATTTAATTGCGCGTTGTGATCAGGGGCGTCGTTTCAGACTTCGCTTGAGGGGGGCAAGAGCACCACCAACATAAGAAGACTTTCACGTTTTGTACTAGTATATTAGTAGTCAATCGATTAAAGTATATGTATTACTCAAACTCTTGGGGGGGAATTGCCCCCTCCTGCCCTCCCTAAATGACGCCCCTAGTTGTGATACGAGGCATTGTCTAAAACAATAACAGATCTGGGTGAAAGATTAGGAATTAGTTTTTCTCGAAACCATTTCATGAAATTATCGCTGTTCATGTCATCGTGGTAGTCCCCTGATTTCGAATTAGATTTAAACATTAGTAAAGCATTAGGAACAAACCCATCCTTACCTCCGGCGTGAACTATCACAAGACGTCGTCCCTTGGACATAGCCACCCGAAAACATTTGCCAGAATCATCTGACCAACCATATTCTGGGGTATGAGAACTATGTAAGTATGTTTCATCTACATATATGATTGGTCGTCCTTCCCGCCTAAAATGCCTTATTTGTCTCAAGAATGGTTCTATTATTTGGTGTCTTCCTCCACTTAAAACCCAGCTTATGCAGTAAGCGTCTCAAACTCTCTTTACTACCCGCAAAATTTAATTCTTCTTGTAATATCGTGTGCAATTTGCTAAGTGTTAGCAGTTGCTTTTCACGCATAGCATAGTCATACACACACCTACGGATGACACATTCATCGAAATTGTCCACTGAAGATTTAGGTGCTGGTTTTGGTCTCCTCTTTCCAGGAGTAGAGAATGATGTGGAGGGCCTTTCTGACGACTCAAGAACTTCTCTTTCCTTCACAATTCCTCGAATTGTTCGTTCCGGGATCCCGATTGCAGCTGCCGCTCTTTTACCAAAATGTTTAATTGGAATATTAACACCTTTACTAGCTTCCATGTTCAGAAATGAATGAACATTATTCACAATTTCTCTCGCTTGGCTATGTAAAGTCTTTGTTTTCAATTTAGACAACACTGGAGGCATTGTGCAAATAAACGTTTTTACAAGCGTAAAACTTAAAAAAACTAGGAATAGGCTATCTACAAAACTTTCAACACTAAAAAAACACTCCGAGCTTTTTTTTAAAAAAAAGCTGTCTTCACCGCAGTTCGAAAAATGCGCGCACTTAGAAAAAGGTACAACACCACTAATCTCTATTGTCGTATGCTAATAAGTTTTTTTTTAACAATGATTTTTCTAGAAAGAAATCTTGCAGAATACTTCTGCTTCTGAAAGGTATATTTTTGCTGCTTTCGTCTGCCGTTGGCAACACTACACTTTATTCAGCGAATTATAGTTCAGCAGGAAAGAACAATATGCGTCATAATGAAAGGTGTCATGCGCAGTTGCCAATCTTACTTCAGGGAAAAGGAGAGAGAATGATATGGAACATAAATTCGCATAGACTTTTAAATTATCTTTCCTCCTCGGTGTCAAGAATTTAACTGACTATTGTGGCAACATAGCAGGTGCTAGAAACAAGGGGGCGAAGAAATGCATGTAAGAAGGGCGGGGTGTGAAGCATTTGTATCGCGGCAGAGACTTCTGTGTCGAGCTCTAGCAGCTTTTGTTTTGATTGCTTTAATAGTTTTCAAGATATTTACTTTAAACATACATAATTCCATGATATAATTTTTTGAATATTCAAATTTTGAAGCCCCCTAGCTCCTATCATTCTGGTCCATAGCACCTTAAATTTTGCTGATTTTCATTTCTCATGATGATCTATCAGATGTGCTATGTGGCAATCAGATTTTAGTGACAACTTGTGGGACCCTCCCGTGTCAGATTTGATCCACACTGTATCAACTAATCCTATGCCTTAATATTTTCTCTTCTGGTACAATATTAAACAAATCTTTAGGGCTTTACATAAATGGGAACGTATCATAGTTGGCAAAATACACTACAATATTGAATTCAGCTGAGTCCAATCTTTGAGTCCCAAAACTACCCCATTTTATAGACAAACCGTCAGTAAAAGTAGTTACGCCTCGTTGGCGTTCAGAATTCTTTCTGAATAGTGCAACAAACCCTCATAATTAACATAATTTAATTATGTACTGCTTCACTTTCTGAAACCAACATACAACTATAGTTTTCATAAAGCGCGCACGTTCTTTAGATACTGTTTACGCTGTCCTCAAAATCTTTATGAATGTCTTCTAAGCACTAGCGGATCCAGAAGGATCGTTTGGGGGGGGCGGTTCGCTTCCTGGAAGATAAGCGTAGCCTCAAGGTGACCAGAACTTTACTTTGAAAAAATCGGACGCATATGAATGCGGGACTTGAGGGGGGTATCTAAACCTGATTTAGCTAAATCTGATTCCCAGATTCCATTTTGATACCCGAATTTGTAATTTTTTTTTTTAAATGAAAGTATTCTGAAGATTTAAATTAAATGCGCGCTTTCATTTCGGAGACATGGCGGTGTCATAATTTACTAGTCGCCGCAATATATCAGATGCGCTGTCTTGCACAGTACTTGCACAAAAGAAAATACTGTATTGACTATGGCATTCATTTTAGCAGAAAAGTGTACAATTGCTCTAATCATTTATATTTTGAATAACAATTGCGGAACAGCAGTTGAAAAACAAAACGACAGATTCGGTGTACGCAAAAATCAATATCAAATGTATACATGCATAAAGAATAATACAAAATGTCAACAAATAACAAAATACATTATGATATTTCTGTATACGTTTCTTGGTAGCTTAAAAAATACGGTACATTAATTATAAAGTGATGTTTAATAGTATGTGACACACAGTGTTCAAAGAGGCCAAAATATAGGGGAGCAATCTTTACATATTGGTTTCATTACTGTTTATATCAGATATAATTCAGCAAATCGAAAATTGAAAAGAAAGAAATATAATATTCAAACTGAACTCCAACGATGTTTAGTGGATCCGTGATTATTCCTCGTGGTAGTGATTGCCCGAACTTAATTTTCGTGGCTTTCCTCCAAAAATAAGGATGTTATGGTTTTTGCCTTAAAAGAACTATGGCCTGCGCTTTCAAGGGCACAGATCAAGTACAGGAGAATGAAATGGATATACTTTCTAATACATAATACTAATCATAGCTGCATTTAAGCATTGTACTGTACTACTATCAGGAATCCAGAGCGACGATTTGAAGTTAACCTACAGCATTAACATACAAAGAAATGAATTGTGAAGATAAGTCTACAACAAAATGAACGAAAGAAGATCAGAAATGTAAAACCAAAGTGATGTTTCCGTTCATTACAGCACACAAACTATATTTCCTAAAACATACCGACTGGCGATATTATTTGACAATATCAGATATTTTTTAATGCAAATTAAAATTTAATTTTGAAAAAAATTATCACCTTTAAACGAAATTACCAATAGAGAATAAAGTACGTATCACTTGTTTTTCTTTCATCTCAGATATAATAGGAACCCCGTTTGGTCTAATGGCTGACACGCTTGCCTTTTGTGCGCGTGATCCCGGATTCGATTCTCGGTGGGGGTACAGTTGAACGAAAAAGTGGTTCGGATTCCGCTATAATCAGTAGGTCCACGTCTCCTTTAGCCATTCTGGCACACACGTGGGACATTAAACAAACAAATATCATATGTATAATATATAATTGTTTATTAGAAATATAATATAGCCTATATACCGGTACACATCTTTTACGATTGTGGTTGTGCCCTTTTGTTTCAGTTAAATACTTTTAAAAAGCAATTTTAGAAACTTTTTCGAGTTCGTTCATCTTTCTTGATTTTGTTTGCGATTCAGATACATCCAAGGAGTTCAACTTATACTCAGGCTCATGACTTTTGTGGAGTACCCACGAGTTGAAAATAATTACGAGCAAATACCACGACGGGCGAAAACCAAACAACATCCTTAGTCACTTTGCAGTCCATCTCTGTGAAAGTTACAGCACAAATTCAAATCTACGCCCTATCTTGTTCCTGGCAAATCTGTCGATGACACGAGCGTAATCTACGTTTGTCTTGGTGCGTATATAGTAGTGCCAGGTCGCTAAGTCGATCTGCACCCATCCAGGACCGTAGCCATGTCTTCAACCTCTTTAGTGTCAAAATGTTCTTTCGGCTGATGCTTTGTATAGGGTATTTTGTACGAATACACTCCCTCTTTCGCAGTGGTATAATTGAGCACGTAAAGAAAATAAAAGCATTATACCAGACTAGGAAAACGGGGTTGGAAATTGGCTCTATTAGGTAATTTCTTAAATGTAGTTGTTAGAAACATAATATAATTATAGCTATGCTTACACCAATAAAATTATATTATACTAGCCTTCGCCCCCAGACCCCAATTTGCTCTGCATACGGCCTCACACAGTATAGCAAATGCTCCTACGTTTTACCGTGGCACAATTTTCGCGTTCTTCCTTCTACGTATCCCTTTCATATAGCATTGGATTGAGTTAAAACTCTGTCACGAAATTCAAACACCTCGTAAGGCATTTTAGTGAACCACCCCCACCTCTTTTCCCTCTCTTCTACGTTAAGTGGCAAAAACCGCTCAAATATGTTTAATTATTTTAAATGAAAAATAAAACTACCAACTTTCATGCCTCTAACCGTAAAGGATCCCGATTTATGAGCATCTTATGATAATTTTAATAATCGTCCCTTTTCTTTCCTTCTAGGTAAAATATCAAAAACGCTGAAATACATATTGAATTATTTTGAGTGAGAAGTCCATACACCAAATTTCATGTTTCTAACCTTCGAAGATTCTTAGATATTGATATCTTATTTTTATAATTGCAAACCCCGCCCCCTTTAATTCCCCTTCCTTTTTCCACATTTTACTAAAGTATCAAAAAACGTTCAAACGCGTGTCAAATTATTTAAAATGAGAAATCCAAATACCAAATTTCAAGTCTTCATCCTTAAAAAGATTCGGAGAGATGGCCTCCCCTTCCCTTCGAATTTCCAAGAAATCCTTCCTTAGTGAAACCCCAAAAGTCACAGCTCTCTTCGTTGATCTAGTAGCTAGCGAACGTATATTTGATCTTTGATACATGACGTTCTGTGATTTGATCCCCGGTGAATGAGCATAGAAGGCACTATAGTGGTTCAGATCCAACTTTAAACTCTAGTTCTCGTTCTGTAAAGCATCGCTTTTGACAAACGAAGTAAATACATATCAATCAATCAACCAACCGAAAAATCTTAGATTCAGACAGCTTTTAGGTAAGATTCTATATTTCTCTTTATTCAAGGTACAGGTACTTGAAGTTTCGGGATACGAATTCCATTTCCATATCCTTTTTCTAGGACACAATTTTAAAATATATCTTTTTAGTTCAAAGAGTGAGGAGTCTTACCCTCCTTCCTACAGCTGTTCGTCCAACGAATGAATCATATTCTCACTTCTTTGGGGTTTATGGTGTCCGCCTCAAGGAACTAGAGACATAAGTATTCACACTTCAAATTTGTCTGTATTAAATAGTACTAAGTACCACACATTTTGATTAGAATTTGCTAGGCTTGTCACACAGATTGAATCGGTCGGGAAAAGACCATATTTGTATTTTTCAACGATAAATGCTGGAAGTAAAATCCAGGCCTTTGGGGGGGGGCGGTCGCCCCCTTCGCCCCCCCCTTGGATCCGCCAGTGCTTCTAAGAAATGTATGGCATCAGCCAGCGCCAAATCTTCCCGTTCTGTTATTTTGCTTAATTGTGCTGAATGGCATATGTAAATCTCCCTTCCTTGTGAAGCCGAATTTCGCCATTGATATTAACCATTCAGCAAACTTATTTTCCTTTTTTCTTTTTGTCGGCCATACTGATTTATTTCTCATTTGTCAACTTTCTGGACATTGGCCACACCCACAGCCTTTTCTATGTTCCATATATAGAAGGCTGTGCCACACCGACCTTTAAACTGTAAAATAAGCCATACTTGGACACAGGCCATCTTATGTAAACTAACTACAGTAACAGGACTACATTAATCGTGTGAAGCATCGTCATTTACTCTTATCAGACTTACAAACGAGAAAATAAGATTGGGTAGGCATATAGCCTTCGGTCTAAGATATATATAGTAAAAGTGTCTTCATAGTCTGGGTAGGTTTTTTCTCACTCTTAGCAAGTTGTGTAGTGGATCAATCTTCTGCAAGAAGAGAAAATTTCACATTCTTCAGTATCTAAAATCAGAGAAATGAAAGCCAAGTTTGAATAGAGAATACAGGGCCTGTACTGTCATATTTTGACACGTAATAGTAATTTTTAGACATCGCATGGCACTCTCTATGTTCCTGGAGTTTTGCAAATTTCATAGATCTGTTCAAAGTTATCCAAATTCATTTTATACCACTCTCTTACCATAAACGTTAATCTTTTTTCAAAGTCGACCACTTATATCCCATAGTCGACTTCCGCGATCGCCTACTGTTTCCTTTGCTTTAACCTTATACTTCTGCGATGTAAACAGCATATTTACTACACACATTCAGACATATACTGTACGTTCCTGAAATTTAATATGGAAATTTCACATAGTTAGTTAATTTAGAAAGTTGTAAATTTGTGAATTTATGTACGTAAGTATTGGTATATTCAGAGGTTAAATAGATAACCATTGTATGATGCACGTGTTTTGCGAAAGTGAAGTTTTTAATATACGTTAAGTTTTTGCTGCTCTGAACCTGTTTTGGTTAGTTATTTTCGCCTCAAAAGTTTGCAGCAATATTTCGAGAAAAAAAAAAAAAAAAAAAAAAAACAGAGTGTAACTTTAGTGATTTTGACTGCTATCATTCTTATGATCCTTTAATTCGGAGATTTTATGTTCCTATATCATCTGTTAAGCAATGTTTGAAAAAAAAATTGACTTGATTATTAAATGTCATACAGGTGGCTGTCTTAAGTGAAGACAAGTATATGTCACACAAGGCCGGATTAAGGGAGGGGCTTAGGGGGGTTGTAACCCTGGGCCTCGAGGTGAATGGGAGTCTCCACTCTGATCAAAATCTCAGCTGTCTGTCTAAAAAGAATCATACAAGATACAATCATCACGATAAGATTAAAATATGACCAAAAATATGAAACGTATTCCCTTAACTTTCCTACTGTACTTCCACAGAAATGTATTAGGTCAAGTGTGCAGGGACCACATGTTTTCTAGCCCCTGGCCTCCAGATGGGTTAATCCAGCCCTGATGTAACATTATATTAACTCGTTGTTTATTACATATACTGTATATTTAATTATAATAAAGTTATTTGTTGGAAATTTTGTTCTTGTTCTACAACCACACTCGTGGTTTTATAATAGGAATGCCGCAGCCATAAGCCATGTCAACTATTACTCTATGATTGTTAAATAGTAAAAATTTGTTTAAATTAAAATTGTAATACACTTTAATTGTCGTTGGAAACTTTGCTTGTTTGTTGAAATAATAGTAATTATGGTAACTTGCTATACTGTCGTCAGTTTACATGGATATGTCACTGTTAATTGTCAGTGCTGGTTAATTTGAGTTTTGCAATTCCTCTTGTCACGTACCCGCCAGGAAGGACAAACAAAAATCTTTATCTTTGTTATCTCTAAGTGTTAAAAACAGTTCAAGATATGGAAATAACTGTAAACGATGGGAACCAGTATGCAGCCGAATAGAACCTGACCCCGCATGCTAACATCCAACCTTCAGATAAATGACTATTAAAGTGCATTAACCTTGATTAAAGTGTTTTTTAGTAACTAGATAAAAGGGGAAAAACAAGATAAAATTCCAAATAAAAAGGTGGGTGGGAGCAGAGGGGTCATCGGACTCTCATCGCCGCTCTTCGCAGCTAGTCTCCCCGATACAAAGTGATTGAAGATCTGGCCTTCCTGGAGTATGGGACTGAAACCTGCAGCGTAAGTCATTTTCCCTCCTCTCTCTGATTTATGAGCTGTGGATTTGGGTAGCAAAGTCGGTATCCCGTAAGAGGATATCTTACTGTAATCCACTATACTATCTGTAACTACAACAGTCAATAAACCAGTTTGTGTTCAAAATTAAATAATTTCTTTCAATAGACGAAATTGACAATTACTAGTTTCTCTAATTCTCTCTCTAGAGCATCGAATCCGATAATTTTAAAGGATCGAAACACTCTGATTTAAACAGTGGCGGTTAATGTTAGTGTTGCAGCGTTGCGCAACAACCAAAGATTTTTAAGAAAAAAATATGATTAGTAGTAGTAGTAAAGAAGTGAAGAATTTTAGTTTCTATTACTCCTTTACATACCTTAAATAACAGATTTTTTTTTTACTTCTATAACTGTAAAATCCATTAATCCGTTTTAAAAAGCAGAAAACAATCCGTCTGAGAATCTCTAATTTATGTTGCTTTGCAGCCAGCAAACAACGACCAGATTTCTACAACATGGACATTGGAGCGAATGCTAAGTCGCTTTTCCCCTATCTCAGGAGTTAAAGATCCTGGTCGTTGTAGTGCTCGTGCAACGCGGGTCGGTTTTCAGTGAAAGAGAAGACTTTTCGCGCTAAATAAGATTTCTGAATATTATTTCACTACCAATTAACAAGTGGCATTCATTTTTATGGATTCATAATTATATTTAAATTATGGAATTGTCCTGAAGCAAACCAATATAATGATACAAATTATTAAAAAAGAAGGTGATTGCAGAATTACAAAATAAGAAACAAAATATGTAGTAGTGCAGAAAACAAATGAAAGTATACACGAATTTACAATTTAATTATTAGTTTATATAGATAATGGAGCCTTCATGTACAGTAATTTGTGAACCAAATAATAATAATGTCAATATATAGTATCATATTTCAAGAATTATTAATATGAATCCATTTCTGAAGACAGTGAAATTCGTTGAACAACAACCTGGGTACTTTTGCTTCTGACAAGAATTGCAGAAATTCTAGTAATCCTTAGAACCTGAGTTGATGTAATGAAAAATCACATTTCTGCTTTCCAAAACATTATCCAAACAGACGTTTATGCTAAAAATTGTAAAGCATCTCCCCATCTGTAGATAGTATTTTAGTATATATGTATATCTTCTATAAAATAAATGTATCATATACTTTTGATAGCTTTCCATATGGGAGCATGGCCACTACTGGATTTAAATAGTTAACTCATACGCAGTTGCTTGTGCAAATTGTCCAGTACTGAGAATTTCCAAATATAGTTATTACTTTACATATTCCAACGCCTGTCCTTACTATTAGGGTTACGAACTCAAGCAGCTAATCCCTCGAAAGTGCACAGAAGATCCCACCATTCTTTTCATGAAAAGTTACTTGAAAATCAAATGTGCAGTTCAAGAAGATTATAATGTGCAAGACATATGTGCCGATTCAAGTTCGCCACAGAAATGAAGAAAAAGGTGGAAACCTTAAAAGCCGTCATCAGAAATCTATTTATTGACACTAACATCCAATATCTCCCTACAGGACTTAATGGTAAAGACTACCTACTCTTTGTGTCACAGATGACGACTCTTAATGGAGACATACGAAAAGGAAAGATACTTCTCCCTTTATTTTTAATCGCTTTCAAGGAATCGCTTCGAGCAACGGACATCTTCAAGGAAAATCTCCTGCTCCACATGGAAGTTCGTGTTGAACCTCTCAAACGGAAATTATACTTACAGTGCTTTAAGTGTCAAAGCTTCGGCCACTGGCAGGCCACATGTCAAATGCACCCCCGGTGTATCAAATGCGCTGGTGCCCACTGGACTTAAAAGTGTTCAAAAGAAAACCGAACAACACTAGTCAAGTATGTGAACTGCAAAGGTGACCATCCTGCCAACTTTTCCGAACGTCGTCGTATCCAGCAGCCCCTCATCACTAAGCACAATAAGATATCGAACAACGCTTAACCAGACTCCAATACAACTCATCACATTAAACTCTACCGGAAGGAAAGGAAGGACTACTTACACAAACAACGCAAGGTCCAGTGAACAACCTGGCGAAATCTCATCCTCAGAAGAAGCCATAACTCCGCTCAAGGAACTTCAAATTCTGAAGGACCTAAATATTTCAAGATTGCTATCAACGCTTCCCATTTCTGTTCCAAAGTTGAAAGCAGCCATCGACATTTTCACGAAGCTCACTCTCTTTGTCGACATCCTGGCCGAGCTCATTTCATTGAAAGCCAAGCGGTGACTTTTCATTACCACTTTAGGATGGGTGACACTTCAACCAGACCTTTACATGATTATGGACCAATAGGAAATTAATGTCAACATCTACATTAAACAAGCAGTTTACCGCCACTTTCAGGGAAATGCTCGCCGTCAAATATTTCAGCTATTACAGAACTCTGCTTTTGTCACTTCCTGTTCAACAATAAACTGCGGCAGTCATTGTTTTCACGTTTTATCAAATGCTCGAAACTTCACATGCGAGGCAAGGGCTCCTGCCAAGCCCGATACTCAAGCCCAGCAACTCGCCAAGAAAAGACCAAGGCAGTACCATCCTTATTTCCACTCTCCTTGTGCAGGTGTTCAGGATTTCACAGATGGAGTATTGAAGTTGTCAAACGTGTAGTAAAACTTGTTGTCTGCTCTGAAATGTAAATTTATACCCTAAAAATTCGGTTTTTCTTCCATAGATGTTTGTACTGAATACAATTTAGAAGCCGTGCGATCCATTTACATCGGAGAGCTCCGTGGCTAAGCGGTTAGCGTACGCCCCTTTGGCGTGGGAGACGCGATCCGGCAGGAGCTCATGTGGTTCGGATTCCGCGTTAATCAGAGGCCCCGTCTCATATAGCCTCGCTCTGAAAGAGACTTTAAACTTAAAATCAATTCAACTTATTTACATCGGCCATTGAATGGGGAAAAGGAGTCACATAACTCCGACAAGAGAGTAAAATTCGAACATTAGCTATATGTGGCGAAACCAATGCTGGAATTGCGCAGATTATGAAAGTGCATAAAACACACTAGGAAAGCAGTTCGCAGAGATTCGGAAAGCGAGGTGCACAAATAGTACAAGAATTAGCAGATGTGGTCGAAAAGTGAAATTGTCTCCTAGATAGAACAGTGCATTGCGGTCGTTGTATCTTGCAGACATATTTTAGTCATCACAGGATCTTGCAGAGTTGGCAGGAAACATTCGAAATCAATGTTTGTTCATGCACAGTGAGAAACAAGTTGAAATCCATGGGTTTACGTTCACACAGAGCTGTCAAGAAGCCATGTCTTACACAAAAACCGGTCAATCCGTGTGCAGTTACCCCAAGTTTACAAGGATTGGACTACTGAACAATGGCTCAAAAGTACTGTTCAATAATGAGACAAAAATCAACATTTATTGATTCACGTGCCTGGATGTATCGCATGTCTGGTGAAGTACTTAGTCGTAAATGTATTGTTGAAACCTCGAAGTACCCTACAAGTGTCATTTTTTTTTTTTTTTTTTTTTACAGTGGAGTCGGAATAATTCATATTTGTGATCAGGCCGGTAGCCAGCCCAAAAATGTAGGGGGGCGGCTGAAGTTAGGGGGGACGACCCAGAAATATTATAGTTTATCACCATATTAGTTCATTTGCAAGCCTACTGTGAAACTTTTAGGGGAGTCCGCAAAAATTTAGGAGGGTCCGGCCCCCCTAGACCCCCCTGGATACGGGCCTGCTTGTGATAGTGGTGTTAATTCACAAACATAGAAAATGATTCTTCAGACTAAAATGATACCTTCGAGAAGAGATTTATTCAACGGTGAACCCTTTATTTTTCAAGAGGATCCTGGCCCTTTCCACCGTGATAGTTATAAAAGATTATATTCTGTCCTTAGGGCATGTTATGTCACTTCCTTGGCCTGATAATTTGCTGGACTTCAACCTTATTGAAAATTTATGGCGTGATTTTAAGATTCGTTCAAGGACACCTACCATAAGAAATCAGTTAATTGAAGCAATAAACGACGTGTGACAACATTATCTTCAAGTAGAAACTGAAAAATTTACTGAACTCCATGCCAAAACGGTACAATCTGGTTTTCAAATCGGGCGGATATCCAATTAAGTATTAGCTCAAGACAGTCTTTTTGTACAAACCTAAATTTAATTTCCGTTAGATGGCTGTCACATTTTGTAAAGTACATATACAAATTATTGTAAATACAAATAACTTCTGCATATTAATTTGCATTCTGCATAAAATTTCCTTTCAAATGATCCATTCTTTATTGTATGTTTATGATTACATAATGCATACAATTACATAGAATTTCTATTAATTTTTTCATTACTGTATTATATACAGTTTGTTAATGAACTATACCGACAAACTGTAAGAGGTGATTCCTCTCATCAAAATGAGAGAAAAAGTTCATATGGACCTATGGCGAAAAGTGCATAGTTTCAGAGCTAGAGCTGTCCAAAATTGCGAAAAAGCCAAATTTCAAAAAGGCCCTATTTCGAATTCGAGAGGCTGTGGATGGCGGTTCTTATCAGCGTAAAGGAAGCCACCCATACATAATCTAAAAGTGCATATTTCGTCAATTGTCAATAGGTGTAGAGGGTATTCCCTGCAGAGTGTAATTCTCAGATCTGTTTCCAATAGAATTTTCAGATATACCCTGATTTCAAGAAGGGTCCAAAGGAGGCAGGAAGTAAACCTTGACAACAATATACCGGCAGCTCCACGTTTCTTTGTGTTCGGAATAACGTGTGATGGTATGTATTTTGTCACGGTATACTTCACGATTTCTTCACTTATAAGCGTGAAAGAAAACATCGCACCATGCGTTTTCTCGCGTACCAGAAAACTTTCTGCTGACGACCCTTAACACTTCCGACATCGTGCCAAAGGATTCCGTGTTCACTGCTATCAAGGCTTATCCTTTGCCTACTTTGGACCAATCATAAAGTCAGAGCATATCTCAAAATTCGGTTGATGGCATGTCTGGGAAATTTCACCCTGCAGGGAATAATCTGTATACCGTTGAACATTAATGAAATATGCACTTTTGGATTGTGTATGCGTGAGTTCCTTTATGCTGGTAAGAACCACCAGCCACAGTCTCTCGAATTCGGAATAGGGCCTCTTGAAATTTGTCTTTTTCGAAATTTTGGACAGCCCTATCTCTGAAACTGTGCACTTTTCACCATAGGTCCATACGAACTTTTTATCTTATTTTGATGTGAGGAATCATATCTTAAAGTTTGTCGGTTTAGTTCATTAACACCCTGTATAATGGGTATACAGTAATATATAATGGGTATCCCAAAATTCACGCAAGATTTGAATATTGTGCGATTTGTGCCGTAAGGTGATCCCAACGACAAAAAGGCAACGCGACAGCTGACAGTTCAGGGTTATTAGAAATGGAACGCTAAATGAAAGAACAACGCATTTTCATTGCTGACCAATATTTTAAAAATAATGAAGGTTTGGCAGCTACAATTTGCAATTTTTGTACAAAATATAGTCGGAATAATGATTTAACTCCATCAACTGTGAAGAGATTAATTTAAAAAGTTAGGGAGACTGGATCAATTTCTGATCTTAAACACTCTGGCCGTTCTTCAACATAAAACTTCGAAGCAGTTCGTGAGAGCATTGCTGACAGTCCAGAAACGTCAATTTGGCACTGGTCAAAAATTGGACATTTCCAGAAGCCCTCTACAGCGTATTCTCACGATAAAACTTATGGTGCTCGCTATTGCGACATGACAAATCAATTTCTTGTGTCTAAATTGCAAGATACAGATGTGGTTTCAACAAGACGGTGCCACATGCCACACAGCCCAGAAAACAATTCAATTACGGCATGAGTCATTTCCTGGAAGTGTAATTTGCCGTTTTGATGATCAGAATTGACCACTCAGATCGTGCGATTTAACGCCGTTGGATTTTTTCCCCTTAAGTTTAAGGTTTAATCCCAACAAGCCGAATTCCACCCACGCCTTGAAGGAGGAAATTGAGCACAGTATAAACGAAATTCAGCTACATTTATGTAAAACGATCATGGAAACTTTCAACAAAAGAGTGTGTGTCCCAGCAAAGCAAAGAATTATTGTACTTTAAAGTCTCAGAAACATTTACCCCATATTCCACCAAAACCGAATATTTTACGAAAGTACATTTTTTGTAGTGAGGATAAGATAATGCATCCCGTCATTCTTCATTAATCTTAACTTCATGCAGTGGGAATCAGAATAGACTCAAAGAAATATATACCATATTTCTTCAGGTTTTTTTTTTTTTTTTTCCACAAAAATTATCGTGGAACATATTTTTGACAGATTTTAACACCAAGTAGTGGGGAGATTGGGAAGCATCAAAGAAAATATGCTCCACATTGCATCAAAATATAATTATCATTTGTCATAATTAGAAGAGTTTGGTGGATCTTATCCCCTTATCTTCGCAATGGCCGATTTCAATTCAACCTCAACTAATGAGGGGGATCGGAACACCCTAAAGAAATTACAAGCAATGTTTTATCAATGTATTTTATGTCTTCTGTACCGTCTTTGTTTTTCCATAGTTCTTACCATGTTTGACCCTCTGCAATAATATCATCAATGGAACATATTTCTTGGATTCTTTTCAAATGTATTAAGCAACCACTGAGAGAAAGTGTTTTCATGTTTTCACAATAAAGCGTCTTGACAGAAAATGAGTTTTTATTGCGTGGAGAAAAGGTTTTTGCAGTGATATAATTAGCGAATCTAAATAGAGAATGAATACTGAACATCTTAATTGTTTCTTTAACTCTTCTGGATGATTAGATCGATGTATTATCTGGACACATTTAGCTGAAAACTTTATTCGATACTTAGTTCACTCGAAATATTTAAAATATCTTTCATCAAATTGTTGAATATTTCAACAAACCACTTTCTGGAATAAGGTCACCAACTGCATTACGTTATCTTCGACTGAAAAGATATCAATTTGAACACCTTGAAGAATGTTAGGAACTGGCTCCAACTGATAATATTTTGTTATAGTCATAATGACGTAAGAAATTCTCATGTTGAAGCTGCGCAAACTAGAAGGTATACACGAATTGGAACAAGGTTCTCAGCAAAGTAATCGAACTGACTTATACTTTACAGTCCACCCAGTTTCACGAAGCAAAGGTGTTTTTGGCACCAACCTTCTTCGAAGTGGATTTTCACCAAAAATTTTGATTACTTCTTCTACAGTGTCAACAGAGTTTCATATTTCTGGAACCCTAAGATCACTTACCACCAAATTTAAGTTATGTGAAATGCGATGAAGAAACACAGCTTTTGGATATTGAACTTTCAAGTCTTTCCACTTTATTTCCCTTACCAGCAATAACTGAACAGACGTTGTATCTCTGACCAATTAGTTTGTTCATCTCGACACCAGCTTCAGTTAGAAGTGAAATAATTGTGGTTACTCTACTTGTAGCGCCTTGGTGGTGTAAAAAAAACTAAATTCTTCTCGAATAAAGCACTACTACTACTACTACTATCATTGAATGTTAAAATTAGGTCATGAAGGATTTATTAATTCATTTTTAATTTGAATTGATGTGTATTTAACGTTCCGCTGCATGTTTCGAAGTGAGTTTTTAATAGAATACCCCCTGCATCGACTCTTAATTCGAAACCATGGAAGACGCCGAAAGTGGATTTTTTTTCCTCGAAGTGGCAAATCATGTCCCCCCCCCCCCCCCAAAAAAAGTGCACGACACAATAGAATAAAACTTTTGACGGTTCTGTTTAATTTCTTTATTATAAGCAAGATCTATCTGTTGCACTACACTGGTTGATTTACGTTTGACAAAAAATCCACAGCCTCACGATGTCAAAACGATCTTATACATTCGTGTGCTGACTCATGAAAATCTGTATACTTAGCAAAAGCACGTACTATGAATGCACCCTGAATACCACGACGCACTTGCAGCCGACAAATAACGCAGTGTCGATACAAAGTATCCATTTTGTTTAGCCAAATATACGAGCTACGACAAGTAATCAGTAAGCCATTGATGTCGAAATGATCGATTATCTTACATCTGATTTAGTCATATGCTGGAGGTGGGGTCTAAGGATTATTTAGAAGTGTGTATCTCACGTCATCGCTTGATTTCTGTTTAAATAACACCGACACTATTCTTCATTACAACTTACCTGCTATCACAAGCACGAGCATCTTTGGCTTCTTTTATCAGATGATATTGACAGATCTTTATATTCTGAAAGTGACAATTTTTTCGGAAAGTATTTTGTAATATCTAATGCTATGGGCACATTACACTGACATTTGACAAACAAAAATTGTACTCCAACAACGCAAAATCTAACGTGAACTGCGTTGCTGGGTAGTAGATATATCAGAGGGGTTTCCGATCCCGCCCCTAGATTTTTTTTTAAACGTTCGATCAGTGACCCCCAATTGGACGAGACTTTGCGCGATAACGACAGCAACTGGACTTTTCTTCTTGCGCTAAGCAGTGAGTGAGTTACATTGTCAATTAGCAATTATTAACTTTTCTTTACAACATGGATAAAAGTTATATTAATTGTATTGTAGCAAAAAAAAAAAAAAAAAAAAAAAAAAAAAAAAACTGACAATGCTTCCACTACTTGAACTACTGTCACGCTACTTGGTTTATTTTTACCTCTGACTGTTTCCCCTTCTCTCCACTACCCTACATGCATTTGAACCTTCACGTTCCATTTTAAGCTCACTGCAGTTTACATAAATAACTTCAACATGTATACTTAAAGCCCGACTGCCTTCGAATGACCTGATTAAAATTAAACCTTTTGGTTTTACGTCCCACGATTATGCCATGTAGGCTAAAGGAGATGGTGATGACTGATGATAAGAATTAATGAAATAGTTGAATCAAGAAAGTGAGAAGTAACGCGAAAACCCCGGGAAAATCTACGCACGCGATATTTGACCACCACAAACCCAATTTGGTGCTAGCTGGGATGGAACCAGAGATTCGGTGCATCAGAATTGAATGCTTTACCACCGCAGCCGTCGAGTGACCTGATATAACTATCCTAAGTAATATTAATGTTATAGATAAAGAAAACAGAATTGATGTGTTATTTTAAATAGCATTAAATCTCGTTCCAGTCTAAAAATTCATACTCCTTCCCCACTACACATATCCAAAGCAGGGTTGGGAAAAAGTTTAAAAAAAAAAAAAGAACAAAACATGTGTTTAAAACATGAAAAAGATGTTTAAAATGTTTTAAACATGTTTTAAAACACACGAAAAAAAACATGTATTAAACATTTTGAACAGTTTAAAACATGATTTTAAACATATTATTCAAAATCGCGCAGTAACTTATTTGTTAAGATTTCTTGCCCTTTACTAGCAACCAGTGATGTTATTCTAATTTTTTAACAACCGGTTTTGTATATATATATATATATATATATATATATATATATATATATATATATGAGAGAGAGAGAGAGATAGTAGATGGATAGGTAGATACAAACCGTACAAAGTAGACAAAAGCAATTTTTTTTACTGGATACCACAAGTGACAAGAAGTGACCTACACAGCATTCTAATACAAGGTGGGGGGGGGGGCGCGGTGGCTCAGTGGTAGAGCATTCACCTCTGGCGCTTGGGGTCCCGGGTTCGATCCCAGCCTCCGCCAAGTGAACTTTGTGGTGGACAAACACCGTGCTCGTGGGTTTTCTCGGGGTTCTCCCGTTTCCTCCCACTTTCTTCATTCCACCATTTCACTCATCTCTCATAATCACCGTCTCCTTTAGCCTAACCGGCATAACCGTGGGACGTAAAACTTAAAAGATTTCTAATACAAGGTGGTGTGACGAAATTAGATACTACTGCAAATATCTAGGAAACAAATTACCCAACATAGATGGTTGTCAAAAAGTATTGGAAATACCTTAATATAGCAATGGATCAGCAAGTGTTGATAATATGTATGCGTTTCAAATATACGTAGATCACCCTCATCACTACACTCATGTGATCCCAGTTTTCACTCTTGATATCTGAGCATTTCAGATTAAGAAATAAACCGCTTATACTTTGTTCTACAGAATCATTTGTTTAACCCTTTAGCTGTGAGAATTTTTAAAAACAAAGATAGTTAAACTAAAATTTACTGTTCCTGGGTATAGATGGGTAAAATTTACTATGTCTGGTTATAACAAACGGTTCTGCGAACTCGAAATATTTAACAACCGGTTCTAGCGAACCGGCTAAATTGCTCCACTGTTTGCAACCGACATTTTCATTTATTTTATCCCGGTTAAGACTACAATGTGTTGGGTACAGAATATTTCAGTATAGATTAGTAATTCTCAATTTTTCATATCACGACCCCTTTTTATTACACCCTCTTGCCAGTAACTCTCATAAGTACTTACTTGGTTGTAATAAGCTTTTTAGGTAGATTTTAAAATCTATTTACTATGGAGATTTCACACAGTCTATCGATATACATAGTGAAATAAAAGTCCTCAGCACCCTTGTGTGTTGAGAACGGGTTGAGGGAGGATGATGAAACTTGAAAGTGGTCTGATACATCCAGGGGTGTAGCCAGCAGGTTTGTGTAGGGGGGGGCGTCGTTTTTGAGGGGGGGCCAGCTACAATGTACAAAGCTAAAAAAAAAAGTGTTGCTGCTAGTGTTTTTGAGGCCTGAAAGAAAGGAACATTTTGGTTTTCTTCTGGAAAACTAAAAACACTATTTTAGCTTCTTCTTCTTCTTCTTCTTCTTATTATTATTATTATTATTATTATTATTATCCATACATTATATTCAAGATAGTTTTTATTATGCTTAATCAAGAACTGCCCGGGACCAAACGCCATACTTTTGTGCATAACTATAAAGGTAACCAAGAAAGTTCTGTCCCTTTTCGTGGAGGTCTGTGTTCAATTGGACCTCACACCGTGAGTTGAATGCGAGTGGAGATAAGGCGAACGTCAGTTGTTGGTGTGGGTATATCCAACATACTACCTGGTTGAGGCAATTCAGACACACCGTGAACTGCGTAAAGACAGAGGAAACATGGGACATCCACAAAGCGTCATAAGAGCATGTATGCTAAACGAGTTCAAATGGAGGTCAAACGCCGCTGTTGCGGGACAGAAGATATGGGTGTCGTGCCTTTGGTGAGGGTGTCGTGACGACGCGGACATTGCAGCGATGGTTTAACATGTTTAAGGACGATGACGAAACACCCGAAAACACCACGTGCCAGAAGACCAACACATGTACAAAGAGGAACTGGGACTACAAATTCAGTGTGTGGAGAAACCATTCGGCAGCACATCCATCAACTTGTGAAGCACTACAAGTTGGGTCAATGGGTCTTACATATTTTGACTCCGGGCCAGAAGGCAACGCGGCAGTCGTCTGTGTTTATTTACTGTTTCGGAGCCATTTCTTTGATTTCGGAGTCGTTGACATGTGATAAAAAGTGTGTCCTATACGAAGCTCTACGTCGCCGTCATCATTGGTTAGCATCCCATGAACCGATTTCAAAACAGCCGAAACCAGCACTGTACCAGAATAAGGTCCTTGTGTGTGTTTGGTGCATCCGGGAACTGCTACCAGCTGGTCAGAGTATCAATGCAACTGTGTAGTGTCAGCAGTTGAGCTGTGCTGAACAAAAAACTCAACACTCTGGAGCCATCGCTTCTGAATCGCAAATGGGTCCTCGTTTACGGGACAACGCTAAGTCCCACGTGGCTAAGATGATTCAGGACACCATTTTCCGCCTTGGATGGGAAACAATATTGCAACCACTATATTCCCCGGGTATTGCACTGTCCGATTATCACCTGTTCCATTCTTTGAACAATCACCTTAGAGGTGAGAAACAATGTCAGGTTAGGTGACATATCAATGTTCGAAGGTGGTGGGTGAAAAAGCAATAAAACTTTTCTTGGTTACCTTTATATTTAAATTTAAGACCTTGTATACAGAACCTATCTACACAAGATTGATTTTCTTTGAAATTTCACTTAATTTCTTTACAGTTTCTTGACCCAAAAAAAAAAAAAAAAAAAAATTTATTTTATTACACTGAGTAGAAATAAGAGAGAGAGCGAATGAAATCCAAATTGAATAGAAACATTGTTTCTCACCAAATTTTCCATCCTCTATGTCTTTTAAAACACTTGTTAAAGCATATAAAAATATACTGTAGTTACAAATCAGTTTAATACCTTTGTTTTATGGCCGTATTTGTAGTTCCTTGTTAAAACGTTTGTCTTCAAACTGTCAAATATAAATCGCAGTAAATTGTGTAATCTGCTGTCGCAAAAAAGTATCCTATTTTTCGATCGGTATAAGGAAGAGATACTATACTATTTTTCGATCTGTATGGAAAAAAACAATATTTCTCCTTACTATTTTACCATAAATTATTAATTGTCAATAAACTTTGTTACTTTTAAATGAATGAAGCGAGATAATTTTACTATGATGTTTTAAAAGCTGGTCATTTGGGGGGGGGCAGGAAACCAATTGGGGGGGGGGCGATGGGCCCCCCCTTGGCTACACCCCTGGATACATCAGATGGTGCGATGACAAGTATCATTGCGGCCATCTTTGATTGCAATTCGAAATTTCAAAAGCAAAGGGGGTCATTTTACATGTTTTAAGGCTAGAATTTTACCAGAAATAGGCTTGTGCGGTTATTTAGCCCTAAGACAAGTCTTTTTGGGGTTACTGTTTCTGAACGTTTCCTAGTTATGCCCTTAGGGGCTAAACTCACGTTTCGTAGAGGCGGGTGAGATTTCAATTGCAAAATTTGATTACTATTTCAAAACACTGATGCTAATAAAATTATTTTAAAATAATAAACTTTCGAAAAGTAATATTTGAAGCACACTTCATGTTGTGTTAACTTTAGAATATTTTCTGCAAGCCTATGTAATTGGTTGCTTTTTTTTCAAGTCAATAATTTGTTGAAGAAAAGTAATATTTGGGGCGTTCAGAGCACAATGGATCGAAGTCCATTTTCAGTAAGGGTCAGTTTTGCTTAGCAAATTAATTCTATTACAAAACGTAATATCTTCCCAGTCAAGAGTCCGAAATAAATTAAACTAAATCCACGTGAAAGGGCGTGGGATAGTTTCATATGACTGCCACTAGACAGGGGCGTCAGTGGGGGCAAGAGGGCAACCTACCATGAATCTCAGATTTTGGGGACAGGAAGGCAGTTTTAGAAAGCTTTTGATAAGCAAAGTCCAACAAGTTTGGGGTCCTTACACTGAATAAATACGGATGAAATATACATGACCAAAACTGGAAAATTGCTTAGGTCCAATTTCCAGAATTTTAAGTAGGCCCGAAACTCGAAAGTAGTGAAACCTTTGGAAACCTAGGCCAAAATATATACAAGAGAGCAATTTAGGCCTATAGTTCCTTACGGTCAATAAATATGGTGATCAAAGTCCGTATTTATTCGGTATAAGGACTTCAATTTTTTTCTGTGGACTTTGCTCAGGAAATCTGCATTACGCTCCCAACATCTGGAATTTAGGGTAGGGGCGCATGACTTCTAAGCGGACACCCCTCTCCAGCGGCAATCATTTAAAACTCTAGATTGCACCTTGTCACGTAGTTTTTCTTTCTTTCATTTCGGATTTTTTCTTTCTCTAAAGTATGTATGTATGGAAACTGAGAACCAACATGTACTGTGTCAACGAATGCCTGCGATATTTCAGAAGCACAATTTAGCAAAGAACCCTTTGTTTTGTGAATACAACACAAAAACTTGTTTTCATGATAATTCTTTTATTTATTTTTTAATATCAGTTCTATAAGTAGTCTAACCTTCCACTACAGAACCAACATGTACTGTGTCAACGAATGCCTGCGATATTTCAGAAGCACAATTTAGCAAAGAACCCTTTGTTTTGTGAATACAACACAAAAACTTGTTTCCATGATAATTCTTTTATTTATTTTTTAATATCAGTTCTATAAGTAGTCTAACCTTCCACTACAACACTTTCTCGCAAGTTAACTGATAAGCATTTAAACAATACAAGAAACGTTAAAAACAAGGGGAAAAAAAGAGGCAAAATAAATTGTAGATCACCACATTGACCTGCTGTAGCCACAAGAAATCAAAACATTCACATGGGAAGAAAATATTCTTTTGAATGAGAAGTACTCAGGCCCGTAGCCAGCCTGATTTCTTAGGGGGGCAGAAGTGAATACTGAGGGGGCAATGATTAAGACATGACACAACACCATAAAATTACATACCTATTTATTATTTACAGAATCTGTAACAGCTATAGTTTCTTTTATACATAATATCCTGTATTGACAATATTACAGAACACAAATTCAAGATTAAGAACATTGATAATAAACATACAGGGCCTTATGCAGAGTCGTTTTGAAGCGCGATTAGTGCTATACTTAAGGTTTCGACTAACGTAAGTCTCCTGCAGTAGTCAGAATTTTAGTATGACGCTAATCATACGTCGGAACGACTCTGCATAAGGCGGACAAAGATTAAAAAAAAACTGCGATGCAATACAATTGAGGTGCTTGGGGCAATAGTGTGCTATGGTAAACGTAGATGAGGAACGTCATTGTACGTCGCATTTACACTAAACAAAAGCTAATTAACTGAATGTAAGAGTGAGCACACGTTCCATTAATCAGGATTGTTCTATTTGAAAAAAAAAAAAAAAACTTTTTCGTCACAACAAAACACTCCAATTAACTTTTATTGTATAATGGCATCATTATATGTTCATTAAAATTGATTTATGTTTCTATCTATCTATCTATATATATATATATATATATTTAAAAAAAAACTTTTCCTTCACCCTCACTTTGTAGAAGGCCAACTTGTTTGTTTTTAAAATTTAGCATCTTGTTTTTCAGTACACGGGCTATAAAAAACGCGAAGCTTGCATTTAAAGTGGAATACGAACCACCACATTGCTCTCGATTTCAAGAATTCCATGGGTATCAAACCCCGAGATCACATTCAAACACGCGCGGTCTATTCACTAGACTAGCTGTAAGGGCTATTTTGTAGTATTGTTTTGCAAATTATTAATTTCTCGTAAGCCTTTACTGCAGCTTTTTGTTTGTATTAACTCCTAAGAATGATGAGATAAAAATACTGAGACCAAAGCACTTGTATTTATTAATAGAAAAACTTAAAAGAGAATATTATTATATATGTATAATCGAACTTTTTTTGTTTAATTTTTGTGTGCTTAATACAAGCTCTTTGCGAGGTACTTTGTTTCATATTAATTAAAATTGAAGTTTTATTTTTTAAACATTAGAACAAATGTACTTTGAAAGTGTAATTGTCAAACTGGTTTTGAACTCAATTACCGTGTATATTTGTACTGTTTACATAGAGCCTGATTCACCATATCTGAACAGTTTTTGGAATTTGTAGAATCAAATTGTCCTGTGGGTTGCACAATTCTTTGTATAGGGGATCTGAATCTACGACAAACAACTAGTTCAAATTTCGATTTAATGACGTCATCAGCTAAATGTAAAAGTCTTGACAATTTTATGTCTCTCTTTAATTTGATTTCAATTAATAATATTCCTAATAGCAATGGCCGAATATTAGATCTTGTTCTCACAAATCTCTCAAAAGTAACAGTTCAAAGAGAATGCGATCCACTGATAATAGAAGATGATAATCATCCTTCCCTTCTTATTCAGTTTACAACACTGTATTCAACCAAACTCAAAACAGTGCCTAACACAGTAGGTTATAATTTTAGGAAAGCAGATTTTGAAAAACTTTACCGAAATCTATTAGCTGGGGGATGCTGCAGAACATTAAGGATGTCAATCAAGCTGTGGATCTATTTTATGAAATATTGTATAAAATATTTGATGATTGCATTCCCCGTAAAAGAGCAACTAATAAAATCTACCCTACATGGTTTATCCCGAATATTATTAATAAAATTAAACTTAAAACGTATCATCATATATAATAATAATAATAATAAAAGAGTCGTCTCAGTGTAGGCAACACTAAGTACCATGAAGAGCAATTTCATCAACTGCGTAGGGAAATTAAAGCAGAAATAACTGCTGCTTATAAAGAGCTTTTAAGCAGCACAGAAGATAAATTAAAGAATTATCCGAAATTATTATGGTCCTTCATCAAAAAATAAATCGCGTCACTTGTCTTTTGATCGCATACAGTACAATGGCCACGACCTTACTGATGATAGGGACATAGCTAAAACATTCGAGCAACATTTTATTTCAGTCTATGGCTCCTTACGAGCGGACTATGATGTATCGAGCATGTCTCTAAATGATCGTTCCAGTGCTCTTGATATATTTTTACTGCCTCTCATATCCGAAAAAGAAATAAAAGAAGCAATAAGGAAGTTGAAATCGAAAACAGCAAGTGGCCCAGAAAGGATCCCAATGTACATTGTGAAAGGCTGTTCAGATATATTCTTACAACCTCTGAATATTATATTTAATATATCTATAAAAACATGTACCTTTCCTGAAAAATGGAAGGAGTCAGTTGTGTGTCCAATATCCAATACGAACTCAGGTAGTAACATTGAACAGTTCCGACCAATTTCTATCTTATCTGAGTTTGCCAAGGTGTATGAATATATATTGCATAATCGAATAATGGATCATATTAAACCTACATTATCTGTCAGTCAACATGGATTTCTGAAGGCCAGATCTACTGTATCAAATCTAGCATTAATAGCAGACTACATACCGAAGGAACTTGACAAGCAAGGACAAGTAGATGTCATATATACTGATTTTTCTAAAGTATTTGACATCATTGACCATGACATTCTCTTACACTGGCATCCTTTAACTTCTCGAAATCAACTCTGCAATACTTTGCTTCCTACCTTCAAAATCGTAAACAAACTGTACTGTATCGTAATCATAAATCTCAAATCTTTCATGCAACATCTGGAGTCCCTCAAGGCTCGAATCTGGGACCTCTACTTTTCATTTCGGTGGTAAATGATCTTCCTGAGTGCTTTCAATTTTCTAGAAATCTACTCTTTGCTGATGACCTTAAAATATTCAACAGAATTAAAACAATTCAGGACTGTTTAGAACTTCAGAGTGACTTACAAAATCTTGGAACTTGGTGTAAAAGCAATAAATTTAAGTTAAATTAAAAATGAAATGGAACCTTTGAGTTTTACGTCCCACGGTTATGCCGGTTAGGCTAAAGGAGATGGTGATGATGAGTGATGAATGAAATGGTGGAATGAAGAAAGTGGGAGGAAACGGGAGAATCCCGAGGAAACCCACGCACGCGGTGTTTGTCCACCACATATAAGTTAAATGTTCGTAAATGCAGCTATTTAACATTCACTAGAAAAGAAAAATATATTCAATATAATTATTCAGTATTAGGGGAAAAACTGAAAAAGCTTGATTTTATAAGGGATTTGGGAGTTATTTTTGATTCAAAATTATCCTTTATTCAACATATTGAAACTATTTGCAAAGAAGCCTACAAAATTCTTGGATAAATTTATTGAGTCAGTAAAGATTTCCAAAATGACCAAACTTTACTTGTGCTGTATTATGCATACGTCAGGTCGAAATTAGAATATTGTAATAATATATGGAACCCTAATATACAGAAATACTCATTCTTGATTGAGCGTACTCAAAGTAAGTTTTTAAGGCTTCTTACACTTAAGAAAACCAAAATTCTACCCAAAATTTGAAAGCTACATTAACCTTGTTGAAAATTTTAAATTTGAAACATTAGAACTCAGAAGAAATATTGACTTATTATTTTTACACAAACTCTTTCATGGCAAAATAGACTGTCCTGATCTTAACGAACAAATATGTATCCAAGTACCATCCACTAAATTGCGCACTGCTTCGAAAAATACATTTTTTTGTATGACAGCGAAAACAAATGTCTTAAGCAGACCTTCTATATGGAGAGTTAGTGCAACCTACAACAGGTTAGTTAAAGAAAATTTCAACCTTGATGTACTGGCAATGGATGTAAGTAGTTTTAAGAAGTCTATTAATTCTGTAAGTCGAATGTAGTTATTAATAATAGTTTTATTAATCTATATAATCTGTATAACGTATATACTATGTAACACTAATTAGGCCTGTGCCTGTTGTATTATTAAATTAAATGTCACAAAATTGTATTACAGCAACTTTAGATTATATCAATACAAAATAGAAGTATATGTTTTATTGAACGTTTGCACTCTATTTTCTACCTTCCAAAATAAGAGAGACATTACAGTTTATTTATATTCACAACTAACGTTGTGGACTATGATATTGTTGTTTGGAAGTGCACCTGGTATTCTTGGATGCTTGTCGTGGTTGCAATAACATGGCATGGTTTCAAATTCTTGAAATGGGTAAAGGCAGTTGAAGATGTTTAGTGCATCTACCAAAGAAACACAATTTTACACCTAAATGGGTAGAATTCGCAAAGTTGAATTTAATTTGGTAATTATAATAGCAAGAATTTAACTGATTTTGTGTCAGTTTGAAAATTCTCTTCAGCGTGCTTTTTTAGAGGGGGCTGTGTCCCCTCTAGCCCCTCCCTAGTTATGGGCTTGGAAACACTTTTTGACCATTTTCTTTCTCTGGCAGATTTTTTTACAAAAAAAAAATAAATAAACATATGTTTAAAACAAGTCTTAAAAAAATACACGTTTAAAACAGAATGTTTAAAATTTATACAAAATTTGTTTTAAACAAAATCAATTGTTTAAAACAAGATTTAATCATTTGTTTTAAACAAAACAACCCTGATCCAAACAAATAGCGTTGAATATTTTCGAAAAAATAAAATTAATGAAGGTCGGAAGGTCGGTTAAGTGAATCTGGTAAGTTATTCTAAATAAGTCTAATATTAATGTAATTAAAATTGAATACCAGAACCCAGGGGTACACTTGCCCTTCTCCTCTGTCGACGCCCATGCATATGAACTTACCATAAATTAAACAAATCATGCACAAAGACATAGAAATTGCACTTAAGGAGGTCACAAATTACGTCATTAAGAACGTGCTATTTGTATTTATACATTAAATACAAGGTCTTTAGAAAGAATCCAAATTTTCCAAATATAATGGTACTTATAGTTTTGAAAATACTTCAGATTTCCTTCAAATTAATACCATCCTTTCGAGGGCATTCACTGCTAAAATGCTGTTTTATTATTATTATTATTATTATTATTACTATTACTAGTATTAGTATTATTACCTAGAGGTGTGGTAGCGATTTTTTTTTTTTTTTTTTTTTTTTTTTTTAAGTTATCTCTTCTGTGGATTGGAAACTGATCTTTCAGAGTGAATTTCTACTGGGGGATTAGAATGAAGTCTGCAGGTACCAATCAGCCGAGTAGGATTGTTAGTGTACAACAGTTGTATTATTCTTGCCAAGATCTCCCTAATGAGGAACGCTGAACAGCTAGGAGCATTCTCCTCTGGTGCATACTCATATTCTATTTTTCCAAACTTCCGGTATCTTTTCCCTCAAACGCCTCACCACTTCTAAATAATACCCTTTCTTGATCGTTTGAGTCCATTGGACACACTAACATGAATAACACTACAAAAATCAAAGAAAACAATAGCATCATCTTAAAGTTTGAGTGACTTCATCATGTTCTCGGCGAAGATTTTCTCATCTATTGGGATGACTGCCTTTGTTTCAACGTCACAGTCATAGATCTAGGTCTCACCATCTGTTATAATGTTTTTCGAGAAGCTATAGTCTTCGTTTGCTCAATTCAAAAGATTTTCACAGATTATGGAACAAAAAAGTGGGAGGAAACGGGACAACCCCTTGAAAACCCACGCACATAGTGTTTGTACACCACAAACCCGACTTACCGGGAGTTGTGAACGAACCAAGGACTCTATGCAACAGAAGAGAGCGCTCTACTACTGAGCCACCGTGGCCCCAAGGAGTTATAGTTTCTGTACATGACTTGTGAGATATCAGAGTTCTTGACGTAATTCTTTTCAACATACATCGTGACAAATGAAGTTCTTGTAATTATTCACTGAATAAATATCCAGACATAATAAAGCCCAATATATTCTTACTGATTCCAACTGTAAAACATTACTGACAAAATGATTTGATGAAATCCATACGAATTTTAAAATAACGCATGCGATATAATGTAAATGACTATCGGAATATCATTTGGTATATGAAAATAAAGTTTGCTCGTTTCGTTACGGGTTGTTTAGTCAAATATTTCTCTTACCCATATTGTTGAGGAGTGATTAAATTACAATCTGTAGTTAACTTAAGTATAAGTGAAGTACAGTAATACCGAGATTGTGATGAACATAGAAAAGTAGCGTAAGGTCAAGTGGCTTTGTAAGTAAAGTTTTGTGCTGATATCTTTTGTTTTTATTTAACCATCCCAAAATGTTCTTAACTTTTTGGACGACCCTCGTAGTTGGTTCAGTTAATATTTTATTTAATACAGCTGTAAAATAAGGAAGAAAGGAGGAAATAAAATAAACCTGTAGCTAATGTCAAATGACATTTATTTATTTATTTTTTTTAAAAGAAAAAAATAGTGATTTTACATTTTTTTGTGTTGTTTCCTTTTCGTGATCTAGGTCGACTACTAAACTACCTGAATTGCTCAAGACAGTTATTAGACGTAAAAACCAATGTAAATGGAAATTTCTCAAGGTTTCGGTGTTACATTATTTCTCAACAACGACGAAATATTTTTCACAATCTCACTGATCTGTGACGTCAATTTATTTACTTGCTAACGAAAAAAAAAAGTTTCAACTACAGATAAAAAAATACGGGTAATTCTTGTAAAGAAAACCCGGCTTTACTGATATGTATATTTTTTCAATAAGTATTAAATTAAAACTATTAAGATTTTTCTAACACACTCAATATTGATGAGAAAAAAAATACCTGTAAACCTACAGAGATCACATGAACACATTACTTTTATCACTTAAATTTAAAACAAACTTGATATTTCTCATGCATTCTAATAACCAACTGTTATAATTCTACCATCTCTTTCACCACAATCATTGCACAAAAATACATAAAAATTATTAAAAATATTGATAAAGGAGACTATATAGATAATTATATATATATATATATATTTAATATATATTATATGTATATATATTACGACTTAATATGAGAGCACTTAACACTGTTGAGTTACTACTAAATATATTTCGTATGAGCTTGAAACAGTCATGAACTGCATACTTCCAAAATGAATGTCACAGATATATATATATATGTATATATGTACAACCCATACTCTCTGAAATCAGAACATGCAACAGAAAAAAAAAATAACACCACACACATTTCATGATAAAGAACGAAAAATATGATGAATGGTATGAATAACAGAGAAACAATTCAACAATTCACACGTGATAATAAATGCTTTAGTTTGATCACCGACTGGCAAATGAGTTTTTGAGATCAATCAATCATATAAATTTTAATGTTGGTGGGAAAAAAAATCTCAACATGTTTTTACTTTTTACATAAAGGAACACACGATATTTATTTATTTATTTTTTTTTTTTTAAAAAAGAAGACAAAACGTAGGATTCAAACAGACACCAAAATTTGGTACCAACCTTAATAATAACAAAACAAATATCGTAATTTAAAAAAATCATTCTTCTACAAACCTAATCTCTTAAGGTTATTTCTAAGAGCTAATCTGCTCTTACAGTCACCATTCCAGGATTTCGATTTCGAACGGAACTTGCGAAGATCAGTTTCATGCTTGGGGTCCAACATTGGTTTATACGAACACGGTTCACACATTTCTTGGTAAGAGTCAAAGAAAGCTTTGTAGCCTCCATGCAATATATATATCTCTGGATAGTACAAAGCGGGATAAGACTCTTTGTTGCAATCCCTGTCGCAATTTCGAAGAAATCTTGATCTAAAATAAATAAATAAATAAATAAATACATTAGACTTTTGCTAATAATAATAATAATAATACGTTAAGGCATGTATTTCCACCCTTTTTTATAGAAGTCAAAGTTTGTTTACCTGAATGCTCCGCCGTAATATTTGGAAAATTTGTGATATTTTGTTGACTATTTCTGTCAACGTTGTCAAGCGTGTTATTATTGTGGAGTTATTTTTTGAACTGCTTTTATTCCATATTTAACTTCTTTTGATAAAGATGGCAAGCTGCCTTATATTCATTGTATAGTGTTTTACAGTTTAGTTATCCTATTTTTACAAGCTGATACAGGCTTACAAAGCATTAATTTTGACTGAAGGTGATGAAGATGGCATACCAAAAGGAATAGAAACAGTTCAAGTACTAAACCCAGAGTTATAACATGCTTGACAACGCTGACACAATTGAAGTCAACAAACTATAGCTGTATTTTCAAAGATCAGAACGCTCCGCTCAGACAAACTTTGATTATTATTATTATTATTATTATTATTATTATTATTATTATTATTATTATTATTATTATTATTATTATTAATAATAATAATAATAATAATGAGTTTGCTGGTTTGCGAAAACGAGCTTATTCTACTATCTACTCCGTCTACCGTACATTTAATGCATTAATAGAAGTCTGCTTTCAACAAATTTAACATCGAATGAGTGAGCTATTTTTTCTACACTAAAAACAATTTTAACGAAAAAAATACACTAGTTGGTCAATTTATTTTGACCAATAAAAACATATTATAATTTACCTATATATGGTGCTTAAATAGCATAAATAAAATGCTATGATAGTACAGGAGCGGTCTGACCAATGAATTCGGATTCGAATTCCACTACTGACATTATTTCTAGGATTATATATTAATAGTGTTCTTTTTTTAAAGTAAGGAGACAACAGACGCAAATATCTTATTTAATGTTTTAATTTCAACAAAGGCAACTTATTACAAATTAATGTGAAAATAAATAATGTAGTTAGGATTTAATTTTCAGAGTGAACTTTTCGTTTGATAAGCATATATATTTATGTATAAAGTAATGAATCAGAAACACATTTTCACTTCTGACCCGTTTTTCATCCTGTTATTCAAGTACTCTCCAGCCTTTCATTGAAGGGCGCTATAAAAACAGCACAACGACCACCATAGCAATGACAGGGGTATCAAGGTCAAACCCGTGTTCAAAAGATATACGAACACATACCAAAGAATGCTTACTACTGGAACTATCGTTACCCAATATGCGTCGTGAGGGTCCAAATTCACAAGATATGTAGTGCATAATATTCGAAGATTAACTTAACGTACTTCCTTCGTACTGATTGTCGCCGTTGGACGCAGTGGGCACAATGGTATCATCAGTATCCAGGGTTTGAAAAAACCCGGTTTTTTTTGAAAAAGCCCAACCCACCTGGGCCCATGTGGGTTTTTTCGGGTATTTTCGGGTTTAATCGGGTTTTTTCGGGTTTAATTTGGTTTTTTCGAAATATTTCAATGTCTTTGGGGTAAAAGTGTTAAAATGTGATTTATATTTCAAGATTATCATTGTCACAACTTGCAACAACTTTCTATTCACTGCTGTTTTAAAAAATGGTCGCCATTTTGAAATTTTACGTTAGATCGCCGCCAAAATATATACAGCTAATTTAGTGTGTCTCGTGCTTATATTCTAAAAATTTCAACTTAACAGACCGAAAATTGCACTTTGTAGCGTGGATACCCGCTATTTTTTTTTAAAAAAAAGCAACCATTTTGAAATTGAACGTTGGTATGCCGCCAAAATCTATACTGGAAATTTAATGTGTGTCGTGGTTGTGTCCTGAAAATTTAAACTTAAAACATCGAAGGTGGTACCCTGTAGTATGTGTGGTACAGGCAGACGAACGAACAAATGTAGATCGAACCATCCCAGAAGCCTCAGTGACGTTTGTCAAATATGAACACCAAATATATTAATTTAACAGCGTAAAATAAATGGTTTTATTTGAAGGTCACTTTCGATACGTTGTGCGTTCAATTAGGTGAAATTACCGAGCATTTGTTGCAAGACGTTTCTTTCCAGAAAATTAATTTAAAACAATTAACAAAGATATAATTCATATTTTATAAAGTAAATGTTTCAAAATGTCTTAAATGAAATTAAATATCTTCCAGCGTAAAATAAATAGTTTTATTGTTGAAGTATTCAGTTCCGATGTTTTGTGCGTTCAATTGCGGGAATTTCCCGAGCATTTCTTTTGCGATTTTTCCCCCCTCGAAAATGCAGGTTTCTTTACTGTACATCGAAACTTCCACTAGTACGGAAGTTTGAATTCAGCACTTGAAGTAATAAGTGTTACGTATTTTTCGGAACTCTGAGCATTAAGCTTCTTAAATTTGTCAAGAATTTTTACGCTGTTGTTGGTGTTGATTCTAAAGAATGCTTATTTGAAGACTACCAACAAATAACTGAACCAAACTGTTATTGTTGGAAAACTAAATTTATTAAAGAATACTTGTGCTACCATCAAAGGTAAGAAATAATACTAATAGTTTTACTAATGCACTACATATTTACTTGCAGTACCGGCACATATGGCTTTAAACACGTCAAACGTAGGGGAGACCGGGGCACGTTGTCACAGTAGCAATTCTGAAAAAAGCGAAAACTTTAGCGCGCCGGTGCTGCTTTCTTGTTTACTTACTATGTGTCACTACTAACTGTACTCGTTTGGAGATGCGCGGGAACAACGGTGCTGCGTCAGTTGAACTTTGTCTATTTTCAGTGCCGGAATGTAAATTTTCCGAGTCCTGAAATTGCTGTTTTGTGTGTTCGTGAAAGCGGTAGAAGCAAATATTTTTGTGTGTGTTATGTAGGCTACAAATAGAGCTTCATAATGTGCTACTTTGAATGCGCCTAATTTTGTCGTTTGGTATAGATATTTTGTAAAAAGAGTAATGGCGACGCGTGGGGCATGTTGTCACTGTGACAATGTGCCCCATTGTGTGTTATGTATAATACAAACGATAGGATTATCTCGGTTTCGCAGACAGTGAGAATATACAAAAGAAAGCACCACCAGTGGAAGATCTACTGGTTGCAGCAAGAGCTATGAAAAGAAATAACAACCCCATATCAATACGTAGGCCTAAAGCTGCTAAAGAATTTCATGTCCACAACAGAACATTGGCAAGATTTTGTGCACGTGTTACAGATGGCGAACTACAGTTCGGCCAATGCTTATTTACATTAGGTTACTCTTCGTAATACTAATACTAGGAAGAATTACTAGTATCATACCAAAACAAGCTTCGCACATATAATTTGGACTCACTACAAAAGAGGTTCGCGATTTGGCTTACAACTACGCAAAAGCGCTAGGATTGAAATGCCCAGAGTCGTGGAATGAAAAGGCCATTGCTGGCCCAGACTGGTATCCAGTATTTCTGAAAAGACATGGTGATCTTGCTATAAGAACTCCCCAAGCAAATAGTTTTGCACCTATAAACAATGTCAGCGAAGGTCCAAAGAAGATTACGATTCTTCCTCAGAGGACGACGATACATTGTGTTTAGTTTATGGCGATCCATACAGTGCGAGTACATGTAGCGAGAAGTGGATTCAGTGCATTCGATGTACGGAATCAGCCTATGAAAACTGAGGGAAGCAGAACTTGTTTTACGTGTGTATTAACTGTTGAGTTGAGTTGAATTTGAGTTTAACGTCCCGTTCAGCAGCGAGGCTATATGAGACATGGACCTACTGATTAACGTGGAATCCGAACCACATGAGCTGCCGCCGGGTGTGTATTAACTGTGACTCTGACGATGATCTCCAGGTATGGTACTTTGTCGAAGCTAAAGGATAAACATTTTCAAACTAGTTTGCAGTGCGTACTAATAAAACGCAACTAAACTTCGTAATAATATTTACTCCTCTTATAGCTATACAGTAGTCCTATCAGAGGAATTCTTTGCAATTCATAAACTACAATCAGAAACAACTTAAATGCAATTGGCTAATTTTGTGTAGGCCTATTGGAGATGTAGGCTATGATTTGATAATTTCGTCATTTTGTTATGACCTTTCAGTTTGTAGTTTTGATTCCTTAGCTAAGAGTTAGTTCTGTTTTCATGGCAGTTTTGGTTTTCCTACAAAGCTTGATGTAACAATAAATCTGTTAGGTTGAGAAAATATAAGCTACCGTCCCCCTACTTTCTTTCCTATTTAACTAATATAGTTTCCCCTTTCAGTTAATTATGTTTTGAGACACTGAAAGACGCTAAGTATTTAATGCTGGTAACATTTACAGTCTTTTTGCATTAGTAATAGTTGCGTTAATAATATCTGCCAATTTCTGGAAAGTGCCACAAGAATAACATGTGACAATTTGCCCCATATATTGTGACAACTTACCCCGAGTATGGGGTACATTGTCACAACTGTATTGATCATAAAACACAGTACATAACTCCAGTTCAGAGCGAGTTACATTGGACAGAGAAATATATGTTATGCACAAGATAACAAAGTATGTGTATACTAAAAATTGTAATTTTCGGCCTTACACGAGCATCACAAGAAAATAAAACGTGAAAATTGTGATAATGTGTCCCGGTCTCCCCTATGAGGGATAACATCCCTCGGCATAACCGAGTCGGCGAGCACACTATTTACGGAAAGTATTTTCTAAAATATAAAATTGCATTTTTTTTCAAATAGGCTATAAGCATTATCAATACATTAATTTGTTATATAATTATCTCAAGCTAAGGTAAGGTTTTTTTTTCATTTTTTCAGTGCATTCAGAAATTTATAAAGGTCTTATGTAGAATGTTGTTGTATACCTTAACGTGAAAGCATTTAATTCGCCCGAGGAAAGTCCAAAATTTGATAAAAATCACTTTCAATGTGATCAACTTAGTTGTAGCAATAATATATTAACAAAAAGCTCAAAAACCCAGGTGGGTTTTTTCAAGTGGGTCCAACCCGAAAAAACCCGGTGGGTTTTTTCGGGCTGGGCCCACTTGGGCAAACCCTGTCAGTATCATTTTCAAATAAAAGATTTTAACAAATCACATTTTGTGTTCAGATGTATATTTAACTTTGCAATGCTGTGAGATGTCAATAATAATTTTCTCAATAAATATCGAAGTTAATAATTCTACAATTTGAATATCAGTTATATCCATATAACAGAAGCGATGTGCAAACATACTAGTAGCTTCTCTGGATATTGTTATATGATTTATATATTTATTCGAAAAATGTCATTGAGAAGGAAAGACCATGTATTCACAATAAAATTCGTTACTTGTGGATGTCATCAGTTATTATGTAGAAGGTACTGATCTTGGGCTGAGGGGCGTCCTACACCTGCTCTTCAGTTTTAAGTTACAAGTTAAGAAAACTACATCCATATTTTTGTTATTCAGTTATACTGTAGCTACAACATTATATTGTCAAAGAGACACATTCAACTTCTAGTGCTAATTATTATAAATGTCCTTTGTGGATTTAAGCATTGAAATATTTTATAGAGTGAAAAAGAATCTGAATTATTTGTGGTGTATTCTAATATAATTGAAATATGTGGAAATTAATACATGGAAAATTACTATTAAAGAACATTTTGATCAATTATTATGAAAGTGAATAGCGCAGTGAGTAACATTAGACGCATGATTGTGTTATGTAATTTTCTTTACTTTGTATTTATTAAATTTTGAACTTTTGTAATCACAAATTTTGGGCAAGTATTTGTACTTACATGTGCTCCAAATTATTAAATGAGCCTAATCTACGTTTATTTGCGGATAGTTAACTCAAGAAAAATCAAGGAAAATTGACCTTCTGCCTACATTTGTTTATTTTTCTCCTCTTATTTTTCTACAATAAAATTATTACATTTTTGTTAAACATTAACATTTTGATTTATGAGACAAAATTACCCATATATACTATTAAACGTAGTATCCGATAGTCTGTATATTTTCTTCACTTAAAAAACGTTAACAATATACAATAAAATTTAAAATAATAAGCATTTTTTCTTTTTTTTAAACTATATTTCGAAGATTTTCTTGGTTTGTTAACCCTCCCCGATTGATACCACCTTTACGAAGACAGTGTTATATATTAGGTGGAGAGGATTTGTGTGCTGAAGTAAAAGGACATCCCTCCCGAATTCGTCTAAATGGTGTATACAGTCAGTCTTGGGAGAGGGCCACCGTTTTCCCAGCAATCAGATTGGCAAATCATAGAGATTGGTATGGCAACTTAAGACATTTCCCGGTATGATATGAATAAAACTAGGATACTAGTGTGAAAATCAACGGGAAACAACACTGTAGAAGATTGACAAGCGAAATATTAATAACTTGTGGAATTACGAAACATAAATATATTATATAATCTGGCCGTTCAAGCTCAGGCTTCTGTAGCCCAGCACGTACGAGTACCAATATTGCCCACTGTACAACGATTCTACTTGTAAATAAAATAGAATGTATCACAATTTCAGCGCTCAGATGTAGTAGTCTCGAACACTCCTAATTTTCAGGGCAGTGCAAACCCATACTTTCTTGTTAGCGTAACTATCAGGATCCGAAATGGAACTGCAAGAAGTTTAAACTTCAAGCACTCTTTCAAGATATTTGATATTTATTGGAAACGGTAATATTTGTTACTGTCGAAAGAAACAATATTCATATTTTAAAAGAACTTGAAATAATGAACGAACTGCATCTAATATTTAAGTTTAGAAGCAGTAGGACGAGTTAAATAGTAATGTTTTCACTTTACTCTGTTTCACTTAGCCTTACCGAACTTTCTCAAGTACAATATATAAGAATTACTAATACTTAAGAATGAGCAAAGAGAAGCTGCCTCTCACCCCCACATCAATGACATCCAACAATGCAGCATAATATGAACTTTGAAATCTTTAGCACTTCTATGGAAACCAGTTTTTTTTTTTTTAGTTATCTTCAATGAATATACATTTGTGTCTGTATTGTTATTTCCTTTCATAATTAGAACTTAAAGCTTTGAGAAAAATTATGCCAATTTTTAAGAAAATGCTCTTTTCTCTGGCTGTTTGGTTTGTATATAGGTGCCTTCCATTTCAATTCAGGCAGAGCATGTACCATCACCATCTCAGATATTGTTGAAACTTTTTTTTATAGCAACTAGACATGCTTTTAAGAGACCCATATTTTTTTGTTTTGTCGAAAAAAAATTTCCCGCCAAGTAATGGGCCATCAAAGACGGGGAGTACAATTTATGAATTGTAGGAGGCATGGAAAATGGTCAACTTCGGAGCCTCACCATTCGGCTATGGAGACAGGTAGAGTTATAATTCTTGTTGTGGTATGTACATAGGGATATAAATAAACTATATTTTATTATAGTTTGGTTTGCGCATGCGTATCTTTTTGTAAATAAATTAACAAATTAACGTCAATTTATCTGAAAAGTCGAAGTTTGAGAATTTTTTTCGAGCACTTCCGGTTCGAATTTTAAAATTCTGTTTTCACGGTTAGTAAGACCTGGTTACCCGCTTTCCGAAAAATATTTTGTACCGCTTCTGTGTGCAACCGTTTTGTCGCAAAAAATTCGAGAAATTTTAAAATTTTCAAAAATCGCCATTTTTGGGCGCCATTTTCTCGAAAACATCATCTTTTAAAATTCTGAAATTTTGTCAGATGGTTCAACTTTACATGAATAATAAACACACCAAATACCATTCTCGACCAATGCTTCATGAATTAACTGCAGCCTTTTAAAGTTAGCGAAGTTTCGTTAACTTTGATGTCACAGTTAGCAACACTGGGAACAATAAAAGTGCAATGTTTTGATGATGTTTGTGGTTCACATTCATTAAATGAAGAATAAAAGGTTTTCTTGACTGTTTTTTTCATTGTAGGCTCTCTGAAATAGTAAAATGAGCCTCCTCCTACTCCTCCGTTTTCTTAAACCGAAATAATCTGAGGTGGAAATTACGATTACGAAACACAAATTTTAAGTTTACTTGAAATGGCCATCCAATAAATTTTGATGATCTACAAAAAGCTTGAACTATTACCTCAGTGATGATTTGGAATGCTCCAGACAAAGTCTCAATTAAGCGCGATCTCATTACAGTGATCGAAAAAGGACAAAAAGTTAAAAAAATCGAAACGTTTTCTTACGCGTTCCAAAGAAATTTACTGACTTTCTAAACAGAACAATCCCAACATAAGAATGGGTCACTCGGAATTTTACAGTATTCGACTAAAGTGGGTCAGTCCGCAACCTGCGAGGGAAGGGTGTTATGTGTGTGTGTGTGTTGTGCAAATTTTAAGTTAGCTGCTACTGCGTTGCTACAAATCAAAGGTGCAGCCTATACTGAAGTTGTCATGAGTGGCCTATTTCCTTTAGTAGTATGATCCGTAGAAAATGACAACTGTCTTCAAGAATGTGGTGAATGTCCTGGAATGGAAGGAATAAGTGTGGAGTCTTTAATTATTGATCCTGATGAAAATGAAAGTGTTACATATGCCATATGGGAAAACAATCTCGTTAAAAAACTGTGCCACTTTCTGTTTTCGTATCGTACATTGCTGGTTTAACTGTAAGAACTGTAATTCATGACTACATCAAGAAAATCCAAAGAGAATTAATTGCTACCGAAAAGCACCGTATAAAATTTCAAGATACAAATTCTATTTTACATTATGTGGGCTTCGCTGAAAACTGGACTGTTATTCTGCAAAGTGAAATTCAGAGTTATCATCGGAATATGAAACAACTGACAGTTTTGTTGTAATAAACGACGATAAAACACACGATTCGGCTCATGTACTCATAGCCATAGACAAGATTTTAAAAATATTTGAAGAAAAGCGAAAATATATTTTATAGAAAAAGGTTTGAATACGACAAAATAAGTGTCTACAATTTCCCAAACCGTGTCAGTGATTTCTGATGGTGCTGCATCCCACTTTAAAAATCGCTTTCAGATGTTCGAGATGCAGACAGGTCCGATAAAGCAGTGGTTTTGCAGTGAAACCAGCCATGCAAGGGTCTCTGCGACGGTATTGAGGGGGGAGGTGTAAAGAATGTGGCAACGCGGCATAACCTTAGGCAAATACAGATACACAGTATTAAAACCGCAGAAGAAAAGAATGAAATGAAATCTTTAAGTTTTACGTCCAACGCTTATGCCGGTTAGGCTAAAGGAGACAGTGATTATGAGAAATGAATGAAATGGTGGAATGCAGAAAGTGGGAGGAAACGCGATAACCCCGAGAAAACCCACGAGCACGGTGTTTGTCCACCACAAAGCCCACACGGCGCGATCTGGGATCGAACCAGGGACTCCAAGCACCGAAGGTGAACGCTCTACCACTGAGCCACCGCGCCCCCACTAAAACCACAGAAGAATTTGTGAGTATAGTGCAAGTACAAACTCCAGGTATTACTCGCGTTTTGTTCCCTGGAATTGAATTCGACGACTTCCGGAAAAAAGGGAAAGTATGCGACCGGTAACTGGTATTCAACGAAGTCATCTTTGGCTTTCGGAAAATGGCGAAGTTTTTATGACAGTAACGGGTCACTATGAACTAACTTCATGCTTCCCCCAAAATCGCACTTCTGCAATTCAAAGTGTAGATTTAAGAAATCTGCAAAAAGGAACTTTTGTTACATACATATATGTATGATAACCAGTGGTGCGTAGCAGAAATATTATGAATAAATCATGAATTACGTGAAGTTGAAGTGCTGTTTATGCTTCCACATGGACCTTCAGCATTTGTGACTATCGACAATGTGCTACACAGGGGCGGATCCAGGACGGACTTCTGGAAGGGGGGGGGGGTTACACTGCTACTTAGAGCAATGAGCTCCAAGCTCTGAGATCGGTTTTATTTATATATAAAACAAAAAAGTTTCTTCCCCCTAGATCCACTCCTGGACGAGTTGTGAGTGAGCCAACACCTATTGGAGCACCTGCACGGTTACATGCTATTAGCGAAGACACCAATCAAGCAAATGATTGGTCCATGTAAAAAAATAAAAAAAATCAGTGAAATTTTGTTTCCGAAGACCATTTTAAGTAAGTGAACTTTAAATTTGAGCGTTTCGTAATCGTAATTTCCACCTCAGATTATTTCGGTTTAAGAAAACGGAGGAGTAGGGGAGGCTCATTTTACTATTTCAGAGAGCCTTCCTGATCAAAATAATAATAATAAAAAAAAAACTGCCAAGAAAACCTTTTATTCTTCATTTAATGAATGTAAACCACAAACATTATCAAATCATTGCTCTTTTATTGTTCCCAGTTAACATCAAAGTTAACGAAACTTCGCTAACTTTAAAAGGCTGCAGCTAATTCATGAAGCATTGGTCGAGAATGGTATTTGGTGTGTTTATTATTCATGTAAAGTTGAACCATCTGACAAAATTTCAGAATTTTAAAAGATAGTGTTTTCGAGAAAATGGCGCCCAAAAATGGCGATTTTTGAAAATTTTAAAATTTCTCGAATTTTTTGCGACAAAACGGTTGCACATAGAAGCGGTACAAAATATTTTTCGGAAAGCGGGTAACCAGGTCTTACTAACCGTGAAAACAGAATTTTAAAATTCGAACCGGAAGTGCTCGAAAAAAATTCTCAAACTTCGACTTTTCAGATAAATTGACGTTCATTGTTCATTTATTTACAAAAAGATACGCATGCGCAAACCAAACTATAATAAAATATAGTTTATTTATATCCCTATGTACATACCACAACAAGAATTATAACTCTACCTGTCTCCATAGCCGAATGGTGAGGCTCCGAAGTTGACCATTTTCCATGTCTTCTACAATTCATAAATTGAACTCCCCGTCTTTGATGGCCCATTACTTGGCGGGAAATTTTTTTTCGACAAAACAAAAAAGTATGGGTCTCTCAAAAACATGTCTAGTTGCTATAAAAAAAGTTTCAACAATATCTGAGATGGTGATGGTACAATTTTATATTTTTTTGCCTGAATTGAAATGGAAGGCACCTATATTATATTAGGTATAAATTAGCGAGATGATATATATATAATGCAGGTAAGAATACACATGTTATACGCTACAAAAATATTTTAATTTGCATTTAAGAAATAGCAAAACAAAAATTAAGCGTAGTTACTAAAATAAATAAACACCCATGTAACAGCAGTTGTCCTAATGATAATGTAAGGAAGAGTTTATATAAAGGTTTGCTTTTCTCAAACTAGTTGGCAAATACGTCAATTCAAGCAATAAGTTCACAAGATAACCACTAAATGATACTCACAATGTCGGCCCTCTCTCAGAAGAAAACTCACAATGAAATATTAGGATATGTCTTTTAGAAGTAGAAGTGGAGGACTCTTTAAGAATTGCTTCTCTGCTTTCAACCAATTCTTTGAATATTTGATCCTTTGTGTACATGTTCTTCGCTCCTTTGATATGTCCACCATCATATTCGTAAGGATACCTATCAATTAAAATACTTAAATAGTGAAAAATGTACATATACAAATTTGTTTTTTGCGTTAGATGATTCATAATGATTTTAATAGCGGTTCCCGTGCGTGCGAGTAAACAATACAAGAAATTTTATTATTGAACACAATCTTTCGCGTGGAATAAAAATGACGCGAGACTAATACAATGAAATAATGTGATTTATAGTTTGGTATTATTATGGAGGTACATTGCATTATAACCTTGTACATAAGAAGCAATTCTCCAACTGAATTTGAAGGCACAGTAGTCTGTATTCCAATCTTATTCCAATATTCCAATATTACTAGCAATAAATGCAAATATAAAAATACAGAATATTTCTAAATACCCCAGAAAATACATCACAATTATAAGTACACTCATCTGCGAAAGCGTCGCTACGAAGATATTGGGTGTTCCGGGTAGTAAGAGAGAACTCAACGAAAGACTACTATGTGCAATCTAATAGCTCAGAAATTAATCCTTCATTTGAACGTGTTCAAGTAGTAATATCAAACTGCTCTGTAGCAGCTAGCTGTCGTGTCCACATGTATAATTCGTAGATGTAGTTCATCTTGTGAGGGGAAAAAAAAAAAACTTTAGAGCGCATTTTCGCGAAACAAGCCTTTATTGAGTTTGCCCTTATTACTCAGAACATTCCATATATTTACAAGTTTTCTTTCTCAAGCCTATAGATGTCTCCAAAAATCCCCTGAAAGCATTATTTGAATTTCTACAGGTGCTTCTATTAATAAGAACTTAGTGAAAATGTATATACACAATTAAGTCACTACTACATAATATCAAACTTAAGTATGTAGCTACACTCAAGAAACTTCCTTCCTTTTCATGTACTACTGAATACACTGAATATTGTATAAGTCAAGTTGTGTAACTGACATAACAAAGTTTACTTTAAATTTATATTGTATAGAAGGGATGAAGGTTACAACTTCCTTTTGGTAAGTTAAATGAGATCGACTCTATTTTACTGAAAAGGAAAAAGTTAGTCTTATAACGGTTTTGAACTTAACGTTCTGTAGGTATAACAGCAAATTCGTATGAAATATTTGGGTCAATCCATCTGAAGTGGTCCAAAGATGGTGAAAATGGTTGCTCGACCATCTCCGAAAATTATAAAAATTCGAGTGTGACGAACCGTGTGTATGAGAAAGTCAGTAACATTATCACGTTGTCGTATGTACACTCATGTCCAAAATTATTGTCGCATGTCTATAAATATGATGATGTAGGAATATAATTTTGATAACGAATTCGCCCGGTATTTCTTATAATGTTAGTATGTGTATAATCGCAAACCAATATATGAAATCACCAGAAAAACTACAGAAAATTAAACTTTTGAAGGGACTATATTTTAGAATGACAAAGTGAGGGGTTCATTGCTTCAAGTTTTGTACTGAATACTATTGCTCGTAAAGCGTCTGCAGAGATATCCACAGCCACGATACTACTAGCACCGTAGATTTATAGGGGTCTGAAAGTTGAAGTTTTTGATTTTGATGCCATTTTTGGGGAGGCAAAGTGCTAATATCTCAGGAAGGCCAAGTGCTAAAAATTGCTGCAAAGGCCACAAAGTAATTTTGCATGTGAATAAACTATTGGAAAAAAAAAAAAAAAAAAAAAAGGACTGATATTACATGAAAAAAAATTAGGACAAGGTAAAAACGCGAAGAAAGCACGTGCGTGACGATGGTCGTAGCTCGGAAAAATTTAAATGTTTGGATATGTTTCATGCTAGATCTCAAAATCCCCATGGTGCAGCAATTAGGCTCGCTTTTGTTTGTGTTCAGTAGTGCAAAAGCTTGCGAGTGGCGTTTGTTCCATCCTTCAAGCTCTATGATTATTGCCACGTCTATATGGTAAGGGGGTTAGCTCCCCTTTGCACCCACGACATCCATCGTCGAACTGGACCGCGGTATTAAGGCACTTAATGTATCAGAAAAGTGTCATTGAAATTCAATTCCAGTTACGGAAGTTAATATGTACACAAGGTTGCGTTACATCTATCCTAACTATACATAAAACAACATAAACTGACATAAAATAAAAGGGTACTTCCGGTTGACGTGGAAAGTTTAAATTTAGTATGATTGTAGCTTTCAAGTACTAACCTACGGGAGAAAAGCTAAAATTTAATATATTTAATGTTTGGGGGGGGGGGAGGGTCTAAAGGAGGGATGAAGGAATTTTCCATGTTATTTAAATGGGCTCTTTTATGGACTTATAATCTCATATTTTAGGTACTTGGAATTGAAATAAAAACTAGAAATTACGCTTGTACGTTTCTGTTAGCGTTACCCCGATGGCAGAACTGTCTTTCTGCGATGAGCTTTTGTAAGTCAAAATTGTAAGTAAAAAAACAGTTCAAACTATATTTATGCGAGTTGTCTGTGCATTTAAGACATCTACACATAGCAGGCATGTTTTTACACTTTTCTGTTGGCTATCTTTTTTTTCTAGCAATTTTTCTGCACAGACGCGGCAATTTTTTTGCGATCAAATCGAAGATCGCGGCATGTTCTGTTATGGGGAGCGTTACCTAAGTAAATCACCAAAAATAAAAATTTTCAACCCTAGAGAGGCTTTATGGGGAACTGAAAAATCTTCCCAATGTTATTTATATAAATTCTACACCCCGAAATATTTAGGCACTTCCGGCAGGATTAGAATGATGAAATTTGGCATGATTGTAGACTTCCGAGACTAACCCACAGGAAAATTTCCAAAAGTGAATATTTTTAGTTTTTAAGGGGTCTAAAGGGAGATGAATATTATTTAAATGGGTGTTTTCTTGTGATACAAAATTTTATCTTTTAGATAGTTGAAATAAGAGAAGAAACTTGAAATTTGGTAGAATTGTAGGTTTTAGAGGTTCGAGGCCGTAGGTCGAGTAAATGTGGGGGTATGGGCGCGAAGCCCCCAGCTAACCAAAGGCTAGTAGCATGAAACATGTCCAAACATTTAAATTTTTCCGAGCTACGACCATCGTCACGCACGTGCTTTCTTCGCGTTTTTTCCATGTCCTCACTTTTTTCTCTATGTAATATGTCATTTTTATTTATTATTATTATTATTATTATTGCGATAGTTTATTCACATACAGAATTACTTTGTGGCCTTTGCAGCAATTTTTTTTTTTTTAGCACTTTGCCCTCCTGAAATATTACGCCCCTGAGACGTCCTTCTTTCGTCACCCCTGCGATGAAGTTACGTGATCTTGTTTCGATGCATCTTCAGGGTGTCTACTAAAATTCCAGAATGAAATTTCGTGACTTTTTAAGTGATCTTTTCTTTATCAAACCATAAAAATTTCGGAACATTGTTAAGAGCGACGTTGAATGCGAATTAGGCCGAATTTTCATGCGTAGCGTCTAAAGCCGACCATAGACTCTTTGGTGGTAAATTTTGTAGGTAGAACAAAATTTTCGTCTGTACGTATATTTGTACAGACAAAAGAAATTCGTGACTTTTTCGTGACCCAAAAGCTAAATTTCGTGACTTTTTCTTGACTTTCATGACCGTTTTCTCATTTCGTGACTTTTTCGTGACATTCGTGACCGATAGACACCCTGATCTTTTGTTATTATGAGTGGACTTTCTTCAAAGCAGCAGAAGACGAAGACTGGAATAAGTATATAACACACGCAACGGAAAAAATAGACACTTCACACTGTGCGAACACGGAAGCACTCGTGACAGGCGACGTGAACGGCCTGAGTCACTGGCTTAGGATGACTTCCTAAGCAAGAAAACGCAAACAAACGCTTCCAGATGCGGAATAGGGAGAGAGTGTACCCAAGGCGTCGAACACATAAAATGAAATTATTATTAAGCATAGCATGAAATCAAAACTATCAAAATGTTGATTCAAGATCAAAATATTATGCAATTAATAGCATCTGTAATGAAATTTGTTAACACAATACATGCATATAGAAATATAGATATACAAACATAAATCAGTAAACATAAATCGATGACGTTCATAAATTACATTATCTGTACATGACATTAATATTAATTTATTCCTTTACAGATAGCAGCTGAATTCTACAATTCGTCCAATGATATTGGAGATCAGAACGTCGGTCAGAATCATATGTACGTATCCATTACTTTGTTTTGCTATTAGTAGTTTTAGCGTAGTTGTAGAATGTTCAATAAATTTTATCATCATATTATGTATAACTTTGTAGGTTCTTTTTCTTGTTATGGATAAACATACTTGGGATATGATAGCATCAGTTAAATTGATGTTAATAATATATGTTTTTTAAAAATTTATTTATTTATTGCAGTTGGCTGTACTTGTTCTGCATTTACTTGAGATAGCTCTAGATGAATATATCAGGTGATGTATATTGCTTTAGTAAACAAGCAATACACTATCTTTAAAATATTACTATTTATTAGTGGTATTTCACATTTTGTACCATTATCATTAATAACATTAATAAATTAAATTTTTTAAATTCTTGTTGCTTCTTCATTTTATAATCGTTAAACATACCTCAACACCCATGTACCAAGTAATTAGCATCGATGTCTCCAGTATGAAATTTGTGAATAACGTGGAATTATAAGTAAAATACATCTGCAGCATATCCTAGTAAACTTCAGATACTTCCATCACATCAATGATCTTTCAGTATGAATACTTCTGAAGTTTCCATCGAAAATTATTTGGTCTAGGAATTAATTCGTGCGGTTGGTACGCACACATTGAAGCTGTAGTACAAACACAAAATACATAAATATCTTAAAAAAAATATTGTCCATCGCTAGCCACCACTTTCGCCCATCTGTCAGGCAATGTACGGATTCCGTGGCGAAAGAAGTCCTCATCCTTGGAAGCGATCCAGTCAGAGACCCATGTTTCGATATCTTCTGAAGAAGTAAACCGCTGTCCAATCAAATCGTTGTTCATGCAATCGAACAAGTAGTAGTCCGAAGGAGCAACGTCTGGTGAATACGGCGGGTGGGGTAAAACTTCCCATCCGACATTTTCTAAATAGGTTTTGACCGGTTTTGCGACATGTGGGCGAGCGTTATCATGTTGAACAATAAGTTTATCATGTCTGTTTTCCCATTCTGGTCGTGTTCTGGCCAGAGCTTGCTTCAAACGCATTAATTGTCGTCGATAACGTTCTCCATTCATAGTTTCACCCGGTTGCAGCAGCTCATAGTACACCACACCTTTCATATCCCACCATATGCACAGCATAACCTTTGCACAGTGAATATCTCGTTTTGGTTGTGATGGACCTGGTTCACCTGGTTTCACCCAGGCCTTTTTTCGTTTAGGGTTCTCGTAATGGATCCACTTCTCATCACCCGTAATAATTCGATGCAGAAACCCCTTTCTGCTCTGTCGTTGAAGCAGCAATTCGCAAATGGTTTTTCGTCTTTCAACGTCTCTGTCTTTCAATTCATGTGGAACCCAATGTGACATCTTTTGAATCATTCCCATGGCTTTCAAGCGTTTGGAGACTGTTGTTTGATCAACGCCTAATGCTGCTGCAAGTTGTTCCTGCGTTTGACACGAATCCTGCTCGAGCAATGCTGTCAATTCTTCGTCTTGAAATATTTTTGGCTGTCCAGCTCGCTCTTGGTCTGCCAAGCCGAAATCACCACTTCTAAATCGTGCAAACCACTTCTGACACGTTCGCTCAGCTAGAGCATGGTCACCATACACTTCCACCAAAATACGATGACTTTCAGTCCCACTTTTCTGCATGTTAAAGTAATGCAGCAGGACACTTTATCAGGCACAAATTGCGCCATGTTCACTTAACTACAAACTGGTGTTGTTGACGCTTTAATCCACTGCCCTATACTACGAACGATACGCGATGACAGGGGTTTGCAACACATGTGTGGATACACGGAACTGTGGGACGCTCCGTTCGTTGCGCCATCTCTTGTCCACCCGCACGAATTAATTCCTAGACCAAATATATGTGGAACTTCCAAAACCATTTGCTGATCCGTGGACAGATAATGGGTTATAATTTACTTAAAATTTAGATGAAGCTCAAACAGAATTTAAATCATACCAAAAGACATCTGATTTTGTTAATGAGAACCCGAACTGAGTTTACCTATTAATACTTCATGACCAATTTCCATCTTGCTTGAATAATAATGTAAATAATCTTTAGATAGATGTAATTCTACGTTTCACTTTCAATCACAGCATATTTGAAGCAATCCTCCAAACTTTTCCAGTTCCACAATTTATTATTTAAACCAGCCAGTACTTTAACTTAATATTTTATAATAAATTCTGTTCCTTTTTGTTTGTTTATTTTTCAACAAAAGAATAATTTATAACATCTTTCAAAGTCTTATTTACTTCTTTTGTATGCTAAAATTTTCCGGTGCAAAATTAGATTCTGTTCGCCAATATATGAACTAATGTAGTTTTGACAAGATTACATTCAAATTTCGGAATAAAATTAAAAATAATTTAGTCATGATTATTGTAAACAAAACATGTTGAATAATCATACTGCCATCTAGGAGTTTTAATGCCATCACGGAACGTGGGGCATTATACCCCAAAAATGACATCAAAATCACAAACTTCAACTTTCAGACTCCCATAAATCTACGGTGCTAGTAGTATCATAGCTGTGGATCTCTGCAGACTCTTTACATGCAATAGTATTCAGCACAAAACTTATGCCTCTCCCTCCCTCCCACTTTATGCTATTGCAAAAATACAGCCCCTTTCAAAGTGTAATTCTATATAGTTTTTTTCTGGTGATTTCATGTACTGGTTTGCAACCCTGCATATTTATTTAGAAGCAAAAGTTTATATTCTCCGTGTACCTCAGTCTCTCCTGGAAACATTAGTTTTTGTTTGTTGTTCGTCTGATTCATACGTCCTGAGCAACTGTGGTTTTCGTAAACGCTTGCAAATGCAAAAATTGGTACTCCACCGACAAGAAAGATGGCCGCCTTTCAGGAACACTTGTACATACGAACGTGAATGATGTTATTGACCTTCTCATACACAAGGTTCATCACACTCAAATTTTTATAATTTTCGGAGATGGTCAAGCAACCTGCTCTGAACCATTTCGTATGGATTGACCCATTTACAAGTCCACGGCCAGTGATCTTTTTCGCATATACAAAGCTTCATTACACTCTAACCTAATTAAGTCCTATATGTGACGCAATTTCTTTTTGAAAGCATATAAATTGATATCAACATCTAGTGGCACTTGTAATATTTAGTGAATTTTCTTCAACCAATGCCAACTTACAGGTTTAATAGACTTAAAAAAAAAAAAGTTTAGGAGTGCAATTTTATTTCGTACAAGTATGACTATCTTTAGGAGTTGACTACATCTGAAAAAAACAGCCCGTTAAAAAATTGGGATCATGCGAATTTCAACAAAGATTCAGAACACCAGGGCCGGATTAAGGGAGGGTCTTAGGGGGAGCTATAGCCCCGGGTCTCCACTCTGATCAAAATCTCAACTGGATATCTAAAAAGAATTATGAAGATACAATCATCATAAAATAAAATATGACCAAAAATATGAAACATATTCCCTTAACATTCCTACTGTACTTTCACAGAAATGTATTAGTTGAAGTTAGCAGGGGCCACATATTTTTCCTAGCCCCGGACCTCCAGATGGGTTGATCCAGCCCTGCAGAAAACACCAACTTATACGCAGAAAATTATTGTATTTGCAGACACATAAGACGCATTATTAAAACCCAAAGTTAAGTATACACTTAAATTCTTCCTTGAACCTTTATTCTTTACCTGTACCTTTCAGTACTCTGTACTCTATACAATATTTATTCACAATTATATCAATCCTTTCGTATTTCCTCAAACCATATCTTAAATCAATATCTTCATATTCTCGTCTTAATCTATATCTTGTTTATATTCACATGCTATAAACTACTCTCTCAAATAAACATATTAGTATGTGCCTCATTTACAAGCACTCTGTGCCTTGTTCAAATATCTAACACTATTTTGAGACTATTTTCGATCTCTCATGCCGGAAATTAATGTATATCAATTTAATTAGAGTAAAGTTTCTCCTGTTCTCTTGTACTAGTCAAATAATTATTTCCTACATTCCTTCGTCAGGGTATCTACCAAGCAAGCATAATCAAATTCCCTGACCCTGACAAAATTAAAATTTTCCCTGACACTCTCATTCTTTTTTTTCTTAGTATAACTCATGAAAAATAACTTAAAGTGAACTGTAAGTTTTCATCATTGTTTATATGCTTATACAATATTCTACAAACGTACAAACGAACCAATTCATTTACCTGTAATTTATGACTATTTTAGTGGCATTCCTTCACCCCTCACAGCCTGGGAAAGATTTTTCCCTGACACACAATGAAATTACCTGACATTTTCCCTGACCCTACAAATTCCCTGACTGGTAGACACCCTGTTCGTGAAAAGTTTAAAAGAATTTTGTTAATGCCCCCACGTGTTTTCATTGAGGCTAAGGGAGTGACAAGATGGATGATAATGGAGGAATAACGAAAGTGAAGAAAAGATAGAACCTGCAGAAAACTCTCTATACGGTGTTTGTCCACTACAAAGCCCACTTGTTTGGAACTGGAATCGAAACAGCGACCCCAAGTGCCAGTGACGACGCTCTGAGCCACCGCGATTGTGAACATAGCATTTATATGTATTTTTTTTGCTAAGCTAAAATAGTATACGTACCGGCAATCAATAACAGTGAAGCTTGCAATTTTTTCAGAATATTCTCCTCGCATTACAGCAGCTAGCGTGTCACATGAAATTGTTTTCAAATCTTGATGACGTCCCATCATTAACGGTAAAGCATACGGTTTACTGAAGTCTCCAATAAGATGTGGCTCCTGGGTAGCTAATAAAGAAACAAACATTCTGATAACTGAAAGATTTTAAGTTGCGAGAAAAAAAAAAAATAGAAATTTCGCAACACAATGTCAAATTTACAAAAGAAACTGGCATAATAAACTTGCCAAAAAAGCAAAATATACTGAACGTTTATCACGTCGATGCGAATGAAATGTCCGCTTTGACGTCTATTGGGAAACTCATCTCAGGTAACACAGCACTAAGGCCACGCGTCTAACAAACTCATGGATCTGCTATTATAAACGCTCAGAACAGTGGTCGAATCTTGTTCAAAGTCTAGGACAGTTTCTAAACCTTCTTAATGATGATATTGCTCGTATGGTGATCCATGGTGTGGTTGATTCATCATACCTTTCTCCGTCAAGGCGAAACCATTACCGCGGATCGTTATTTACTGCTGAATTCAATAAAACGCACAGTAACTTTGCCTATAACCACGCAGAAATATTTCTTTCACTACGGAATTCCATCGTCGGTTGAGCTATGACAGGAGTGAGCGATTACAGATAGCAACTATTTTGATTAAGCAGATATTGTACTTTTTATTTATTTTTTGTCCTTTGGAAAAACGCACTAGCAGGAACATTCTATTCGCACCAACGTAATACAATGTCCTTATATTATATTTGTGTTGAAGTTATTGTTCAAAATCAGTGATCAGTAATATCATTACTACGTGTAGTGAAACAAATCTAATCAAATTAAGTCCCTTTAATCCTACTGAAAAAAAAAAGCTTATAGAATGACCGAGTTATGGACTAATAATGATATTTGACTATGTCCACACCGATATGACTAAATCAGTGGTTAACGTAATAGTTTTCATCGTACTTTTCTCGCTATTAACCATACAAATTACTACCTTAATAAAGAGATAATATTGAAAGAGTCACTCGCATTTTCTCAGCAAAACATTATTAATTTGACTTAACACATCAGTGCTCTTAAACTATGTATTATGCATGAACTGATCACTAGTTTTAATAATTTCTTCACTTATTTAATCTGCGTGCAGTTTTGAATATGAAAAATCAATTCGATTTCATTTTCCTATGAAACTAACTCAAACAGCCAGGAGAGTTCACACAGTACTTCAGGAATAAAGGACAAATACATAACTGTTCGGGAATCACACCGAAACATACTTTGCACTTGTTTTATAATACAGGGGTGGGTCAACGTTGGCACAATTTGTGGCGTATAGGTCACTGGTCGAAGCAATTCGAACCATAGATGATAGTAGTTGCTAGTACAAGAGATGGTAGTTTGCATCCCGAAAAGTTGTGCACAGTGCTGCGTCCGTGTGATTGACAGAAAAAGCTTGAGGTAATCGACAAATATTCACCTTACTAGGTTTCGTCGAATCTGATGAAGATGCATCAAAATTCGGAAACTTTTGCTTTACGACTTCGAACTGAGCCTTAACGCCGCGGAAGGAACCCAAAACATTTGTTACGCGAAAGATGATGGGACACTGGATTACAGAAGAAAAAAGAGATGGTTCAAGAAATTTTGCACGGGTTGCAAGAACTTCAGTATCAGCCAAAGTAAGTAGACCGAAAATGTTGATTCCGAGGTCGTGTGCCACATTATAGAGGCAAATCAACTAACATTTGAAAGTAATTAGGCGGCTCAGTATCTCACATCAAGTGTTGTTCATCTTCACGATTTCGACAAAAACATCTAGAGCTGCCAAACTGTACCTCACGAACTGGCGCTACCTTAAGCACAGAGGCAAGTAGGTGTGTCCAAGAAAATCCTGAAAACCACCTCACGTGATCCGCATTTCCTGAAGAGAATAACATGCGACGAAAAGGGATATTTTGCCGAAATCTAATAAGCAGTTAAACAAGAGTAAAGTTGCAGAACCTGTCACCACAAACGGCCTTTTGAACACAAAGGTAATGTGCTGCGTCTAGTGAAATTACGAGGTAAGAATTCATTATAACTGGATGTATGCCAAAAATATCCTGCATTGTTGAACAAAAAGTGTGTACTTCTGCAGGAACTGAAAGTAGCTAAACTGATGCCACTCCCAACACAGTCCGAACCTCTCATTATAACTTGTTCTGATCCATGGGTTGCTTCCTACACTTGCGATACTTCAACAATCAAGAGGTAGAAGTTGTAGTGTAGGACTTCTTAGTTTTGGAAAACTGATATATAGCAGCATGGATCAAAGAACTGGCCGAAAGATGGATCAGTTAGGGCAACATTAGACGTGCAGTATGATAATCTGTACTTTGAGTGCTCGGCAGCTTTCGTCTTGACTCATAAAACAAGTCAATAAATGAAATATTGCAACAATTGCACTTGTATAGATTTATATTATCAATTGTAACAGACTTCTTATAAAAACGTTACAGATGTAAATTTAAATAGAAAAATGACCAAAAACGTATCATGACTTACAAAATGTTCACTCACTACAACTAACATTCCCTCTACTAGAAGTTCACATGTCTACAATCAGAAGAAATACTTACATCTTTGTATGGCATTTTTAATAGTAGCTTCTGTTTCAGAAAAACTACGCTGTAATTTAGGAGTAGATTTCTTTTCAAAGTTGCAACCAAAGAAAAAGCTAGATTGTCCAACGGAGAACTCGCCATTTTCTTCGATATTATCAAGAGAAGTAGATTTTCTTCGTTTATTTTGTATAGGGCTTAAAGGTCCTGATGGAGGCTCCGGTCTTTTGAAAGACAGAGATCCTCTGTGTTGCACGAGTGGAGAGTTCTCATCACCTGGAGGACGGGAATTTTGATCATCTTTCAAAGGTGAAGCCAAATTATCGTCGCCACTTTTGTGATCCAAACGTCTAAACAAACAGCTTCTAGCCTAAAAAAATAAAATTCATTAAGAAAAAATAAGACATTTAACATTTAAAGACATTTAAGAGCAAACAGTTGACTCTGGATTTAGTTAACATGCCGCTGTAGCGTACCTCTATCCTGATACACCTATATGCCTATTAATAATAAAGTTTTAGTGAAATTACAAATAAAGAATAAATTTTAAAAAATCAAAATCACAGCTAACACATCTTCATTTCAGTTATTCGTATTTATGTTTAATGGGTATCAATTACAGCGAATGAAATATTATTTCCGTTGTTCCGATTAACGTTTGCGCAAGAATTGCGAAGGTGCTACTAAATTTAGATTAAAGAATGACGGTCATACACAATGTCGAAGCATTGAGACTTTTCTTTGGAAAATTAAGAGAATATTATTTGTGACAGAGAGTAGGTTGCTCAAATGGACGTAAGTTATGACTTACGCAACTCAATCATGACCAACGTAATACAAAACACAGAAGAATTATGATGTAGTGTAAAATTCATTGTCCTATAAATATTGTATTTCGTACATTCAGGTTAAATTCAGTTTTAGTTAAAAGTGATGAAGTGAAATAATATATATAGTTTGTAGAGATCAACTAGAAACAGATGCACATACATTATGTGATCAAAAGTATCCTGACACTTGGCTGGAAATGACTTACAAGTTCGTGGCGCCTTCCATCGGTACTGCTGGAATTCAATATGGTGTTGGCCCACCCTTAGCCTTGATGACAGCTTCCATTCTCGCAGGCATACTTTCAATCAGGTTGTAACACGACCGATTATTGATCGCCCGTTTTACATTTTTTTTTTTTTTTACTTTTAGTGGTACCGTAAATTTTCTTCTTTCCGTCTGGATAGCGACTGTTTCTTGTTAGGTTCTCCGCAAATTATGCGTGCGAATCGGATCAGAGGCGAAAATACGAAACATTTTCGCAGGTAGCTTGGGGACTGCGCGCGAGAGTAGTGTTAGACCGACGCTATGATTTCTAACAGGACGGAGGAAGAAATATCATCAACGCTATTCCATCGGCGTAAAGAAAATTGAAACAATGCCAAAATCTAGTGATTCTTGTGACTTTAATAATACAATTTCAAAAATTATATCGTGCACCTATTGAGGTAAGATTCTGGTAATCAATTTGAGGCAAGCACTGGAGATTGTTTAATGAAGAAAACTGGTCTGTTGGACACACCATGTTGGGCTATGCTTTGTGGAATTTAGAAAGTACAACGATTCGTCTTAAGAAATAGTGAAAATTGATATTGAGGAGTCCTTCCCTTTGGTGAAAGTTAAAAGTTTCGGGCTACAAATTAACATAATAGAAATTATAGGGGCTTGGCTCGTAAAGGTATATTTATCTGTGAGAGTGTTATGTCATGTTAAGAGTGTAAAATGCCTGGGAAAATGTTATACAATTTTAACATGGGTTTCTAATTCGGTGTGCTCCCTCCCTTAAGCATTTCAAAGGGCTCCCCGCGATGTAGTCGTTAATCTTGTCTATTATCACCAGTCTTCACATTATTTGATCAGAATGAAGGGTGTAACATAATTTTTTTTTTTTCTTCCTGGAGCACATTGTTCGAAGTGAGTAACATGATGTTTTGATCAGAGGTTGGCAGTGGTTATTGTTTTGAATAGGTGTTATAGTATTGGTTTTCTTATACATATCAGGACATACGTGTGTGTATTTTCAACTAGTGAGCTTGCATTCTCTCACGTGCCAAAGCAAATGTGTTATTTTGTTTATAGATGTTCCAATTATAAATTTTCGCCTTAGATTTGGTTAGTAACATAAAGTTAATAAAATCGAAATAGCAAAGAATACGAATACGTAATATTTCGGATTGTTTGGACAAACAAATTACAGTAGTCCCTTTCTTAAACGTCCTACGGTTAGTGCACTTCCGTTCACCGTCCTAGTAAATATAGAGAGTCGAAGAAATTGAAGATGGCAATTCTGTTGTTTTTCCTCTTTTCCAATAAAGTAGTTACCTAAATTTGGAGAGGTTCTGTTTAGGCATAGGCCTGACGACCTATTTAAGACGGAAACTTGATTCCGTTATAACTGTAGTGCACTGTATAAATCATGACTGGAAATTTTCACTTATATATTTTTTTTTATTAGCTAACATTATATCTTTGTGTATGTATTATGCAAAGTTTATAGACCTGTGGAACTAAGTATCTCCCATAAACATTACTTCATTGCATAGAAGGCGAGGGAAGTAGATAATATCTCGGGATCATATTTTTTTTTCCTAATATAAAATTTATGGTAATTCTATAGTAGTTACGATCGTGTCCTGGGTTTATTTATTTTACGAATTTAACATTCCCCTTTATTTTCTCTCTCTTTACCTAGGATGCAACTACACTAGATTTAAAAGGTCTATATTTCTTTTATAAGATTTTGATTTATATAAATACCGATACATCATACATTCACTCATTCATTTATTTATAGTCTCATATTTACTTATAACAATATTAGCTATTTTTTGTGCAGAAGTTAAGTTTATTCTAGTTACTTCGTACATGTGAAGGTGCGAGTTTCTTCCTTAGTCGTCGTCGTCATATCGTGTCAACGTACTACTCTCTAGGTTTTTTTAACGCGCTTATATCTTCCTGTCAGTCCTAACACCCATTATTGCCTGTGGTTTGTCTTTAATATATCCAGAGTTCAAGTAGAGTGGATTGCCTGTTTTAATCTCCTTCGAGGCTTTGATAACTGGTTTATGCGTACGAGATGAGCTCCGGAAATGAATATAGTTATAAGATATTGTCTGAGTCTAGTACATAAACATTATCACACTCATCAAAACATCACACACTACACAAACACACATACCGCATCATATGTATATCACACTAACATCTAAAGTTAATCCTCATTCGATACATACATACATACACTTTAATACAATTATATAAACGTTAAACAAGAATTACATAGGATTACACACATTACATGGATATTTTATTTTTTTTTTTTTTTCTTTCCACGAATATTCACCTTTAGCAAAGAAAACGTATTTATATATATATAGACGTATAAAGTGGTAAAAATTAAATCCTACACTTGATATTTAGACTTTAGGGACATTCGGATTTCGAGCATGGATGAAGGTTTACGTTATCTGTTATTTCGTGTTTATTTCGTGTTTACTGCCATTGAGCGGGTCGATACCTTCGTGGTAATGCTTTGTCACCTTTTCGGAAATAAATGGTATTTTAGTATTTTTTTTTTTATTCCAAGCTGCTTGACCATATGTAGTATATTAGTACTAGTCTGACGAATGGGTTTCTTTATTTGAGGAGTTATTCACATTTTCTTGTATTTTGTTTTTCTTAATTTCTTATTTTAGTTAGACGTTTTATAAACATGTTAGCTTTGCTATTTGCGGTCGGCGACTGATCTTTCAAGATAAGCCGATACTAAGAATGTCTTGTCGTCGTATCCCCCTCCTCTTTTTCTTTTATGTGAATTCAAATGTATTGCTGCCGCTACAGGAGTTATACTGAAAATAGCTCATGGAGACTGAACCACGATTTGGAAATTTCTCTGTTTTAGAATTGTTCTTAGAGCTATATGATTTATTAGATATTAATACAAGTAAGAGTATCCATATGGAAGATGTCCTGATGACGGCTGAAACGTGAGTTAAAATATTAGAGCAGATTTTTTTTTTTTTACCAGCAGTTTTGCTTAAAGAACTTCGAGATGCCGGACCTGCCTAGCAGGGTATAATTCCTTAAAACTTATTCTTTTTTAATCCCCGTTTTGTTTTGTCCCTGCCCTAATTTTGTTTCGTCTTAATAAATTAATAACTTTCTTCCCATTAATTTGGAACTAAATTATATTAGTACGCGAACATAAAAATTATTAAAAGGAAGGATTTAAAATTAAATAACTTAAATTCTGAATATTCAGCCACTCATTTAAGAATTAAGAAATATTCAGGTAATAGTCTGGCCAGAGAAATCGATTTTTTTTATTTTATGATTGGAAAGAGTGTTTTATTATGCTTACAAATATGGTTACATGTCAGGTTGACTTTGTGGTTTGTGAAACTATATGTTCAATGGAGTATGATGTTTATTTCAGTAGAAAGCTGTATGTAATCGGTGTCAGATAGGGTCGGCCTGAGATCTTGTGTTTATGATAATTTATTAAATTTTGCATTTGTATGAAGAAGGAAATTAGATTTCGAGAGCGCTTCGTAAATGGCAGGTTCTTTAGAAACTCCATATGTTTATAGTCACGGATGATAAAACATAAATGCTAAGTAGTATTTCATACATTTATGAATACGAAGAAATAATTGTAAAATAATTATGCCTCCGTGATGGGGTCTTTATAAGTATTTTTTTATATTATCTTCGTTATACTTAGAATATTGTAAAGATAGATCGTGATCTGGTGAGTTTCTCGAATTTCCTACCACGTTGTTTTGTTCTCTCGACTATAGCCATCCCTCTGTAGATAATATATATATGTAAATTAAATGAAACTTTACAACTTTGTAAAGCTAGGTCCCTTCTCTGATACTGCAATTATTAAACTTTATCAGCTTTGAATTAACGAACTGTTTTGTAACTGGTAACGAAACGCAATGCTTTCATACCATAAGCCCAAGTCATTCTGTCTGTACCTAAAGGAAAGTTGTGAAATGAAATCGAAATGGGAAGGTTCACATGTATTTCATACGAAGGATAAAATTATTCGTAAAAGATCACTATTAAACCAGAGAAGAAATGACTATTTTGGTTTTAAAGTTAATCACGGCAAGGCAATATTATAATATTTCAGTTCTTGTTCATGGAAGATAAGTAAGGTGAACTGCGGAACTACTTAGCCATCTTTGGATATCTTCAACTTTTACTCTCTTTTGCCTTACCTCAGTGCATATGTACTTAAAGTACGAGAAGTGGAAAGTTTGACTAAGTTATTTATAACATAATAAGTTTCAAGCTATTTCAAATCCTAAAGTATTTAATTTTCGATATACAGTGATATCTTCTTCAGTGATGTGACGATATGTTAACTCGGCTTCAGACGTACAGTTTCGTTTTAAAGTCTTTCCATCTCTGTGAAGATATATTTAACCACTTTCATCGCTTTTGTGCCCCTGAAGTGAGAATAAACTGATAGTGGAAGGTGTTTCTAGTAGTAACAAAATATTTTCGAATCTTACGTTTCAACGGCGAATAAAAAAAAAATATTGCGACGTATTACCGTTATTGTCAGGAGATTCTAGGATTCAATGATTCTACATCCTAAATATCATACTGGACAAACAAAATAAAATTACACGATGTGGACAAATTAAAACTACCTATTTTAATTATAAAACAGACTTTATTCTGATCCACGTTACTGTATGTTATTTTTTCCTTTCCTTTTTCGTTGTATTAAAGTTTGTAAACAATTTAGAGTACTAAACAGCGAAAACATAATATAAAGTAGAAAATTGAGAATTGGGACAAAGTGATTTTAAATATATATATTGAGGAGATGAAGAAAAATATGTGAAGAATTTCAAAACGTATTCCGAGAACGTATATAAACATTTAAATTTCGTAATTAAAGCTATATAAACTTTAATATTCTAGTTAATGTTCGAGTTACGAACAAAAATATATATATATATATACATATATATATAATGATATATCATTATAATTATCGATATGTATAAACGTATTTATGTTTACTTTTTCTATTTTTTTTCAGTTTTATGTAATAAAATCATATATATCTTGTATTTTAATCCATTTTATTTGACTTATAAAAATACTAGATACTGCCTTTACCTCTGATGTGGTTCAAAGGTTCTAGATTTAACTGATGTTTCTAATAATCTTGTTCTATCGTTAGTTAATGACAGTGTGCTCCGAAAAAAAATCGTTTACTTTGTGGATATCTACATGTGTTGGTAACTGTTTTATTTAGGTACCCACTGGAATTCAAAATCAATTACTTAACCACGAACACGAGGAAGGAAGGTCTCAAAGAAATTTCTCGACTTCGTCAATATTTACAACACATTGGAAACTTATATTTCCCTTTTTTTATTTCAAAATTCAAAATTACTTTTTTTAAATTTCATTTTGTGGTACTAACTCCCCTCTTCAATTCTTCTTGAGGCAGCACGGTCAGTTTTCTTTAATATTTTGGTTATCGAAATTAGGTTTTATTATATATATATATATTTTGGTTTCTAAATTTCTAATTATCCTTAGGTAGCTAGATTATAGTTACCTTAGCGACGAAACAAATCTCGATAGGAGAATAGAAGGGGGAGGTTAGTCACACATAAATTGGCGACCGTAAACAGGACGCGTTTCCTTAGCAACGGTGCTTGTTACTATGATAACGGGCACCTTGCTTAAAATAAACCGAGAATTAAATCTCTGAGAAATGTGTTGTAAATTTCTGCGTCGTTAGAGAATTCGTAACCTTTTAAAGTAATATGTTAATTTTTACACCTACGTGAAAAATGTGAGACTGGTGGATACTATATTGCGACTGCGTCATGGGTATAGCTCGAAATGCCTGGGGAGGTGCACTTATGTAAGAGAAAGTAAAAGGTTAGGTTTACAAACCAATTTAGTATTAAGTTTTGTCATTGTGTATATTAAATATAAAAGATGGCTACAAATGAAAATAGTATGTCGGGAAATGGGGAAACTCACGATAGTGAAGGAAGGAGGTACGCATGCTGTAACGTCCCGTACAACGAAGAAAGTACAATAGACAGAGGAAGAGTAGTGGAATGTATAGACTGTAGGCGTTGGTATCATTTCCTCTGTTTGACTTCTCCGAACACAACCAGTATCAGTGCGATCCTAGAGGATAGTGATTTTGGTTGGCTATGTGAAGCCTGTAGTAGGAAGAAGTCACTTGAGAAAAGTATAGAGGGTCGTACAGACGGCTTAGAGGACCAAGTGAGTCCCACTGCAGCGTCGACTCCTATCCATAGTCAAGGTTCTAAGCAGAACGGAAATGACATGGACATTTTTATGGCTAGAATAACGCAAATGTTGGCTGCTACCAACGCAGCGATTGCCTCTTCTAATGAGCAACTAAGACGAGACATTAGTACTGCCAATGCAAATTTAAGTCAAGAGATTAACACTGTCAGTGCTAATCTTAATACCAAGTGCGATTCGATCACGATCTTTCTCCGGACACTTTCTTCTCAGCTTGAGGCTGTAAAGATTGAAACACGTGAAGAACTTACAAGGGAGATAACGAATGTAAATAATAAATTTGCAGTAGTTGATTCACGTATAGATATATGTACCGGTAGTATCTCTTCTTTGGAAGAAAATATACAAAAGGTAGAGAACCAGTTAAGCGCTCACGATTTCCTGTTACAGGCCGTACCCGGCAGGTTTTCCAAACATGATGAGAAACTTCAACAACATGAGGAATCGATTACTAGTTTACGAATACATGTGGCTGAATCCGATGATAGGAATAAAGTTGCATTTGCTAATTTGAATACTAAAATTCATGCTCTTGAACTCAAAGTCAAAACAAGCAACCCAGAGAGGGTTGGAGAATCGGGAATTCCCCATAAGCGAGCACATTTCAGTGTGAGCGAACCTAACGTCTCTTCTGCAGAGGACTCACCTCTCTCTCTGAATCTTAGTGATTCTACAAATGTAAATATACCTGTCAATACTAAAATCAGTACTCCTACTTTAACGGAAGTTAGTCCCAGAATGACTCCGATGCCCTACTGTAAACCAGTGTGGCAAACTAGTCACTCTACTGCTCCTCACTATCAAGCTCCAGTATTAGAGAATTATAGCGTGAATACTTCGGTATTCAGTTTTGGGAATTCTTCAAATTGTGGTCCGGTTTATCCTACGTCTACGGCTTCATACGCTGGCTATCCTGCCTCCAGTCAGGTAGTCTACAGTGAAGGTATCCCTCGATCATATCCGTATGGCACAGGAGGAAAATACCCAGGTTACTCTGTAAGATTGAAGGATTTGGATAAGTTTCCCGTTTTTAGTGGGGATATTTCTCCTGGGGTTCCCAGGCGATTTTTACGTCAACTAGAACGTTGCTTGGAAATGTATCCGCTGACAGATGCTGAACGAATTCAGACAATAGAAAAATGTTTACTACGTTACGCCGAAGCCTGGTTTCAATCTGTAAAGTATAAGATTAAAACCTATGATGACTTTGTAAGATTATTCAAGGAGATGTATTGTAACGACCGTATCGAACGTTCCCAGAAAAGAACTCTTCAGTCCCAACGATATGATAAGAATAAACATTCATCACTGTTAGATTTCGCTTGGAACCTAGTGGAAATGTATTTTTCAATTACTGATAATCCGAACCCGGCTGAGATTATTGATATCGTATTGAACTGCCTTCCACCTGAGGAAGCACGTTCTATATCTACTCATCTTTGTACTGATATTAACGAATTGTTATCAAGAATTGCAGCACTCTCGCCTCAGAAAACGAGTTTCGAAAATAGGCCCCAACCAAGACGATATTATGCTAGACAGGCTAAAGTTATGAAAGCGCCATCTTCAACTGTAGAAACTAGCTGTCAAACGGATTTCCTGACTTACACTCAAGCTGGTTTGAGATACCCTAGCAATTTCAGTTTTGACCAGAATAATTATGAAAGTCGTAATAATAGTGGATCGAGGCCGGCCCCGAACTTCAATAGGGGTAATGGTCGTTTCAATTCGTACCGAGGAAGGCCTAGAAGAAGTGGAACACCATTCGACCGGCGAAATGTCAATCATCAAACCGAACAAAGTACTGGTGAGAGTAACAATAGGTCGAATGGACGAGGTTCGACATCAAACCTCAGAGGGGAAAGGCGAGAAGAGCCCAAAATTACCATCATGACTAGTGAAAGCGAAACCCCAATTAAGTCGTCAAACTAATAACGCAGTCTCTTTTGATCATGGGGGAAGATGACTGCGATGAACGAAAGATCCCCATTGATAATACTAACAATAATAACGTAGATCAGAAACTGGAAAAAGATGTACATTTTTCGGAAAACCAACTGTCGAAACTGAATTTGGATTCGTTTGTTCAATTTAAAGTGAATTTCGTGGTGGAAGAAGAGCCCAAAGTCGATAAAGAAGAATATTTCTCAACATCTCCTGTAGTCAAAGGTACTATAGGGGGAGTATCCTTAAAATGCCACATAGATAGCGGTGCGGAGGTCTGTATAATGGATTGGGAGGTTTGGAATCAGTTAAAGAAGCGTTTTCCTTCAGCTAATTTAGACCATACTCTGGCCTGACTTTAGGTGCTTTCGCTGGTACAGAGAAGTTCGCTATACAAGGAGTACAAAATTCAACATTAATATTCAAGATCATATCTTCGAAATTCCCATGTTTGTGATAAAATACTTGAGAATAGATATTATTTTAGGTTGTCCATTTCTAAATAAGTTCAAAGCAGTAATTGATCGAGATCGCAAAGAAATGAAGCTTCAAGACAGCTTCGGAAATGTCATAATAGTCCTAACGGATCAACCGAATATTCTCTTTGTCACAGTTCCCTTCAGTGAGATTGGAGTAAGTCTACCAGAGCGGCCAGTGGAAACGGAGCCTATGATTGAACCCATTATATTGTGTCAGAGTGCTACGGCGGAGTTATCCGCACAAGAGGAGGAAAATAAGGCTACCAATACTGATGCCTTACCCGGGGCTGAAGGCAGTGTCACGGAGGAGGATATTGATTCTTACCTAAAGACGCGAGATGATTTAAGTAAATGGGTAAAAGATGACCTTCGAAGCCTTTTAATACAATTTAGAGATTTATTTTCTGAATATCCGAAGAGGGTGAACGCGCCACCTTACAAAATACAACTCAAGGACAAGGAACCGGTAGTGGGTCCCTATTATACCGTACCTCAGGCCATGCAGGCTGAGTTCGAAGTTGAACTGAATAAGTGGCTTCGACTTGGGATTGCAAAGGAACAGATGTCCCCGTACCGTAACCCAATTCATGTGGTCAGAAAAGCCTCTGGTGGAGTACGCCCTGTTTTAGATCTTCGAGCTACGAATCAGAAAGTAGTCTCTCCTCAGGTGCAGGTCGAACCGATCACGGAACTTCTACATCGAGTAGCACAAGCCGAATGGTTCAGTAGTTTCGATTGTTCCTCTGCGTACTATGGCATTAGTCTCCATTCCGAATCTTACGCTTGTACTAGCTTTCTCTACAAAGGTCGACAGTATGTGATGACAGTATTACCTCAAGGGATTAAATCCGCACCAGCAATTTTCCAACATGTCATGCATCAGTTCTTTGGTTCAACAACTAGGTCTTTCGTCATTTTGTATTTAGATGATGTTTTAATCAAAAGTCAGTCCGAGGAGGCGCACCTGAACCACTTAGCCACTGCTTTTAATATTTTTAAGAAGGCAAACTTTTCACTTAACTTTAAGAAGTGTAATTTCTTTCTACGCGAAATCAAATTTCTAGGACACATTGTTAGTGGAAAGTTAATTAAAGTAGATCCTAAACACAATGAAGCGATTCGATGTTTTCCTGTGCCTAAAACCAGAAAAGCATTGAGAAAATTTTTAGGTCTCGTAAACTGGAGGAGGAAACATATAAACAACTTTTCACAATTAACATCCAAGTTATACGATCTCCTGAAGAAAGATCGGAAATTTGTTTTCGACGAGGAGACTTTGTCATCTTTTTATAAGCTAAGAGAGATAATGAGCCAACCGCCAGTATTGAGCCAGCCTGATTTCTCTCTCCCATATCACATTCAAAGTGATGCCTGTATGGAGAATCTCGCAGGCTTGCTTTCACAATACCCGCCTGAAAGTGATGAACCGAACGTTATTGGGTATGCCAGTCGACGTGTAAAACCTTTTGAATTATCCCTTTCGATTTTTCAACTCGAGCTACTTGCTGTGTTGTTCCTTTGCGAACACTTCGAGCAATACATTATGGGTCGGACAACTTATGTGCACACCGACAACGCTGCCGTCACTCATGCTTTTACCTTGAAAAGTCTTGAACCCCGCACGACTCGTATATTATTAAAACTACAGAAATTTGACCTAATATTTGATCATTGCCCTGGGAAAAGGAATTTTGTAGCCGACACATTGAGTCGGTACCCACCCGAAGTTTTCGTTGAGTCCGAGACTCACTATGTCAATTTCCTTTTTGTAAAAGACTTTGCGGATATAAATTTGGACGATTTCAAAATTAAGCAGGAACAGGATGAACTTTGTATGAAATTAAAAGCACAATTAGCGTCTGGTAATACAGACAAAATTGCGTGTCAAACGGGTTTATTGTATGTCAAAAATCCTCGTACTCTACGATGGCTTTTGGTGATCCCTCAAGCCTGTGTCAATGACATAATTAAGATTGTACACTCGAAAGGACACTTTGGAGTGCGGAAATGTTGGATATTGTGTCGCTCCGTCTTCTATTGGAGAAAACAAAAATGGACCATCAGAAGATACGTCCGTGATTGTGTAGATTGTGCCCAGACTAAATTTGCAACGCGAGCTGTGGCGAAGGAAGAATGTCACATTGAGTCTAGAGCTCCGCATATCAAGTTAGGTATGGACATAGTAGGGAAGTTGCCTCCTAGCCAAGGATATTACTACATACTATCCACGATAGATATCTATTCTCGATTTATCAGCTTTCTACCGTTGAAGACTGCCCATGCAAAGGAAATAATTACAACTTTAGAAAGGAGATATTTCCATATGGTCCCGTATCCTGCTGAGATAGTGACTGATCGTGGAGCACAATTTCAGTCCAAGAGATGGAAGGAGTACTGTAAGAATCAAGGCATTAAACATATCTTGACATCAAGTTATACTCCGAATTCAAACGGCTTGACCGAACGAAATCACAAGGAATTAAATCGATTGATTAGATTGGAGTGCTACAATGACCATACTACTTGGACGAAACATCTGGTTAGAGTTCAGGAATTACTGAACCATTCATACTGTGACAGTGTAGGATGTGCACCAGCTGAACTCTTCTTCAATTACTCAGCAGTAGACACGTTCAGAAAATCATTCCCTTGGCCACCTGGATTAGATGAAGTAGATGACAGAAAGAAATACATTGAAATACACTCTGGGGAGAGAAAACAAATCCGTACCGAAGGCTGGCGTAGAAATTGAACTGAAGGAAGGCCAACTCGTAATGTTGAGAACTCACTTCCTATCTTCAGCTCAACAATATAAGATAAATAAATGGATGAAGTGTTATGCTGGACCATATTTCATCAAGAAGATACTCAAGAACTGTGCCGTCTTACATACTTTAAATGGAGAAAGCATAGGAACTCAGAATTTCCGGAATCTGAAGCTTTTCAACTGTTCCGCAGAAAAACGTGAAGAACTATTAAAGGATTATCCACTCTAATTGTGTATGTATTTCAGGAGAACTTGTCCCACTGCTAATCTTCTGGCGCAACATGTTACCTTAGGATTTTTTTTGGGAGGTAGTGTATCGAAGTATTACTTTAAGAATAAAAGTAAAGTATTACTTTTATTTTTAAAGGAGGCCGGTAGATGTAACACGACCGATTATTGATCGCCCGTTTTACATTTTTTTTTTTACTTTTAGTGGTACCGTAAATTTTCTTCTTTCCGTCTGGATAGCGACTGTTTCTTGTTAGGTTCTCCGCAAATTATGCGTGCGAATCGGATCAGAGGCGAAAATACGAAACATTTTCGCAGGTAGCTTGGGGACTGCGCGCGAGAGTAGTGTTAGACCAACGCTATGATTTCTAACAGGACGGAGGAAGAAATATCATCAACGCTATTCCATCGGCGTAAAGAAAATTGAAACAATGCCAAAATCTAGTGATTCTTGTGACTTTAATAATACAATTTCAAAAATTATATCGTGCACCTATTGAGGTAAGATTCTGGTAATCAATTTGAGGCAAGCACTGGAGATTGTTTAATGAAGAAAACTGGTCTGTTGGACACACCATGTTGGGCTATGCTTTGTGGAATTTAGAAAGTACAACGATTCGTCTTAAGAAATAGTGAAAATTGATATTGAGGAGTCCTTCCCTTTGGTGAAAGTTAAAAGTTTCGGGCTACAAATTAACATAATAGAAATTATAGGGGCTTGGCTCGTAAAGGTATATTTATCTGTGAGAGTGTTATGTCATGTTAAGAGTGTAAAATGCCTGGGAAAATGTTATACAATTTTAACATGGGTTTCTAATTCGGTGTGCTCCCTCCCTTAAGCATTTCAAAGGGCTCCCCGCGATGTAGTCGTTAATCTTGTCTATTATCACCAGTCTTCACATTATTTGATCAGAATGAAGGGTGTAACATAATTTTTTTTTTTTCTTCCTGGAGCACATTGTTCGAAGTGAGTAACATGATGTTTTGATCAGAGGTTGGCAGTGGTTATTGTTTTGAATAGGTGTTATAGTATTGGTTTTCTTATACATATCAGGACATACGTGTGTGTATTTTCAACTAGTGAGCTTGCATTCTCTCACGTGCCAAAGCAAATGTGTTATTTTGTTTATAGATGTTCCAATTATAAATTTTCGCCTTAGATTTGGTTAGTAACATAAAGTTAATAAAATCGAAATAGCAAAGAATACGAATACGTAATATTTCGGATTGTTTGGACAAACAAATTACAGTAGTCCCTTTCTTAAACGTCCTACGGTTAGTGCACTTCCGTTCACCGTCCTAGTAAATATAGAGAGTCGAAGAAATTGAAGATGGCAATTCTGTTGTTTTTCCTCTTTTCCAATAAAGTAGTTACCTAAATTTGGAGAGGTTCTGTTTAGGCATAGGCCTGACGACCTATTTAAGACGGAAACTTGATTCCGTTATAACTGTAGTGCACTGTATAAATCATGACTGGAAATTTTCACTTATATTTTTTTTTTATTAGCTAACATTATATCTTTGTGTATGTATTATGCAAAGTTTATAGACCTGTGGAACTAAGTATCTCCCATAAACATTACTTCATTGCATAGAAGGCGAGGGAAGTAGATAATATCTCGGGATCATATTTTTTTTTTCCTAATATAAAATTTATGGTAATTCTATAGTAGTTACGATCGTGTCCTGGGTTTATTTATTTTACGAATTTAACATTCCCCTTTATTTTCTCTCTCTTTACCTAGGATGCAACTACACTAGATTTAAAAGGTCTATATTTCTTTTATAAGATTTTGATTTATATAAATACCGATACATCATACATTCACTCATTCATTTATTTATAGTCTCATATTTACTTATAACAATATTAGCTATTTTTTGTGCAGAAGTTAAGTTTATTCTAGTTACTTCGTACATGTGAAGGTGCGAGTTTCTTCCTTAGTCGTCGTCGTCATATCGTGTCAACGTACTACTCTCTAGGTTTTTTTAACGCGCTTATATCTTCCTGTCAGTCCTAACACCCATTATTGCCTGTGGTTTGTCTTTAATATATCCAGAGTTCAAGTAGAGTGGATTGCCTGTTTTAATCTCCTTCGAGGCTTTGATAACTGGTTTATGCGTACGAGATGAGCTCCGGAAATGAATATAGTTATAAGATATTGTCTGAGTCTAGTACATAAACATTATCACACTCATCAAAACATCACACACTACACAAACACACATACCGCATCATATGTATATCACACTAACATCTAAAGTTAATCCTCATTCGATACATACATACATACACTTTAATACAATTATATAAACGTTAAACAAGAATTACATAGGATTACACACATTACATGGATATTTTATTTTTTTTTTCTTTCCACGAATATTCACCTTTAGCAAAGAAAACGTATTTATATATATATAGACGTATAAAGTGGTAAAAATTAAATCCTACACTTGATATTTAGACTTTAGGGACATTCGGATTTCGAGCATGGATGAAGGTTTACGTTATCTGTTATTTCGTGTTTATTTCGTGTTTACTGCCATTGAGCGGGTCGATACCTTCGTGGTAATGCTTTGTCACCTTTTCGGAAATAAATGGTATTTTAGTATTTTTTTTTTATTCCAAGCTGCTTGACCATATGTAGTATATTAGTACTAGTCTGACGAATGGGTTTCTTTATTTGAGGAGTTATTCACATTTTCTTGTATTTTGTTTTTCTTAATTTCTTATTTTAGTTAGACGTTTTATAAACATGTTAGCTTTGCTATTTGCGGTCGGCGACTGATCTTTCAAGATAAGCCGATACTAAGAATGTCTTGTCGTCGTATCCCCCTCCTCTTTTTCTTTTATGTGAATTCAAATGTATTGCTGCCGCTACAGGAGTTATACTGAAAATAGCTCATGGAGACTGAACCACGATTTGGAAATTTCTCTGTTTTAGAATTGTTCTTAGAGCTATATGATTTATTAGATATTAATACAAGTAAGAGTATCCATATGGAAGATGTCCTGATGACGGCTGAAACGTGAGTTAAAATATTAGAGCAGATTTTTTTTTTTTTTTTTTACCAGCAGTTTTGCTTAAAGAACTTCGAGATGCCGGACCTGCCTAGCAGGGTATAATTCCTTAAAACTTATTCTTTTTTAATCCCCGTTTTGCTCTGTCCCTGCCCTAATTTTGTTTCGTCTTAATAAATTAATAACTTTCTTCCCATTAATTTGGAACTAAATTATATTAGTACGCGAACATAAAAATTATTAAAAGGAAGGATTTAAAATTAAATAACTTAAATTCTGAATATTCAGCCACTCATTTAAGAATTAAGAAATATTCAGGTAATAGTCTGGCCAGAGAAATCGATTTTTTTTATTTTATGATTGGAAAGAGTGTTTTATTATGCTTACAAATATGGTTACATGTCAGGTTGACTTTGTGGTTTGTGAAACTATATGTTCAATGGAGTATGATGTTTATTTCAGTAGAAAGCTGTATGTAATCGGTGTCAGATAGGGTCGGCCTGAGATCTTGTGTTTATGATAATTTATTAAATTTTGCATTTGTATGAAGAAGGAAATTAGATTTCGAGAGCGCTTCGTAAATGGCAGGTTCTTTAGAAACTCCATATGTTTATAGTCACGGATGATAAAACATAAATGCTAAGTAGTATTTCATACATTTATGAATACGAAGAAATAATTGTAAAATAATTATGCCTCCGTGATGGGGTCTTTATAAGTATTTTTTTATATTATCTTCGTTATACTTAGAATATTGTCAAGATAGATCGTGATCTGGTGAGTTTCTCGAATTTCCTACCACGTTGTTTTGTTCTCTCGACTATAGCCATCCCTCTGTAGATAATATATATATGTAAATTAAATGAAACTTTACAACTTTGTAAAGCTAGGTCCCTTCTCTGATACTGCAATTATTAAACTTTATCAGCTTTGAATTAACGAACTGTTTTGTAACTGGTAACGAAACGCAATGCTTTCATACCATAAGCCCAAGTCATTCTGTCTGTACCTAAAGGAAAGTTGTGAAATGAAATCGAAATGGGAAGGTTCACATGTATTTCATACGAAGGATAAAATTATTCGTAAAAGATCACTATTAAACCAGAGAAGAAATGACTATTTTGGTTTTAAAGTTAATCACGGCAAGGCAATATTATAATATTTCAGTTCTTGTTCATGGAAGATAAGTAAGGTGAACTGCGGAACTACTTAGCCATCTTTGGATATCTTCAACTTTTACTCTCTTTTGCCTTACCTCAGTGCATATGTACTTAAAGTACGAGAAGTGGAAAGTTTGACTAAGTTATTTATAACATAATAAGTTTCAAGCTATTTCAAATCCTAAAGTATTTAATTTTCGATATACAGTGATATCTTCTTCAGTGATGTGACGATATGTTAACTCGGCTTCAGACGTACAGTTTCGTTTTAAAGTCTTTCCATCTCTGTGAAGATATATTTAACCACTTTCATCGCTTTTGTGCCCCTGAAGTGAGAATAAACTGATAGTGGAAGGTGTTTCTAGTAGTAACAAAATATTTTCGAATCTTACGTTTCAACGGCGAATAAAAAAAAAAAAATATTGCGACGTATTACCGTTATTGTCAGGAGATTCTAGGATTCAATGATTCTACATCCTAAATATCATACTGGACAAACAAAATAAAATTACACGATGTGGACAAATTAAAACTACCTATTTTAATTATAAAACAGACTTTATTCTGATCCACGTTACTGTATGTTATTTTTTCCTTTCCTTTTTCGTTGTATTAAAGTTTGTAAACAATTTAGAGTACTAAACAGCGAAAACATAATATAAAGTAGAAAATTGAGAATTGGGACAAAGTGATTTTAAATATATATATTGAGGAGATGAAGAAAAATATGTGAAGAATTTCAAAACGTATTCCGAGAACGTATATAAACATTTAAATTTCGTAATTAAAGCTATATAAACTTTAATATTCTAGTTAATGTTCGAGTTACGAACAAAAATATATATATATATATACATATATATATAATGATATATCATTATAATTATCGATATGTATAAACGTATTTATGTTTACTTTTTCTATTTTTTTTCAGTTTTATGTAATAAAATCATATATATCTTGTATTTTAATCCATTTTATTTGACTTATAAAAATACTAGATACTGCCTTTACCTCTGATGTGGTTCAAAGGTTCTAGATTTAACTGATGTTTCTAATAATCTTGTTCTATCGTTAGTTAATGACAGTGTGCTCCGAAAAAAAATCGTTTACTTTGTGGATATCTACATGTGTTGGTAACTGTTTTATTTAGGTACCCACTGGAATTCAAAATCAATTACTTAACCACGAACACGAGGAAGGAAGGTCTCAAAGAAATTTCTCGACTTCGTCAATATTTACAACACATTGGAAACTTATATTTCCCTTTTTTTATTTCAAAATTCAAAATTACTTTTTTTAAATTTCATTTTGTGGTACTAACTCCCCTCTTCAATTCTTCTTGAGGCAGCACGGTCAGTTTTCTTTAATATTTTGGTTATCGAAATTAGGTTTTATTATATATATATATATTTTGGTTTCTAAATTTCTAATTATCCTTAGGTAGCTAGATTATAGTTACCTTAGCGACGAAACAAATCTCGATAGGAGAATAGAAGGGGGAGGTTAGTCACAAGGTGCTGGAAAGTTTCTTGGGGAATGGCAGCCCATTCTTCACGGAGTGCTGAACTGAAGAGAGGTATCGATGTAGGTCGGTGAGGCCTGGCACGAAGTCGGCGTTCCAAAACATCCCGAAGGTGTTCTATAGGATTCAAGTCAGGACTCTGTGCAGGCCAGTTTATTACAGGGATGTTATGGTCGTGTAACCACTCCGCCACAGACCGTGCAGTATGAACAGGTGCTCGATCGTGTTGAAAGATGCAATCGCCATCCCCGAATCGCTCTTCAACAGTGGGAAGCAAGGTGCTTAAAATATCAATGTTGGCCTATGCTGTGAGAGTGTCATGTAAAACAACAAGGGGTGCAAGCCCCCTCCAAGAAAAACACGACCACACCATACACCACCACCTCCGAATTTTACTGTTGGCACTACACACGCTGACAGATGACGTTCACCGGGCATTCGCCATACCCACACCCTGCCATCGGATCGCCACATTGTGTACCGTGATTTGTCACTCCACACAACGTTTTTCCACTGTTCAATCGTCCAATGTTTACGCTCCTTACACCAACCGAGGCATCGTTTGGTATTTACCTGCGTGATGTGTGGCTTATGAGCAGCCGCTCGACCATGTAATCCAAGTTTTCTCACCTCACGCCTAACTGTCACAGTACTTGGAGTGGATCCTGATGCAGTTTGGAATTCCTGAGTGATGGTCTGGATTAATGTCTGCCTATTACACTTTACGACCCTCTTCAACTATCGGCGGTCTCTGTCAGTCAACAGACGAGGTCGGCCTGTACGCTTTTGTGCTGTACGTGTCCCTTCACATTTCCACTTCACTATCATCAGACACAGTGGACCTGGGGATGTTTAGGAGTGTGGAAATCTCGCGTACAGACTTCTGACACAAGTGACACCCAATCAACTGACACATTCGAAGTCCGTGAGTTCCGCGGAGCGCTCCATTCTGCTTTCTCACGATGTCTAATGACTACTGAGGTCGCTGATAATAAGTACCTGGCAGTAGGTGGCAGCACAATGCACCTAATATGAAAAACGTATGTTTTGGGGGGGGGGTGTCCGGATACTTTTATCACATAGTGTAGCTTCATCCTATTTTTTCAACAGATAGTAATATAACAGCAAGTGACAAAATACCTCACCGTCTTTCATGAAGGCTATAATAACTTCAAATTACGCTTTCCTGTAAAACTTAAGAGAAAAAAATTTAAAATATTATTATTATTATTATTAGCAGACAAAGCGTCTCATACCCTTTATTTTTCTACTCACAAGGGTGGATAGGGACATTTAGTAAGTACAATTGTATTAAATACTTCAAAGAGAAATCACAAGGTCCGCCTTTGTTCGATACAATCCTACCTATGATAGTGTGAGGACACTCCAAAAAAAGTAGGTGCGGGCCGCGATGTCTCAGTGGTAGAGCGTTCATCTCTGATGCATATGATCCCTGGTTCGATTCCAGCTCGCGCCAAGTGAACTTTGTGGTGGACAAACACCATGTGCGTGGATTTTCTCGGGGTTCTCCCGTTTCCTCCCACTTTCTTCATTCCACAATTTCATTCATTTCTCATCATCATCGTCTCCTTAGTTAGCCGGCATAACCATGGGACGTAAAACAAAGATTTCATTTCATTTCATTTCCATAGAAAATAATGTTTTAGTTCCTGAACAAGGTTGTATGTTTTACATGTTTATTATTATTATTATTATTATTTTAGTTGTCTTTAAAGATGGACGTTGCTCGTGACAAAGATTCCGCAGACCATTAAGATCAGAATAAACATGCACAAAAAATTTCAGTAAGTAGTCACAGAGAGCTTTCAAACTCTTCCCGATTGAATCCAGACGGAACAGGATACATTCATTGGTTCGTAAAATAATGTTAATTCTGAGCAACACTAGAACTTGACCACAAACGAATTCTAAATGCTCGGTTTCTCTTTTGGCGTTTAATTGCGGTTACCATGAATAACTTTCTTTTCAAAATTAAGGGAATTAAAACTCCCAATAACACGTACTTGGTTTGTTAGGACATTTAAGACAATATCTACGTCTATTCCGAATTTTTGACAGTTCGCTCGCCTTTAAGTCTTCAAGTCAGTCTCAAAAAGCAATTATAGCATCTCGACTTTCTGACTATTACATATTCATACTACATGAAATGAAATTTCTGGTTTAATGTATCATAGCTATACCGTTAGGCTAAAGGAGATCGATGATTAGCGAAAGTAAATGTGAATAAAAAATGGTGAATAAGAATGTGGGATAAAACAGGAGAATAATGAGAAAACCCATGGACATGGTGTGTCCACCACAAACTCACTTGCCTTAGAATCGAACAAGGGACTAGCACAAGAGGTGAGCGTTCTACTACTGAGCCACCGTCCCTTCTTTATTCATATTTTTTTTTCTCTTGATTTCTATAGTATTAATAAATTTTGTGAAGAGATTTGATACATTAAAAAGTTCATCTTATTTTAAAGAATACAAAAATACATACAAGCTGAACTGCTAGATCAAATATTGGGTGCTTGAATTAATTCCCGTTGTTTTTTTATACCGATAATAAATTGTCATTCCACAAAAACAGAACAATATCTTCTACTGAAAGTACTGTCCCTCGGAAGCTACAACTTTTTCCCACTTTTCGGGTAAAAAATGTATTCCGCGATAAGAAATTGCGGTTCCTGTGAGGCAATCCATCCATCGAGCCTTTTTGTATATCTTAGACAGTTCTGAAGTGTTGGTCATAAAGGTCATGCTGCCTTGATCGAAACAAATGGTAGTCGGAAGGGGCGACGTTTGTTGAATATAGTGGGTGGGGTAAAACAACCCATCGCAATCCCTCTAAAGTTTCTTTCACTACATTTGCAACATGTGATCTGGAATTGTAATTAAGCAGAATCACTTTGTCGCGTCTCTGGTCATACTCCGGTCGTTTTTCTTGAAGTGCTTGATTCAGATGCAGTAATTGTATTTGGTAACGATCAGCATTCATCGTTTGACCCGGTGGAAGCAGCTCATAATAAACCAAACCAACTTGATCCCACCAAATGCACAGCATGATTTTCATTCCATGTATGTCCGGTTTTGGCGTTGATGTTGATGGTTCTCCTGGCCTCACCCATTATTTTCTGCGCTTGGGATTGTCGTAACGAATCCATTTTTCATCGTAAGTTACAATGCGATGCATTAACGACATCCGTTTATGTCTTTGAAGCAGCACTTCACAAATGGTTAAACGTTTCGCAATATGTCTCAGTCAATTCATGTGGCACCCAGTTTCCCGCTCTCTGGTTCATTACGATGGATTTTAAATGGTTACTAACAGTTGATTCATCAACATTTAGAGTTTGAGACATCTGTTTAAGCATCTCAGATGAATCTTCTTCCAGCAGTGCCTCTAAGTCTCCATCTTCAAACTTTTTCGGCTGACCAGGACTCACTTTATCGGTCAAGTCAAAATCATTGTTTTTGAATAGTTGAAACCACTTTCTACACGTTGTTTCCGATAGAGCATGCTCTCCATACGCCTCCACACGCAAACGATAACTTTCTGCAGCAAGAATTCTTAAGATGGAAGCAGAAAAGTAGCGCTTCCCGCAAACGTTGTTTTTCAGGCACAAAGCAGGCCATGTTCAAAATGCTGAAAACAAATGTTCTTTTCACTTCACTAGAAGGTCAAATAGTGATCTGATAGCCCAAGGATAGCACTTCCAAATAGGTATCCTATCACAATCCGCTGTGCTACAATAACACAACTACTGTCCTATGTTCATCAACAGCGAGAATTAATTCAAGCACCTAATAAATCTCAGAATATGAACAAACTATGGAAAATGCGAATGGGTCGAAGTGATATATAATCTGAAACTAGACAATGAGATTTTCCTACGGTATTAACTATAGTTATGAAAGTATACAAGAGCAAACAAGAACAAAGGGATATAAACAAGTTTGTATTTGTAGATGACGTAACGATTTGGGGATCAATCGATTTGGGGATCGAGAGTTACAATGAGGACGTCAGCGTCGAGACTATTATTCCTCTCAGATATAGGCTAATGGTGTTAGAGTTGTAGTTAGTGTAAGAGTTTGGTTTTAGTTAGAATACATCGAAGAAGGTATTACATGTGTGTTCATAGGACAGTTTTAATCTGTGGAAAGAACAGCCGAAGGACGTAACAATGTTCATGTTAATGACGGATAAATTATTGTAGGTGAAAATGAGCCAGATGGGGTGAGTGAATGGAAACAGTGTTCAATGTCAGAGAATACTAGAGTTATGGAGTGGTTAAAATGAAGAGCCTATTAGAGAATAAGATATAACAGGATTAGATTGTCTGAAACGTTGGTATCTCTGAAACTTAATAACTGGATGGAGTGTAGATATGTAATCAGAGATTGACAATTTAGCATTTCAACCATGTCATATTGTACCTAATTTTGTATAGAATATGTAGTATGCGTATACCATGTCATTCGACACTTGTGATTTTGGAATCGTAACAAAGGTATAAACCTCACAACATCTCCGCCATGTCAACCTGGGTTGGTACTCCTTTAAAATCGTGAGTGGAATGTAGCCTTATCTCTGATAGAGCAAATTTGAGTTAACACAGACAGTTGACATTAGTTTAAAGTACATCCTAAAAATACCTATCTCGCTAATGTTTCAAAGAACGCACCCATGATGTGCTTATGAGGTGTAGTTTAGGAATTTTCCACCAGTTTTGAGTTGGCAAAACAGAACCGTTGATGTAAATAAAAGAGACTTGTTATCACAATAGATGGCATGTATTCTGTTTCAAATTCAATGTGTAGAGTGTATGTTTGTGTAGCGCCATACTAAGTTATGTAAATCCAAGTGTATGATCAATTCTCGATGTAAAAGAGAAAAAAGGTTAACGGATTCATACCTGCAACACTTGATGAAATTGACCATCAACTCTCAAAAGGTCCATTATGCCCAATGCTGTAATATTTGGAGTATTTGGAACTAATGTCTGTTTCTTAATTGTCGACGACACTATTGTCCAATTATTCTTGGAGTTCCAAGATCTCGCTACTCGATGCTACTTGCTCGACTATTACCGTTATCTCTGCTCTGTCTCCTGACTGACTCTCGATCAAAAAGACTGGATTATTTATACAACCAAAGATGCTTGCCTTACAGCATGTGGCTTTCAAAATTCGGGTCAAAATCATGCACGTGCGTATGAGATTTCTCGGAAGAAATCGTCGTTAACCAATTCCTCTTAAAATGAAGCGTCATGTCAGCACTCTACATTACATAACTTACATAACACTGTCCGATGCAATGTGTTGCTGTTACACATGAAATTACAAAAATGCTTACAATCACATAGACGATTTACATCATTCGCAGACTGTTTTCAGACATCACACATACCATAACCAAAACAAATAATCTTTGAGATTTCTTACAATTTAAAATTAAAATAAACAAGATTTTAAATTAATAAAATGAATTATTAAGATCTCTTGACAATACGTATATTAAAGGTTGTAGAACTGACAGGAATTCTACATTCATTGATAGTTTATAGCTACAAACTAACTTAAGTAGATACCCTTAGAGTCGTTGTCAACAAATGAGCGAAAAATGTCATTTAAGAGCTGCAAACTGAAAAGTAACGATAAAGCAAAAGCATGACCGGTATAAAAAAGAATAAAATTTTATTGAAAAGTAACATAAAACAATAGTAGCATGTCGTGAACAAGTTCAAATAATAAATAAAATATGAAAGAAATGACACGAGAAGAAATAAAATAAAAAAAGGAAATCAGTACAAGCTAAAAAAACAATCTCAGAACGTTACCCAAGTCGGAGTACGAATGAAACCGAGAACACATCTAAATTATTGATGAACTGTGCTCTGTGACCATAAATATCCCACTTCTAAAGTGTTTCAAGATTCCATAACGCTAAGTTATCATAAACCTTCGCTAGATCAAAGCATACAGCAATAAGGTGCTAGCAGTTGAAGAAAGCATCTTGAATCTGGCTGATGAAGTAAGTAAAACTGACGGTGGTGGACCGAAAATTCTGAAACCCACACTAAAATTTGCTCAAGAACACATCTGATTTCAAGTACCGAACTAAATGCTTATTGCCTATACTTAGAAACAGCTTAGAAAAGAAACCTGCAAGAGCAATTTGTAGTTCGATGCAAATATTGAAGATTTCTCTGGCTTCAAAATGAGGAAGATTAGAACTTTACGCAACCAGAACTGGTTATTTTCTGGCATGCGATTAAACAGCTACAACAAGACCAACTAAATATTGCAAGAGACACTGCCTATCATGTAAAAGATACGATGAAATCCTGGTACAATATTGGACAACTCTTGTCAGTGCCATAGTAACAGTCATTATGGATCGCTGGACAAGTCAGTGTGCTGAGGCCGCTAAATTAAATTTTACACGTAACACATTTAATTCAGCTCGTGGGGTCCCCAGGTAACTGACCATCGGGTCCATGAGTTAAAATGGCCCTGACTTGTAACGCAGAGTCAAATTCAAGAGTGTAAATTAAACATTATAGGTTTCGGTATTGGGATTACAGGTTCTACTCCAATCGGGGGTGAAAACTAACAGACATTAGAGAACAGTGCCCGGAGTCAGGCCTAGAAGCAAAGTTGCGGCTTACAATGTTTGCTATCTCTATGGAATTAATCTCTAGGGCACCATCTATGAGAAAGCACGATACTAGCACGCTGAATGAGGAACTGGTGAAGATTTTTGGGCGTAAGATTCCGATTAAAAGTGCAAGGTAGCCTTTAAAGCTCTCTTCTTAGACCTGCCGATACCAGCTTTCACAATCATTAGGGTGTCTAAACATACTAAGAAGTCGAAGAGTAGGTCAGCCAGCTTGCTTCATATTGAAGTAGGAAAAAAGTAGAGAAGTAGCAACTGCTACACAAATCGGGATGAATTCTCTACTCATACTACTCAGACAGAAGTCAATACAGGAATATGTAACACTAGGGAGGAAACTGCTGTAGTTAAGACCGCACAGCCCACTCATGTTAAGAAGTACCTTAACTTGGTACCCACAAGAAAATAAGTAGTACAAACGCAATTGAATATCTGAGATTATGATTTCATATAAGCCAAAAAAGAAAAGAAGCTCTGCCATTAGAAGATATCATGCCAACAATATAAACGATCTACAAGGAAAACCATTGAAGATACTAGAAAATTTCAGAGTGTCTGAAGTGATGGTAGATGATCGAATGAAAAAAAGGATTACAGCACGGAGAAAGATTTTACTAAAACGTGAAACTCTGATTGAAGATCAGAATGTGCTTAGGAAAGCTAAAATGCAACTATACAACACGTACTTCATACCTACAATAACCTGTGCTATGAAAACCTAATATAATCGTCCGCCAAATGCTAGAAATCATCTTTCTCGAATTTAAGTTCCCAAATTAATTTCTCATATAGTAGTTGAATTACAGATGGAACTCTAGAGAGAGCACAGCAATGTTTTAATTCAACACTAAAATATTCTACAATACAATATAGAGAGGTAAAATATGATTATCCCAAATACTTACTCTACTTGACACTGGAGTTTCATTTTCTGTGAGAGAAAAACATCGTCTTAAGCCTACATTTGGTCCACTCACAGGTTCATCTGGTTTTGAAGCTGAAGAATCTGCAGTTGAATTTTGTTGTTTTACAATTGGTCCTGATAGCAAACTTGAAATCCCTGAAGGAAGCTGTGTATCTTCATCCTTTAAATACAAGAATATATACTTTAGCATTTAAAGCTTACACTTAAATAATTACAACGCAAAACAAATTTAAGATTTTTTAAAAGTCAAAACCAATACAATGAAATAAAATGTGACCCTCGTATCAAAGTATTACTTATCGAATTAATGAACATTAATTTTTGTTTCTTGCTCAGCATGCTAACTACATTTATTGAGACCAGTGGTGCTATTCAACCGGTTCGCAAGAACCAGTTGTTAAAATATTCCTAGTTTGCAGAACAATTTGTTTTACCCAGACATAACACTCACATGTACATATAACGTATGGCCTAACCAAGAGTGAAAGAAAGAAGTCAAATAAAGATTATCTCCACTTAGTTCATTGTTGACTCCCTACTTTCTTGACCGGTGAGTACCAGGGTCCATATAGGTATGTAGAGAACCGGTAGGGTCTGTAGGTCGCGAATACGTTGGTTTCAATGTCGCAAAGTGAGGTGTGCTCGAACAAGAGTCGAAAAACCGATCGTCAGTCCCGACAGTATAGTAGTTACTTCTCGGGCCACCATGTGCCACTAGAGAGACTTTCCGTGGAGATCTCTGGGTCTATCCTCATCTCCTGACTCTGCTGCGTAATTCTATGTCGCACACTACCTACGAAACCATACAGATGCAGCAGGATCCTCATAAGAAGTGACGAGAACCAGATTAGAAGTACGGAATGTTAACTTGTGGAGGAGCGTATCTCCGGTGACCGACGAGTCCCTCCGGCAATGTGGGTATAGGGAGAACGGACAGACATGCTTGTTTCCGAATTTGGAAACCCCGATGTCGCATTTGAATTTGCTCCAGTGCCAGAGCTCAAAACGGCCAGATACTGCTGATCGCTCTCTGCTATTTCGAGGCATGTGTCAGCTGAGCTTGGTTTGGTTTCAGTCGAAACTAATTTTTGGGTTTGGTTGGGATACCCAGCAGGCCCGTAGCGAGAAATGTGTTATGAGGGAGGCACAGTTCAATTTATTTCCTGATACACACACAAAGCTCACCTGACGCATGGGTCGAAATAGCCGGGAATGATCAACAGTGTCTGGTTGTTTTGGGCCGTGGCACAGGAGTAACTTAAAACGAGTCATCGGGGTTTGCATATTCGGAAACTAGCGTGTTTGCACGTTCTCCCCATACCCACATTGCCCGGGGGCCCGTTGGTGACCGGAAATACGCGCCCCCACATGTAAACAACCCGTGCTTTTGGGCCGGTTCTCGTCACTTCTTATGAGGATCCAGCTGGATCTCTGTAGTTTCATGGGTAATGTGTGGCATAGAATTACGCAGCAGAGTCAGAAAATGAGGATAGAACCATGTATCTCTTCCGAAAGCCTCTCCAATAGCGCACGGTGACCCGAGAAGTGACTACAACACTGTCGGGGCCGACGATCGGTTTTTCGATTCCTGTTCGAACACACCTCACTTTGCGACATCGAGACCAATGTATTCGTAACCCACAGAGCCTTCTGGTTCTCTACATACCCATATCGACTCTGGTACTCACCGGTCAAGAAAGTAGGAGTTACGGGAGATGCCATTTGTGAAAACACCTCTGTACTTCTCCTGCTCGCTTGCATTGTTGTGGAAACAAGCAACTTCGAATTATTTCAATTCAATGGGCAGACAGAAATTTGAATGAGCGGGGGCCAAGATATTTATCTTAAGCTACTGATAAAGAATTTTCCAGATTTCCAGGTCTTAATTGTTAATTCTTTTGAGTGCTCCATATCTGTATTGGTGAGAATAAACGTTTGAAATCTTCAGGTAGCAAAAGACTGCTTTTGGTAAAGCTTGACTAACTCAAACTAACAAAATGCACTATTGTATATTCTCTCATATGTTTTCCCTCCTAAAGTTGGTTTTGTTTGAACGTGACGGTACAAAATACAGTTTTTAGTTCGACCCAAGGTGTTAAAATTTTCGTTGCCTTGTAGAACGTAAGAACTTTTGTTTCTACCTTGCATTGTTTGTTTCCTAACATAATTATATCTATCTATCTGCCTATCCATCTGCTATCTCTCCCAGATTATATATGTATAACGGGTATTCTAAAAATGGCGCCCACAGAGCGCTATTCTTCAGGTCAAAATAAAGCAAAAATGCTATATAATGGCATACCCTTCAGTGCCTCCCTCAGCTATAGGAAATCAAAATTTCACTTTGTGGCAACGTCGTAGTTTAACTTGGAACCATTAGCATTGTTCTAAGAGTCCATTAAGTAGTCATGTCGATGTTTATGCTAGTAAGTGGTGCTACTATAACTCTCACCAGGTTATAGAAGTATTTTTTGTGGATGCGCTCTATATTTCGTAAAGATAGTGATTATTTTTCGATTTATACTTTATCCTGCAACGTAAATAAGTTCTTTTTTCGATGGGAACTGTTTTTCTCCCCACGCAACAGGACAAAGGAGTCTTCATCGTTTATTCTTATATACATCTAAAACGTTACTTTGTGGTGAGAACATTCTAGTGAGCGACTTATTAATATGTAAAGAGTAATGTATCTTCCAATTATTTATGGATATACTAGCTGACCAGATGTTCGAACGTCAGAACGACGCCAGCCTCATCGCTTTACCGGTTCGTTATATAAACGTTCCCAGACCCCAGTTATCGCAATGTCTCGTGCATCGTGGCCAGTGGACTAAAATTAATGTTCATTTTATCTATATTCTATTTACATGTACTACCATGAGCAAAATAAATGACGCGTCTCTTTATTTTGAAGTTTTTTGAAAATATCTCCGTTTTCTTTATATGTTCGAAATTTCGGGAGGTTTCCCCAGCAGGACAGGTTAATAACAAACCCGTTTTTAATATTTGTGTTAGATATTAGCTTAAAATAAAGAAATTAGAAGCAAAAAACATTAAATCGACAGAAATCTCGAGAATTACCAACTCTGCTAAAGTGGGAAATTTTCAAGAACGCGAGGGAATTCTGCAGTTCAACACGAAGCAGCGACATCTATGTCATTGAGAGAAGCGTGGATTAGATCTACAAACGAAAATTTTAACGAAATATTTCTAGTATGTCTTATTATATGCATTATCAGCGAACTCCAAATATATGAATCTATGCTAAGTATTAACGTATAGATAGTGCAAATAGTGGAAATTACCTATGCAAAAAGACGAATTGTTAGCCCAATCGTAATGAAAAATCGACTTTACTGTAGAACAGGTTCAGTTTACGTAAGAGAGCAAATAGCTCAGTTAGGTAAAGCAACGAGTTTGTATACCGAAGGTAGACGGTTCGAATCCCGTGGAAGTACTGTTGTCATTTTTATCACTAAGGTTATTTTATTTATTTTTTATTTGGGAAAGAATCAAATTGTAACATATGTGTAAAACTCATGACGATACAAAAAAAAAAGAGAAAATATCGTCGCATTTGCATTAGTGTCTCTAATTTTTGTTTGCAAACAGATTCGTAATTATTTTCCCTGTGCTCACTGATGCATAACGAATGTTTTCCAGTAAATGTTAATTCTAATTTGAAGAATTTTATAGTTTCACAATGTTTCTCACTACATAGTCTTCTATCTACGTGTTTGGATATTTTGATAACAGATTTCCCTATTAAATGTTTAATTTTCTCTATAAATATTTGTCTTAAATTGAAATTGTTTTGAATTTACTACATAAGCAAAGTTGCCCGAAGGAGGGGAGCTCAAGTAATAGATATTCTACGTAAAAGCAACCTATTGTAGAATGATGATGCTTCTTACCTTCAGCACATAATCTTAACGTTAGAGAGTCAGACAGAGAAAAATCCTGGTTTTTCCTCCTCTATGACCACCCATCTTAAACCTCTACATATCATTGTTCGTCTCACATAATTTCGGCTCTCCAAAGACATTCATATTTATTATTATTATTATTATTATTATTATTATTATTATTATTATTATTAATGAATATGCCACCCTTACATAATGTTGTAACTTTACACATCTTAGTTAGAGTGCTTTCTTTAGTAATAATTTGAGCAACCACGTCACAAAATTTAAAATGTATGAGGGGGCACGACGTTTTATTTCCCCTCCTCTCTTTTCAGCACCCTCCAACAGAAGGTATATAATTTCTGAGAAGCAGGGCAGACAAAATGAATAAGAAATATATTTAGAGCATCCTTTCCTCCTTCGTGAATGTAATATCACGTAGCATTTTTATTCTACTGAAGACGACCCTAGGCCGTTATGGTTAGGTAACAAAAGAAATACATAATATATTTATAGCGCCCCTTATCTGTAATATTACCTCTTCTTTATTTGTTCGAGGCTTCCTTACACAACCAAGGGTGACAAAAAGAATAGGAAAAGTGTCTAAAGATTACAAAATACTTTATATTTTGTCAGAAACAAGGCATTATATACACAACATTGCTTTCGTTAACAAGTGTTTCACCCTTGAGTCGCTTATAAAATTATGCAGAATAACTTTTGCTGATCATCAGTAGCGTAGTGTGCTATGAGACACTGAGACAGTGTCTACCCTTTCAAATTAAAAGAACATAGTTTTAGAAATTCTTAATTAATAAGAAGCAATATACATTTCATGTTGTAGAAAAATATAGAAACAATAGGGTCCGTGATAGCTTGGCTAATAACAATAGTGGTAGGACCTAATTTGTAAATAATTTTATTTTTCAAAACTGGGGAATTAAAGTTCTGTCTCCGTCAAAAACGCCAGAGAGACATCAAGAAATCTGTCTCAACGCAACCGAACAAGTCAGTGGAGCTCCTACTTGAAAGTGGCGCGCGCATGTGGCTGTGTGGGATTCTCGCTCGCTGAAAGAACCTGGCAATGAGACATGTTTCAGCTGCAGTGATACCACACTCAGCGCAATTATACTATTATAAATCCAACACACTTTTTACTCTTCTTTTTAGATATTCAATCATATTTCAAAGAAAATTTCAAGAAATAGAAAAAGAAAACTAAATTAATAACTACCGGAACAATTGCTGAAATTTTTATGAATACCAGTAATTCATATAAATCTTCCATGATCTAGCTTCGGCTTCTGATTAATCGCAATATCAGTGTATCAACACTGCGAAAGGCAAAAGCGAGCGCAAGATGTTTTATAGTATGCTATTCTGTTGTTGCATTTAAAATTGTTAGCTAACTTTATGTGAATTTGGATGTGTGTGTTAATTTTGTATTATGTGCAAACTAAATGATTAGATATAGATTTATTGCACCAGTTGTTGTTAAATGGCATGTTAAGCTGCCGAATGAAAATTAGTATAAAGTTTTTAAAAAATAGCCAATTTCTGAGCTTACTTTTTGAATCAGAGATCACACTTTGCAAAGGCTAAGCAAGTAAGATCATACATAGGAAGTAAATTATTAATTCAATTTAACGTATCCAATCTGTACACTAAGATTCTTCAGAATGAATTAATATTGGTATGCTTGTTTGATTTAATCGTTAAGGGTTTTGTTGATGAAAATTAAGTCTCCATATGTTATATACAGTAGTGCAACCTCGCAAAAATCAGTTTGTAGCGAAATTTGGTCAGGAGTTTCATATTCCTTTACAACAGCGAAGCTGTATGAGACATGGCCCTACAACTTAATGTTGGTTCCGAACTCGAGAAGAAATAATAATATCTACCAGGCACGCACCAAATTTTTTGTTGGGAGGGCTGACGGCATGGGCGGACTTATGGGAACATGGGGCCATTGCCTCCAACTTTTTGACAATAATAATAATAATAATAATAATAATAATAATAATAATAATAATAATAATAATAATAATAATAATAATAATAAAATAAAATGCCACATATAGCCTACTCAACATTTGTCTAGAAAGTGTTCCACAGGACCGAGACTGACCAAAAAAGGTCTGCCCCAGCAGACAATTTCTAACTGGAGGGATCCAGGGTTTGGGGGGATCCAAACCACTACGTCTATGTAGTATTGAACGGATATTATTCTGTACTCGACAAGACAAGTAATTGTAAAGTACTTTCATCTATATTTTCAGAAAAAAAATTATGAAACTACATTGTTTTTATAAGAGAAATAGTACAGATGATATGTAAGATCAAATTTTCACGCTACATCAATCAGTTATTTGCTAAAAAATAAGTATAGTTTTATTAAGAAAGTGAAAAAAAGTATATTGACTTAAGAAGTTTTGGGAATGTCGGAACTTGGTTGACTCCTTCCCCCCACCCCGTGGGTGCGCCTATGCTGTCTACCCGTTGCGAAAGTAAACGCTACGCTACTGCTGATCATTGTTCTAGAGGGATTTGTCCAGGATGGTTTGGTGTCGAGCTAATAACGATAAGTATATTTATTTACATCACTGTTAAAGAAATAGCAAACTTTCTGAAAGGAACTTACTTAGGAAACAGATCTTCCTTCTACTTAGCCAGAGCCCACTCTGAAAAATTGCATCTGGCATTCTGAGTGAAAGTTCTATGGGACTATTAGAAAAATATATTCCCGTTTTCACGCTGATGGTAGAATTTCTTAAACAGTTATTGAATTACGTTCGAAGGGTAGGCGTAAATAGCGCCCCCGCAACAATGTGGCGTGGGGACCGCACAAGCTGCAAGGCCAAAAAATATACAGAAAGTACGCAGGGGCGGAGCAGGCCAAATTTTCACACGGGCAAAGTGACTTTTTGGCGCCCTTCCCCTAGTAGTAGCCTATATTTTACATTTTCTCATAGTGTTTTTAATAGTTTAAACCAGGAGCGTCATTTCAGATTTTGCTTGGGGGGCAAGACCTCTTCATATAAGTAAAATTTCGCATTTTTCACTGATTTACTACTATTCTAATGATAAAATCTATATACATCTCAAACTCACGGGGGGCAAATGCCCCTCCCTGCCCTCCCTAAATGACGCCCCTGTTTTAAACCCATTTTCAAAAAGAAATCCATTACCTAGGAAAAGTTCACAAAGAATATGGCCCGCTATAAACAATACCAACTCCACCCCAACCCCCCTGGTCTAGTGGCTAGCACGCCTGCCTTCTGTGGTACCGGGTCCAATTCCCGGTGGATTACTGTTGAACGATAAAAGTGGTTCGGATTCCACTATAATTAGTATCCACATCTCCCTTGCCCATTAAGGCAAAAGCGTGGAACGCTAAACTCAAGCAAACAAACAAACAATACTTAATTGCCGGCACTCTTTATTCTACATGCCATCTCTCAATTTTTCGATACAGCCCCCTTAGTACTATGAAACTCTCTTCTTCCATAGTGAAATGGAAAAAGATCATATAATTGCCACTACTTTACAAGAATATAAACCAAAAACGTCAGTAGAAAGCACATTATAAAATTTACTTTTTGAGGCTCGTTTTAGTGCCCCTCTTTCTCTGGCGCCCCGGGCAGTCGCCCGGCCCTTAGTCCGCCCTTGAAAGTACGGACGCATAACTAAGGACTGCGGAGGAGAGGTTAACCTTCATGTTATGCCACTGGTTTGACGTGTTTGAAATGTTCAGTAAGTGATCAGTTGGTGAAATAATTTCGACGGTTACTGATGTTTAAAGTTTAGCTAAGACAAAGCTACCTAATCAAATACATTTGATATCGCGATGTCACAATTTGATTTTTCCTCACATAAAAAAGATAAAAACAATAGTAATAAAAACCCTTACTCGTACTGGGCTCCTAACTAACTAACAACCTAATTCTTACAGACTAGTTGCTCTGACCAACTGAGTTTCGATTTCTTACGCGAAAGAAGTCTGTTATATTAAGAGGCATGCTTTTCATTATCAAAACTGTTCGAAGTAATACGAACATGGCTTAAGAACAGGGACGGAACTGAATTACCACTCGATTGACCTTGAGGGCAAATTACCAAAGCGTAGCTATAAACGTAAGTTCAGCATGCATTTCTCTGGAGTTGTGTTCAGTATTCCTATCTGCCAGTCATGCTTGTTCGTAGGAGTAATATGTTACAAACCTAACCTTTCGATAGAGCACAATGACAGAGAATCAAAATTAATGAATTCTTGCCCTTGTGAACTTGGGATACCACCATGTGCAATAAAACTGTCGCGTCTTCTGAAGTGATATTTTATCGAAAATAACTCGTTTTCCTTTATATATCCGAAGTTTTTGAGGGTTTCAAAATGAGGAAACGTTACTGACAAACAAGGACGCATTTAGGGGTGGGTCCAGGTGGTCCGGACTCCCCTCTGAAATCCCAACTTATCTGTAAATTTAGCCTAAATTTAAGGGTTATCTTTTAAATTTTATTATAATTTATCCTAATATTGAAGTCGGACTTCTCCCGAAATAAATTACTGCATACGTGCCTGCTGACAATTTTCAATATATTCCTTAAATAAGTAAAATAACTAAATTAGGAGCAAAAAGCTTCAACACGGGCTAACTTTGTCCACTGCCAATATTGTTAGAAGGGATATTAATAGCAAAAACTGCTAGGCAATGCTGAACCTTGGAACTTCACTCCGAACAGCACGCTTATTATTGAGAACTACATATGAAACATTTTATCAAAACTTATCTAGCTTTTACCTGGCATGAAATTATTATATACACCAAAATTCACTCTCCTAAAATGTGTATCTAAACATTGCTCTACGAAGCAATGAAAATTATTTATCGAAATATGTGAGCAGGGAATTCTAACAGCCAGCCATTTTATTTAAATCGTAGTAAACCCTGTAACCGGGCGTTAACGTGAAGACAAAGCTTGGTCCATTGGTAAAGTGTTGGAAGAATATAAACTCAATGTTCGTAGGTTCGAATCTATCCACTCACCATAACATTTTGTTCTTATGTGTAACGATGAAATAAGAAAGAAAAAATGTATAACCGTTAAGACAAAACTTCAACCAAGTCTGAAGAGAACAATACTAAAATAGTAATACAATGACGTCAACCAAAAATTATTTCATGTAGCGTTTGGACGAAATTACAGCTGTTAACAATTGCAGAAATAAAAACAGGCTGTAATGCAGTCTAGACTTCTGAATGCATTTACTTCCTGAAAACTTTCGTCTCGTCATTGGTATGCCGTTAATCATTGTAAAACCTTTCAATTGGAAGTGAAATGACACAAACTAAAACAGTTTTAAATCAATAAATGTCTATGTATAAAAGTAGGTGTCTTTTATCTGTAGTTCTGAGTTCCTTTTACTTTGAAGTAACAAATGAGAGAAGAAAGTATGGTGTTCGAAAAAAAAAGTCAAATTTGAGATTTCAACGAATTTACACGTATTATAGCCCCTAACACCGAAAAAGTTATTTTTCGATACATGTCCATCAGTTCGTCCGTCCGTTCGCTACACTTTTCTGTGCACTCGCCTAGAAGCCATACCTGAAGCCATACCTCGCCTAGAAGCCATACTTGAACATACCGTAAATTAGTTGAAAAATTTACGGTATGTTCAACTTATCTGCACCAAATTTTAGTTTAAGATTTTCATAGTATTTCCTATAGTTTTTTTTTCTTTCCCTCCTACTCCCAAAACAAGGGTAGTTTCCTGTACGATGAAAATAAAAAAAAAAAGATATTTTCTCATAACTGGCTCTAACGATCTTGTTTTCTTTCTTTTTTTATAAATCAATATTTAATTAGCAACCCTATTTTGTGGTATAAGGCATTTATCTGAGAAAAATCTACAAGGGGTAGTTTATACTAAGGGGGTGAGTTTTTTCTCAGTGATTTTCTCAAAATGGACTCAAATGTTTTCGTTCATATTTCATAAATAAAGATTTCATTAATAACTTATCAATATGGCATAACTCGTTTGTCCTAAAAAAAATGCGAGGGGTAGTTTATTCTTGGTGGAGTGTTGTCTGGGCGATTTTCTCAAAAACTACTCAAAAGAGTTTATTCATATTTCAAAAATAAATATTTCGTTAATAACCGAACAATATGGCAAAACTCGTTTGTCCTGAAAAAATATGCGAGGGGTAGTTTACTCTTGGGGGTGTTTTTCCTCCACGGTTTTCTCAAAAATGAGTCAAGCAATTTTGTTCGTACTCAGAAATAAATATTTCATTAAAAACCTAGTAATATGGAATAACTCGCTTACCCTGAAAGAATCCTCAAGAGATAGTTTATTCGGGGAGTTATTTTTCCCTCACGATTTTCTCAAAAATTACTCGGACAATTTTATTGATAATTCATAAATAAGTATTTTATTAATAACCCTATATTTTAGTATAAGTCATTTCTATGAAAAACAATTACAACGGATAGTTTATTTTTGAGGTCAAGGTTTTTTCCCCGACAATTTTCTCGAACGACAGGCGATTTTGTTCAAATTTCGCAAATAAATATTTCATTAATAACCAAAAGTATATCTTAACTCATTGTTCGAAACAATTCACAAGAGGTAGGTTACTCCTGACGTGTTCTTTTGATTTTTTTCATATTTCATAAACAATGATTGCATTAATTGGTCTATTATATGTCTAATGAAAATGTGCTCAAAGTGTGAGTTAGTTTTGTAGTATGGATTTTCTTCAATCGAAGTTTTTTATTCGATAATCTGACATTCGATGTATTTGAATAATACGATAATTTTATTCGTATTATCCAAATACACACTTCAGTAACAACTGCGGCCTAACACAGTTAAGAAATTGAATTGAAAAAGTTTAGTGCGGTGGCCCTGTAATTGAATATTTTTTGAGAAACTCCCTAGCTTTTTGTGGTAAACTCAGGCTTTTCTTTTTCGAGCGACAAAAGAGAGAAGAAAATATAGTGATTGTGAAAATAATATCAAATTCAGATTTCAACGGATTTACATGTTTCATGGCGTCTACATACCGAAAATGTGACTTTTCGACACCCGTCCTTCCGGTCCGTCCGTTCGGCACACTTTTATATGCACTCGCCTAGAGGCCATACCGTTCAACTTATCTACACCAAATTTTAAACTTAGGGTTTACTTAGTATTCTTACAGGAGCTTTTCCATTTTTTCCTACCACCTAAAATAAGTGTGGTTTACAAACAGCCGAAAATCGAAAAACGCTATTTTCTCGAAAATGGTTTTAACAATTTTGTTTATTTTTCATTAATCAATATTTAATTAACAACCCTATATTGCAGTATCAGATATTTCTCTTAGAAAAATTTACGAGGGGTAGTTTATTCTTGGAGGTGACTTTTTCTCGACGATTTTCTCAGAAAAGACCCTGGCGAATTTTGTACACACTTCATAAATAAATATTTGACCTTACAACATGGTATAAGTCAATTGACCTGAAAAATATATGAGTAGTAGTTTATTCTTGGACTTGAATTTATTCCCAGTGAGTTTCTCAAACACGACCAGTTGGCAACCCTGTATCTCGACAACGAAGCTGAATTCGAAAACTGCAAGAGGACCATTTGTCTCCTTTTGATGTCACGAATCACCTCCCGAAGTTTGTGGACATCTTTCAGGTTCACCCTTAATGAAGCTTCTTTTCGAAAAGTTAACTATTAACTTTAGGCATTGTTTATCTTTTTTTAAATCACAAATGTCGTTATTAATTTTTAGGCAGAGAACTACTTCTGAGAGAATAGATCTTGAAAAATAATTTTAAAACTTAGACTTTTGTTTTCGAGACATTCCAGACAAGACGAGACATTTTACAAGCTATCTCGTGTCCAAAACATTTGCCTCGTATTATCTTGGATGTCACAAAGCGCGTCTTGTCTCTTTCTCGAGACATGTCTTATCTCGTGCGCATTCGTTAACACTTGGGAAGGATTATCTTTCTACTCAAAGCATTGTTTTTATAATGGTTGCATATTTATGATAATTGCTGTCCACATAAATTACAGTCCTTTCAGTTGAATTAATTTTTATTATTATTATTGAAATTGCAATATCTAGTTTAACGTTGGACGATTATGCACCTACGCTAAGGGAGAATGATGATGAATGAAATGGTGAAATGAAGAAAGTGGGAGGAAAATGGAAAATCTCAAGAAAACACATACCCATGCACACGGTATTTGTCCACCTCAAATTTCACTTGGCACGAAGTGGAATCGAGCCACGGACCCCCTGCACCAAAGGTCCCTGCAATGCTTTATTATTATTATTATTATTATTATTATTATTATTATTATTAATAATAATAATAATAATAATAATAATTGAAGCGAGCTTAACGAGTTTCAACCGTACGACTCAACCAACGTTTGGGTGCCTGTTCGTTCGTCTGCTCCTCTCATAAAAGACATTTCATTTTAATGAAACTAGTAAGTGCCTTCTTTTAGCTCTGCGAAGTAACTATTGCTTGGAATATGAATCTGCAAAACATAAGAGGTAAAATTAACCAAATGGTGCAAGTTTCCACTTATATATACAAAACAATTTTGCAATATCAACTACGTGAATCTTGTCCCATAAAGAAGCCGAAACCCCTACACCGAAGAGCCCTCCGAGATTTGATCATTGTCCACACGGACTGAAATTGTCATTTGAAGCCAAGACTTTAATATGAAGCCAATAATTTCTTTAAAATAGACGGAAAATTCGGAAGTTATAAGCATTTTCATATTTTTGCCTTTTCCCATAAGGGAGCCGTAGCCCCCTATATTGAAGACCCCCCGGAGATTTGATCATTGTCCACTCGGACTGAGTTTGTCATTTGGAACCAACACTTTAATACAAAGCAAAATATTTCTTTAAAATAGACGAAAAATTCGAAAGTTATAAACATGTTAATAATTTTACCTTTTCTCATAAGGGGGCCGTATTAGCATACACTGAAGAGCCCCACGAGATTTGATCATTGACCACTTGGACTGAAATTCTCATTTGAAACCAAAACTTTAATATGAATCCAAAAATTAAACTTTTACATCAATTTAAACTGACTGGGTTCCAGTTCCCCCCACTATTGTTTAGTTTAGTTAACTGGTAATTTGTGACAGTTTCACATCATCAAAAGAATGTTTCACTTCCCCTCCCCTCCCCCAAGAGTTCGTGCTGGATTCACTACTGGAATCAATAGACACTCTTCCTATTCTTTTTGTCACCCTTGATTGTGTAGGGGCTCCCTCGTACAAATAAAGAAGCGGTAATATTACAATCAAGGGGCGCTATATATTAGGTATTTTTTTAGTTACCTACCCCTAACCGCACAGGACCATCTTTCGTAGAATAAAAAATATTACGTGATATTCCAATCATGAAAGGGGAGAGGATGCTGTAAATATATTTCTTATTCATTTTGTCTGTCCTGCTTATCAAAAATTACTTTCTGTTGGAAGGCTACTGAAATGAGAGGGGCAAAATAAAAAGTCGTACCCCCTCCTACATGGTTGCTCAAATAAGTACTAAAGAAAGCATTTTAAACTAAGATATTTAAGATTTAAACTAGGAAACTAAGATATCCTACATTATGTAAGGATGGCATATTCAGGATTATTATTATTATTATTATTATTATTATTATTATTATTATTATTATTATTTGAATGTTTTTGGAGCACCGAAATTTTGTGAGACGAACAATGATATGTAGAGGTTTAAGATGGGTGGTCATAGAGGAGGAAAAACCAGGATTTTTCTCTGTCTGACTCTCTAACGTAAAGATTATGTGCTGAAGGTAAGAAGCATCATCATTCTACAATAGGTTGCTTTTACGTAGAATATCAATTACTTGAGTTCTCCTCCTTCGGTCTACTTACCTTATGTAGTAAATTCAAAACAATTTCAATTCAATACAAATACATTGTAAAACTTTTCCGTAATTAAACATCTAGGGAAAATTAAACATTTAATAGGGAAATCTGTTATCAAAATATCCAAACACGTAGATAGAAGACTATCTAGTGAGAAATATTGTGAAACTTTATAAAATTCTCCAAATTAGAATTAACATTTACTGGGAAACATTCGTTATGCGCCAGCGAGCATATGGTGAGCAGTGAGCACAGGGGAAATAATTACGAAACTGTTTGCAAACAAAATTAGGGACGCTAATGCAAGTGCGACAACAGCATTTTTTTCTTTTTTTGGTATCGTCATGAGTTTTACACATACGTTACAATTTGATTCTTTCCCAAATAAAAAAAAAATAACCGTAGTGTAGTGATAAAATTGATAACGGCACTTCCACGGGATCGAACCCGCTACCTTCAGCATACAGACTCGTTGCTTTAACCAACTGAGCTATTTGTTTTTTTACGTGAACTGAGCCTGTTCCAGTAAAGACGATATTTCATTACGATCGTCCTACCAATTCGTCCTTTTCCATAGATAATTTCCACTATTTGCTCTATCTTTATGTTAATACTTAGCATATATTCATATATTTGGAGTTTGCAGATAATGCATATAATAAGACATACTAGAAATATTCGTTAAAAGTTTAGTTTGTAAATTTAATCCACATTTCTCTCAATGACATAGATGTCGTTGCTTCGTGTTGAAATGCAGAATTCCCTCGTGTTCTTGAAAATTTCCCACTTTAGCAGAGTTGGTAATTCTTGAGATTTCTGTCGATTTAATGTTTTTTGCTTCTAATTTCTTTATTTTAAGCTAATATCTAACACAAATATTAAAAACGGGTTTGTTATTAACCTGTCCTGCTGGGGAAACCTTCCGAAATTTCGAACATATAAAGAAAACGGAGATATTTTCAAAAAACTTCAAAATAAAGAGACGCGTCATTTATTTTGCTCATGGTAGTACATACAGGTGATTTAACCTGAGTGCTTTTGAGAATGAACTGCCAACAGTGCAGCTCGTATCTCGAACCTCTGAGTTCGAGGAATGTTACTCCACGTTTCGAGGTAGCAACCACGCATGTTGCGTCAGGCATCAAGTATAATTTGTGCTAAGGGGTGTACGTTATTAGCCAGTTAAGGACTTAGTTATGGCTAGCCCCAATCAGTGAAGTTCCAGGTTCACACACCTTGTGCGTACTAGTTATAAACGCGCCCTCCAACATTATCATACCACTTTGGAGACTACATATTTTTGCTGAAGGCTGATATCGACTCCTAAGGATTTTTTGGAGCAGCAACCATACTACTTCGTGGTATTATGCTGGCGACATTTTCCCAGTGCTAATCCCCGAGTGCATTAATGCATTAATGGTGTGAGGAAAGTATCTAGTGGAATCATAATCATAATCTTTTATACCGATATATAAAAGTGATCAAGGGCTATAGTGTAGTGAAAAAGCAAAGTGCGATTTCTTTAATGAAAATAATTATACATATTCGGTGTTAAGTGTTGTGATTGTTTCTTTATTTTTTTAAATAGTATTTTAATAAATAAGCGTAGTATCGTTTAATCCAGTGTGTTTTTGTTGTATGTATGGATAGTATTTGTGTGCGTTGTGGTCTGAATGACCGTCTGATCGTCCGTGAGGTTTTCGAGACGAGACATCCGAACCTTTCGGTGTCTAATGCTCATCTCATTATTGAGACCGGCGGGCAATTTGGGAACGATTCTGTAATCTCTTTTTGGAGATGTCCTTCAACGTCTTACCCAGGTAAGTCCAGATCTCCGGCAAATACTCATCGGCAGGACAACGGAGGACAGATCACGGAAAGCGGTTATACTACTGTCAACTTTAACTTCCATGTGGAATCAATGTAACTATTTGATAGATTGGTAGATCTTTGTGGTTCTTTATCTGCGAAGTTGCCACATAATGCAATTCGCGTCTCCAAACGAGAACTCGAAAGTATATAGATACATATTATATATATATATTAGAGAACCGGTTATTAAAAAATTAGAATAGCACCACTTATTGAGACCAACTGAAGATTACACAAATTTGTATAAATTAAAGTTCAGATTAAGCAAAATATATTTCTGTATGAGAATGGCAAAACATGACATGCACATCTGCACAGAAAAGCAAATTACAACCTTATGAGTTAAAATACTTTCAGCACTAGTGAAAATGAAATATATATATATATATATAAAGCAAGTATCAACTGTTTTTTTTTTATCATATGTGTGTCAGTGTGATTAACTACCGGAGCGAAGAGTCAGAAAATAGTCAAAAGTGGCATATCATTTTTGCCATTTTCATATAGATTTGAAATGTGACAAAAAGTACTAAACTTCACAGTGGGTATATAAGTATCAAGGAAATTGCAAACAACTTAACACACCGGACGGTTGAGTATAAAAGTATGTTATGCAAGTACTTCTGTTTCGAACATTTAGTTCACAACAGCCCATACTAATACGCGGGTTATCCGGTTCAGTAGGATCTGGATTAATACAAGATTATGTTGAACGTTAATTAACCCTACAATGCATAGTGAGACAAATATGGGTCATAGTGGCAAATAATATGTGCTTTCCCACATAACGGTATGTAGTTGCTAATGCATGTTGAACCCGATTGGGAACGTTCGAAGGTAGTTGTAATTCCATAGTTTCCGCATAGATGGCACTATTAAGCCTACCGGTACTTCCGTTACTTATTTTTTTCTCTTACAAAACTATTTTTTTACGGAAAAAAATCATGCATTGTAGGGTTATGAAAAGGGGTAAGAACATCCCATTTTACTTTTATTTAATGGTACTGCAAATATTACAAAAATACAATGAAAAGTCACTATGCTAAATACACGAAATCGGAAACGTATAACAGAGGTCTATCAACTACATGAAGAGCTACTATATTTTAAAATACTTACGAGTTTCTCTATGTCAAAAGCGTCCAAAAATCCATCATCAAGAGATTCACTGCCAGATGAGAAACTGCGAAATAACGATTTGTGGCTATTACTGTCAGATTTTGGTGACGTCACGAATACTGATGGAACAACTGGAGAATATTCTTTCTTTGGAGACGGTTCAATTAAATGTCTTCTTGGTGCAACTCCAAATGGTTCAGCAAATCTAAAAAAATGAAATTAATTCGTATATGCTAAAGGAGCCAAATGATAAATTCATGCAAATGATTGTGTGAGAATTGGTGAATTGATACTATTGGAAATAAATGGAAGAACCTCGAGGAAATGCATGAACACCATGTTTCCACTACACAAGGAAGAAGTGTGTTAAGCTTCTAAATTTGAGGTAAGTTCCCGCCAAGCGATGGCAGAATACTTATGATTCATTTATTTTCCTTAAAGGAAGGTAATAAATAGGTATGAAACGTGATTTCACCTATTCTTTTTTACTTTTTCACGTATTTTCCAGATCTTAATAAAATCAAAATAATTAAAATTCGCAACAAAACTTACTATATTTCCAATTTTTATTGTTTAAAGTTACCAACATTTACAGGTTATTTTTCACTGCTACTCAAAAATGGATGCAAGAAACCTGTTAAGTGATCACCATCTCAAAATAGTTTTTAATATGCACGTCTCTACCAAAACACCAGAACGGTGAAGATAATATATATATAAAATGAATAACACATGCAAAATAGTGAAAAAGAAAAGCAAAGTACCTAAATCCATGTTGAGTTTCTTCTTTTTCTGGTCCACTTGCACCATATCCACTATCTTGCGAATTAGGATCAAAATCATCTACAGTTTGGCTCTGCTTCACTGGACTTACTAATGGTTTTCCTAAAATATACTAGTTAACAACAAATTTATTATTTGATTTTGAACTTGAAAAATTCATCACATGAATTTACTCTTTGCTTCCTAAGAGTTTTAACGACTTTTCTTACAATTAAATAAGAAATTAGGGGAAAAATATACTAGAAATTTTTACTTCAATACACAATTTGCGTAACATTTACTCATCTCACTTTGAACATTTAGAAATATTACAAAACCTAATTAGTGAAGGTACAATGAAATAGGCGATTTCCTTTCAAGAATACAGAACATACCTACACGCTCAGATTGCATTATAAAGTCACGCTCCTAATAATTTTAATTATTCCTGTTTTCATTTTGTTTCCATTTAAGGCAGGAAGAACAGTTATCCTGCATTATTACTCGTAAAGCGGATTAGTCAGAGCCTGAGGGGGGAGGGGGGAAGAATCAAAAGCATAAAATAGTTGTCGCTGCTAGCTCAATTATAAAGTAATTGGCAGTGGGATTGCCATAATAACCAATATCAGTAGAATACCACGGCCTTCGTGCTGCTAGCGCATTAGCTTCATTTCGAAATGCAAGCTGGAACTTTGATCTTCCAAAATATTATACTAATAATGGAAGACGTAATATAAAACATTAAAGCCAAGTGTGAGCTAAGCTAAGAATCCATAAATAGAAATACTGGGTGGGGGTGGGGATTAATAAGCGACGAAGTTAGTAAATGTGAGAGTAAACAGAAAATTGCATTATGACCGGATTGTAATAAAGTGCGAACGACAGCAAACCCGTATACTCTCATCCACCCCTTTGCTCTCTTCTCAATAATTCAGAATAGAACAGATCAATTTAAGAGGTTTCTGGTAACAGGAGAAACACATCTTCTCTATGCTTAAGAAAACGGTGTTCCAATTAGTCCATTCTCTCCAAAGCTATTGACTAAAGAACATGTATGGAACGGTAATGAATATCTGCTGGTAATTTCACAAATCTCAAAGGAAAGGAACATATTTTATACCAAATAATCAAGTTATAACTAAACTAAAATGGCCATTTATCATACAAGACTTTCATACAGAATCCGCATTTAAAGAGAGCAAGATAGAAATATCAAAAAATTAAATAAACTATTTTTTGATTTAAGACTAAACTGGGTGAAATGAATCAAATCGCTAATCAAAGGATGTTGCCTCACTGACTTTAGTATTACATCAAAAGAGTAGATCATTTTCTTATATTACAAATTATGATTTTGCAGCTTCAAAAACTAAATTAAAAACAAAAAAAAAAAAAAAAATAATAATAATAATCTCGTGGTAATTTAAGCAAAGCATTACCAAAATGAAAGAAGTAATTTGAAGTTAGTGACTAAGAAAATCATCAGAAAGTTGCGTTATGTAATGTATGTTATGAGGGGCTACTGAAAAGTTCGTAGCCCAACCTAGGAGTGCACATGAAATATGAAATTTTAGTTATTTCACATACTCCCTCCGAAGTTCAATACACTTCCTTGCACGGTGATCCAATTTTTGCAGACCAGTATTTAAAAAAAGAGAAACTGAAGGCTGTTGCTCGCCCCACTGTTCCATAGCACTATCACCTTCATATCACATTCAAAATAGCGTCATTTTAAGTATTGCTTGAGTCTGGAGATGATCTAAACATTAAAACCCTAGATCATGCAATGTCAGTTGTGTTTGCAGTGCTCTATGGACAGGGGCATTGTCCTGAAGGATTTTTTTTTTTTAATTATTATTTTCCGCGGCGTTGCACTTTTAATTTGTCTTTCAGTTTTGAGAGTAATGCAGAGTCTGATCCTTGGATAGGTAGTCAATGAGTATGACTCAATCCTTATTAGAGAACCTGAGTTCCACCACTCCATTGATCTGGAGTCTGATCCTTGGACAGGTAGTCAATGAGTATGACTCAATCCTTATTCCAGAAGAATGTAGCAAACACTTTCCCACGCGACTTTTGTCTCTTGAACTTCCTGGGGTTAAGAGAACCTGAGTCCCACCACTCCATTGATTGTTGTTCCGTTTCAGGATCGTAGTGGTACAACCACGTTTCGTCCATGGCTACTATTCGTGACATAAATTGCTTGGCATTGCTGTCATAATGGGAAATGAATTTATTTGATGCCCTTATTCTTTCATCTGTTGATAGATTTTTGGGAATCCATTTTGGCCAGAGCTTGCGCATGCCCACAATCTCAGCCACCCGTTTTGCTGAGATTCTGCGATTTTTAAGAATAATGTCATGAATTTCATCCACGATTGCGTGAAGTCTCTGTATTTGGTCTTCCTGCAAGTGGAGCATCAACTGTTGAGGAATCGCTACGTTTGAACTGTGCCACCAACTTTTTCACCATTGCATATGACGGAGGAGTCCCGCAGTGTTTCACTGAGTACCTCACGAATTTGCTTCGGTGACTTTCCTTGGTGGAACAAAAATTTGACAACAGCTCTAATCTCGATGTTCGTGATATTCACTGTTGGGTACACATGATCATTTCAGGGGTCCTGAAAAACTATATTAATATGGAAATTTGTATTTGTACATATAGAGATACGTTCTTCAAAACTGTACTATTACATCATTCTACCTGCACTCCTGGGTTGGCCTACGGATCTTTCAGCAGCCTCTCGTACTTTAAGTTAGTAGATTATGAAAGAATACAAGCAAAAGTCTTACTCAGACTTCAGTCAACAGTATAGCTATTTCTTCCAAGTTACCAATAAATAAATAAATAAATAAAATAAATAAGCACTTACCTTTGAAGGGCTTGAAAAGAGTTTTTGTGGGCTGTTGGACTGTTTCTCTTCTTGATTGGGAGCGACGTTTTCACTTAAGAAAGATAAATTTTCCTTATTGCTTGAAACTGTAGTGTGTTTCTTCTCGAAAGATAAAGAAGGAAAAGCACTATGTCGAAGTGAAGACTGAGGTCTAAAAACGAAAATAATGAGTTATAAATCAACGCCTTAAAAAAAAACCTGTGTTAAAGAAAAACACACAAATTACCTTAATCCTGATTTGGATTTTTATTAGTAAAACTCAATGCAGCATTGTAAACTAACGATGAATTCTGAAAATAACTTCATATCTTTTCTAACGCTCTCCTCCGTTTACATCTGAAATTGTGTTCATAAAACAGACTCAACTTGAAGAACCGTAAGTGGTTAATTCTTCCCCCCCCCCCCCTTCCAACGTCATTCAATCTCAATCCACTCAAACGGATATGTAGTTGAGATCGGAACTCAACAGCAGAAAATTCCACCTACAACTTATTTATTTATTTATTTATTTATTTGTCAAAGTTCCAGATACAGCAAGGGAGTAATTTTACACTGAAACTGTATAACATAGAATATAAAATTAATAATAACAAGTGTAAACAAAAAGCTATATTAAGGTCCATAAGTGTAACAATAACAAATTTGAAATAAAACTAAGTTTCTATAAGTGTAGCAATAATTTCCCGTCGGAATACATTCTCAGATTTAAAAATATCCACGTCAGAAGCAATGGAGTTAAATTCAGAAGCCAGTCTATGGAACAAAGAACAATGAATAATTGATAATCGAGGCGTGTTGCAATGAAGTAGTTCACTATTTCTAGTTCTTCTTGCAGGTACCCGAATATTAAATTTAGAGATTAGTTCTTCAGTTCTAAGTTTCCCATTTAGAATTCTATGAAGAAACATCATATCAAGTAGCATCCGACGAGATGAAGATGTACGGATGCCAAGAACAGTCAATAATTCAGGTTTACTTAAACAGCGTACAGAAGGTTTTTGCTGATTCATCCATTCTGACTTGAAGAAAAAAAAAAAAAAAGATTCATCGTCACAGAAACAATACCTTTACTATATCATATTCTGTTGTCAAGGTAATACAGCCAGGATCACTGGTATACGCAGAATTTCTTCAAAGGAAAGGGGAAAATTCAAACTTCCAAATTCATATAGTTTCAAGGTTTTGGAATACATACCATATAGTCAATGTTTATTTTTCATACTATCTTTTTCAAGACAGGAAGGAAAGATTAAAACCCAGAAACCTCTTTGAGTATGATTTTTTTTTTACGTTTACGTTTCACAATTATGCACCAATGCTAAGGACAACTGTGACGATGAGATGAAACAGTGGAATTATAAAAGCGGAAGGAAAGTGAAAAACACCTAGGAGATCAACGTACACGATGTTCGTCCGCCAAATAGCCCATTTGGCGGGAGCTAGGTTCAAACCAGGGACTCCATGCGCCAGAGGTACGCATCTACCACTGAGCCACCGCAGCTCCAGGATTTTGTTCACTTTTCTATTATCAATAGTCACAGTTTCCTCCTACCTTCTATTCTGGTCTAACTAAGCGAATGACGTGTCCTGCCAATCTTAGATGTCTCAAAACTTATTCTTTATATGTTATTCAATGAAGCTATTAAAATTCTCCAATATATAACTTTCTCTATTCCACTGATTACCTCATTTTCGCAAGCCCACGGTATTTTCTCGGAAATTAGCGAACAACTTTAATATCCATAATGGACAGAATTACCTTCATAGTTCTTTTACCAATGGCCAATCGCCGCCATATTAATTGATTTAAAACTTAAAATCTCCGGAATGAAATTATCTATTGCTAGGTCTCTGCTTACAAATAATTATTAATCTCACTGCTCTTAACTTCTACAGCACATCACTAAGACTTCTATTCTCTCGATTCAATTCAAATCTCAAAACAATTCTGACCACAATCTCATTGAATAAAGGAAGAAAACGTCCCTAACTTTTCAATAAGTTCAGTGATGAAAAAAAAAAGTTTAATTATTTTTGCTCCTGGATCTCTCTTGTATTTTGCTTACGAGTATTAAAATTGTACTTAATAAATTGTAAGATTTTACAAAGATATGGACAGCATTTTATCAAGACTACAAAACATAGTTAGTTAAAAGAATTATCTTAAACAATGGGCATAGGTCCTTCTTAATTCTTAAATTTCGACCTTTAGAAGAATTTGTATTACGCTGTTTATACTAAATCCATTGTAAGTGTCCACACTTTAATCAGAAATCAACTTTGAATTTTGTGAACTAAACCTCAGCCTAATTCACAACCCTAGTTATCTTTTTCTTTAGCCGAAACTAAGTCTATTAACATCCATGTCCTAGCCACTGGTATTACTGAGTGTTTACGGACTGAAGTCTTTTCTTCAACACCAAAGGTAAGAAAAACGTTAATCTATGTTGAGATTTGGATATGTCATTCCAGCACGATTGAAGCAAGGTCTTCCACCCCATATGTGGAAGAAATGTCATGGAATTTCCTCATTCGAAATAAGGTCCAAAATTTTGTTCTATGATTCTACTAAGCAATATTACATCGTATGAAACAAGGATATCTTACCTTGAGCTGTGGTTTCCGTTACTGGTCACGTTTATGAGGTCTTTTAGAATCCTGAAAAAGAAAATAACTACACTTAGTTTTCTATCTTCATAGATAAAAATCAATATATTCCCTCGATCAAACGAATACTACTACTGTAACATACTGTAGTTTATTTTAATGTTTCTTATATCTCTATCAAATGTGCTTGCTGGTTTCAAACAGGATAACCGGTGCTTTTTTTTTCTTCACGATTCCATTTAATTAAGAAAGAATGGGTTTAGAACTGACGACAGTGTCTCTGTAATTGCATGGTGAAACCTGAAGGAATCAGGATTCAGATTCATTTTAAATCCACAAGGAGCACTGATAATCTTTCCCTCAATATGTCTGTTGAATAAATAGTTCTTTTAAGAGCAATTTGTCTAACTACTCACAATTTTTTCACTGAGCTCGAAGTTCAAAGTTAAATGTATATTTTGTTTCTTACACTTACTGAGACGAAAAATTAAGTTAATAACGCCATTGTATGTATGTTCTAAGTACAAAACATGTAACAAATACCCAAAATATATTTACTTTGTGATTCAGGAATCTGTTTTTGTAAATTAAAGCAATGAAAAAACTAAATAAAATATTTAAGTTTCATGTTTACGTTCTGTGTGTGAAAGAAGGACGATTAATGGGAGTAAATAACTATAGAAAAATACTGGTAGAACAAAATATTAACATACTTCGAAAAATTGCTAAAAAGGAGAAAATAATCCATTGTTACCTACGTATTATGTATAAAAAATGCTTAAGCCTGTGCTAACTGTAACAAATTAACTGTCTAACAAAATTACAGTTTCAGGGTAATTTTACGAAGCAGTAATTTGTTTTGACTTGGCGCAGGTTTCAAGATTTTTATAGATAATAGTAATAAATTATTTTCTGATTTTTAGCGCTTTTTGAGGTCGGCTTTTTTTTCTTTTTTGGAAATATTAAGATTTCAAGTTGAAATTTTGAATTGATTTTATTATTATTATTTGCGTTTGCTTCTTGAAGTCGGTTATTTTTCCTGTTACCCCAGTCTATACGTTTTGAACACTGTCAACCGAGTGTCATGATCTAGCTCCGAAGACTATCATTAAATTCCGTTGTAATTAACATGAAACAACCATAAAAGTAATCACCGTATCTACGTCAAAATTACGCGTGAACATTCACACAATGAAGTCTGTTAATTACGGTCTGGTTCTCAACCGGTTCGACTGGCGACATACTTTACTGACCATCAACGAAGTCACGACATACATACTTGTTTTCTTATTAATAACTAGCCTTCGTCCCAAAACCCCCCGTTCCCCCCCAAAAAAAAAAAAATTGTTCGGCCTACAGACTCGCACTTATCGTATCCTTAACATATCTATAACCTTAAAGGATTTCGAGATATGGCCACCTTATTTTAACAATTACAAACCCAATTCACTTTTTCTCTCCGATTTTTTTCTTCCATTGTAGGGGAAATGTAAAAAAAAAAAAAAAAAAAAAAAAAAAAAAAAAAAAAAAAAAAAAAAAAAAGGTGAAAACGTCTTTAAATGAAAGATCTAAATACCGAATTTCATGTCTAATCTTAACAGATTCCAAGATACAGTCATCCAATTATAACAATTGAAATCCCACCCTTTTTCTTCCCTTCTAGGGCAAACCTAAATAGGAAAAAAAAAAAAAAAAACTGTGAAACATGTGTTTAATTATTTTAGATGAGATGTCGAAATATCAAGTTTCATGTTTCTAACCTTGAGAGATTTCGATATATGGACTTTTTTTTAATAATAATTGTAATTCCCACCCCTTTTCTTCGCTTCTAGGTTAAATATTTTTTTAAAAAGTGACAGACGTGTCTAATTATCTTAATTGAGAAGTCTATATACCAAATTTCATATTTCTAACATTCAGACATTATAAGATTATAACTGCCATCCCTCTTTTTCCCATATTTCCGTCAAATTTTCAAAAATCCTATGCACACAAATCCGTTGCACCACAAATTTTATATTCTCACCATATTTCAAGTTTTTAGCTTAAGTGTTATATATATATATATATATATATATATATATATATATATATATATATATATATATATATATATATATATATATATATATATAACGGGTTACAACTAAAAATCTGCACAAAATGTGCGGGGTCATAAAATAAAACCTATTGAGACAGTCATCGCTATTCTTTGGTATGTTGATAGTACACTCTTTGTCTAATTCACAACATGTTTGCTTTCTTTCAGATGCGAATTAACTGGTGGAAAATGGCGTCAAAGGAAGAAGTCCTCCGTGCACGCATTGTAAGTTTCCACGAAAAAAATCACGAATTGGGAAATCATATTGTGTGAAACACATTGCTGCTGAAGGTGTGCCAAAAAGAACAATTTATGCGATACTTAGATCCGGAACAATAGAAAGAAAAGCAAGAAGTGGTCGAAAGGCAGCAATTATGACGAATAAAAATAAACAAAGTCTAAAACAGATGTTTGACAAGAAAGACAACATTAGTCAGAACGACGCAGCAAAAACATTTAAGTGTTCACAACAATACATATCTAAAACATTAAAATCAATGGGAATTAAAGCATGCAAAAAGAAAAAAGCTCCATCTTACACAGACACGCAAATAAAAACTGTGAAATCAAATTGTCGTTGGATGGTCAGAAATTACAAAGGAAAATCGTTTGTTTTATATGATGAAAGTTACTTTAGCCTTTCTAAATCCCAGATTCCTGGAAATGACATTTATTATTCCTCAGACAAGCAACACACTTCTTCTAATATAAAATATAAAGGCAAGCAGAAATTTGAAAGCAAAGTGATGCTTTATTTAGTTGTATCGGACAAAGGTATATCGCAGCCTTATTTCAAGCCCAGTGGGTTAGCAATCGATCAAGATGTGTACGTGATGCAATGTCTTCAAAAGATATTAGTTCCCTTTATACGAAAATATCATTCTGACAACAATTTTATTTCCTGGCCTGACAAAGTCAGCTCTCATTATGCGAGAAAGACTCAGTAGCACCTCATGTCTCAAAACATCCCTTTTGTGCCCAAAACCAAAAAATCCAACTAACTTGCCCCAGTGCCGCCCAATCGAAGATTTTTTGGACAATTGAGTGACAAGGTGTACAAAAATAATTGGAAGGCAAAAACTGTTCAGCAGCTTCAAAGCAGAATACGCAAATATTTAAAAGAAATTGACCCAACTGGCGTCCAAACAGCCTGTGCGTCTATTCCAACACGTTTGCGGACTGTAGCTGATCACGGACCATTTGCAATGTGTCATTAGCATTTTCTTTTGTGCCTATGTATATACTGTAAATAAACGTTAAAACATAGTTTCCATTTGTCGTCTGGTTGCTTTTATCTTACCTCACATTTTGTGCAGATTTTTAGTTGTAACCCGTTATATAACCTAACCTAGTTATATCATAAATACTATTACAAAGTTTGGAGTGGCGCTGTAGGCATCCGGAGTAGCATAGTGCTGTTGTGTGTAAAGCGGAAGATGCATGTAGTGTGTGTTTGATTGTTCTTAACATACGTTATATTGTACTGAGTTCTGATGGAGTGGGGCGATTACGAAAATCGTGTAGCAGTAATTGCACTACACAAGGTCGGGAAGACAGCAGGTGAGATTTTCAACATCCTGAAACCCCTATAAATCAGCAAGAGATTCGTGTATCGCGCCATACAGCGATACACCGAGACTGGAACAGCAGCTGACCGCGCAAAGAGTGGCAGACCACGAACGGTACGAAGCCCACAGGTCCAGAAAGCAGTCGCCTCGCAGCAAGATTTCGAAGAAATCCTGTTCAAACACAAAGTGTGATGGCTGCTGAGATGAACATCAGCAGAAATTCCATGTCTCGTGTGATCAGGAGTGACTTACATCTACGGGCGTATAAAAGGCGGACCCAAACAGAATGTCGCAGAGGGTCCTTAAATCAGAGAGACTGTTGCGGCGTTACGCCAACAATCTGCACAGAAAGATTATGTACACTGACGAAAAGATGTTCACAACTGAGCAGGCCTACAAAACCCAAAATGACCGTGTGTATCCCACGTCATCTACTGCAGCTGCTGAGGCAGCTCCAAGGGTTCAGAGGGCACATCACATCATCCTGCCTCATTGATGGTTTGGTGGGGAGTGAGCTACTCAGGCACAACCCAGCTGCATTTTTGCGAAAAAGGTGTTAAAAATCTGCCAACGTGTACCAGGACACAGTGCTAACACCTATAGTGAAACCACTGTCTGCTACCATGTTCCCTGGAGAAAGGTAGACCTTCCAGCAGGATTCCGCTCCAGGCCACAAAGCGAAAACAACCCAGGACTGGCTGGCACGGAACGTCCCCAACTACTTCATTTCTGCCGCTGATTGGCCTTCTAGCAGCCCGGACCTTAACCCGTTGGACTACAAACTTTGGGCAGTCCTTCAGGCAAAGGTCTGCCATAAACGGAATCCATCTGTCGACAATCTGAAACAATCCTTGACCCGAGCAGTGAACAATTTTCCAATGAACGTGGTGCGTAATGCCATTTGACCAGTGGCCGGACAAACTTCGTGTATACATCAAGGCCAAGGGGGCACATTTCGAAAAATGATTCGTGCGTCAGGTGTACAGCATATCAATGTAAAACATGACCAAAATAAATTGCCTTGGTGTTAATACTCTGTGTTATTCACATTCAAACTTGTGACAGTATTTATGATATAACTAGGTATATATATATATATATATATATATATATATATATATATATATATATATATATATATATATATATATATATATATATATACAGTGGCGGATCCAGGATATGATTAGGGGGGGTAATCCATAGTTTGCCGGTTTATCCAGTGTAAAGCAGGATTGAAGCCCATTTTATCCATTGTATACCTGAGCGTCAAGGGGGGCTACAGCTCCTATAGCCCATTTAGATCCTCGCCCATATATATATATATATATATATATATATATATATATATATATATATATATATATATATATATATATATATATATATATATATAGAATGACGGGGTTACTTTGCACAAGATTTAAGGAATTTTAAAGTAAATCCCACGTAACTCACAAACGTAATGATTTAGAATACTGCATTTTAAACATATAATAGCTAGATATATAAGGAAAACATTAGTGCAATTTCATAGTAAACATTCAGTATGACCATAGTTATTGAAATATAAACTTTGGTGCAAAGTAACCCCATAGGTGGGGTTACTTTGCACAACATACAAAAAAGTACGTTTAATATACGAACATAACTTTACTGTGCAATGTTTCCCATTCAATATTTATACATTTTACTTTCTACACAAAACTGCATGCTATCTACAAATATTGATATTACAATGAGGGTGTCGGTATCGATACTTAGTATGAATTACCAATATTTGTACAGAAAATTATGTATTTTCTGGTACTGTCACAGGAATCACATTCTAATAGTTTAGCATATGTCCCACAAAAATGCCAACTCAGGAACAGAAAAAAATCCCCGTGAACTGATTTTCCTTTGTTATTCCTTAATTCCAAGAATATCATCCTAACTGTAATCAGTAGAATATTTACGGGGTTTGGGGCTTTCAGGCAGAAGCCTGCTTGCATGATTTATTTTTTTTAAAATGTAATGTTAGTCATTCCTATGCGTATAAGCTTCAAGCCCCCCCTCCAAAAGTCTAGTGGTGTTCATTTTTTTTTTTTTTTTAAGCCTTTGTGAGTGAAGCCCCTCTCAAACTATTTTTCTGGATCTGCCACTGTCCATAATTTATTTTTCAACAAGAAATTCATTCCAGCATCTACCTAATTACAAATTTTACCTAAATTTAGAACACAAGAGGTTCCAGTAATAATAATTTCCTATCTAAGGGGTATTTTGGACCGGTGCAAAGCAACCCCGAGAGAGGCTAAAACCGCCTTCTCCCAGTTTTACTTTTTTTTTTATGTCTTTAAAACGTTTCACATTTCAATTTAAACTATTGCATCGAGTATTCTACGAAACTGAATTAACATCGACGGAAATTCTTGTAGGTGATACCTTTCAAATTTTGTCGGCCTTAACAGTAACTGATTTCCATACCTGTACAACAAACCTTCCGGGTAATTAGAACTGATGTTAACCGCCAACATTATAGCCAAAATGCAGTTGGATGTTCTATCTTACGGTGGCAGTTGAAACTTCCTCTTTACAGTTCATGGTTTTGCCGACAGAGGACTGTGAATTTTCATATATTGTGCAAAAGTAACCCCGTCTTACGGTATATATATATATATATATATATATATATATATAGAGAGAGAGAGAGAGAGAGAGAGAAATTATTGTAGTGTAAGTTTAACTTTCTATTAATTAATAATTCCATGTAGCACTGAGCATTGTTGCTGATTGCTACACTCACTCTGAATCAACATTGATTTTAACTAATTAATTATTAAACGCTTCGTAATTTTTAAATTCTGAAATTTCACGACACACCCTATGAGACTGTGCGATACACCGGTTGGGGACCACTGAATTACAGTATTAACACTACAACAGTTCATGGTCTAGCTTCAAATACTACCATCAAATCGTGATAGAATTTACATAGGACCACGGGCATGGGCGCCCGAAGAAAATTTTCTAGAGGCGGCTCATCTCCCTAGTTGATATATTACATTTGGTATTTTTAATTTATATTAAGAACATTTTAAGAAGTTTAATACATTTTTGTGTGCCAGGACGGTCCCCCCCCGCCCCTTCTGGTGCCCATGATCACGTGGGATTATACTCTCAAAGAAACACAATCATCAAAATCGATGCACTTCTGTGGGAGTTGTGTGTGAATATACATACACACACACACACATTATATATATACACATTAGCCAGTGGTGCCCAACCCCCTTATGTCCATGACGCACCCCCCCAAATTGTCTATCCGTAGGTGTTCTTCCATGAAAAAATCTTATTTTCGATTAATTTTTACACCCCCTCAAACATATTTATATAGATTTTTACCCCCCCCGCAAATATTTCAATGACGCAGTTTGCGTCATAGTCCCCCCTCTGTGGGCACACCTGCATTAGCTACAAATTCACAGTTTGTGATCAAATCAGGGACCCCTAGGATCAAATGTGAGCGCTCTTACCAATGAATCAACATGTCCCTTTGAAGACCACATAGCGTTATATTCACATATATATATATTACGTCCTAGCCGTGCTGGAATACAGATTCTCATTAGATCAATGAAGCAAAGCAGAACCGGGTCTGGTCAGAGGAAAGATGGGTAACTGTTCGTATTCACTAGATGGTGTCCACTCAGTCTTGAGGACAATTGAGGAGCAACTTGAAAGAAAGAAGTAGGGAACGGTAGTCTAGAAAACCAGCACTAAAGTGGAGAGGAGCCCATGTTTTGATCACATATCACCCCAAAGGCATCAGTGCTACAAACCGGTTGGTAGGCCATGACCTCCAAGAGCTGTTGCACCAGGATATATAAATGAAATGAAATTAAATCTTTGTTTTACGTCCCAGGGGTATGCCGATTAGGCCAAAGGAGACGATGATAAGAAATGGATGAAATGAAGAAAGTGGGAGGAAACGGGAGAACCGAGAAAACCCATGCACATGATGTTTGTCCACCAAAAAGTTCACTTGGCCCAAGCTGGGATCGAACCAAGGGCTCCGTACACTAAAGGTGAACGCTCTACCACTGAGCCACCGCGGCCCTCCAAGACACACAGTTACATATGCTAACATTTTCTACGTTACAATTGAAAATATATATTTTTCCAATGTGTGCTATAATATTTTGCTCAGAAATAACATCCTGCTGCCGATAGGAAGACTTCAAGCGCATTTTTCGGAGGCACAGTCTCACTTAGAAAGGTCTAGCGACGTTCTGGTTCTATTCTAGCTACTACAAGTATATATAATATTTCGAAAGATAAAAAAAGCACATAATTTCATCCGTAGTCAGAATAACTATATACCATGACATTATGTTTATGTATAAACATCTCTAACCTGCTTTAACTAAACAAGCTACGACGCTCCATCATTATTTCTTAATAAAATAAGAGTTTATACTATTCAATATAATTGTTTATGGACAAATTCTTAGTGAGCAGTAAGCATTTTCTTCCACAATTTTTTTTCTGCGTCAAAGAACAATTACTAATATACTAAAAATAAAAATATAACATTAACAATATATGCATGGGTATTTCGAAGACGTCTCATCGTCAATATCCCCGTTGGGTGGTCCTGATGCTGGATAAAATTATTCCTACATTGAACAGCTCCTCACAGATTGTAATACTGTCTTCCGTATTGCTATACCAAATACCTACACAGACACAATAAACTAGCAACCAATTCACTGAAATAGCCTATTTTAACATGATGGTTTCATTATAATTATATCCTTCCTTCTCCACTTACTAAAAGTATATATTGAATTAAAATTAAGCACTGGCTACACAGCTCATAATATGAACTACAATATCTACACTTCTGTTGCTATGGTTACCTAGAACATGATATGGAGAAATCACAATGCTCGGCACAGTTGTCCCAAAACATATTTTTCCTCCTAGGGCCCTGAGTTCGGATCCCTACTCCTGCCAGCACCAGTTAAGGGATGGTGCACGGCTTAAGACCTCTGTCTTCAACTTCAAGCAAGCACCCCACTCACTCAAAGAACTTGCAAGTTCGCTCGCATCCGTGATCGTGTACTTCCCAAAATGTTCCCTTCCCTCCAAACTACACAAATTTCCGCGCCTCTCTCCTCAAACCACCTCCTTAGCGGCACTTCCCACCAATGATAATATAGCTAGACACTCCGTCACCAATCCGGAAGCTCCGTCTTCCCCCTCTGTAGAAGGGAACTGTGGGGCAACGTTCGGTATCCAAGGACAGGAGGTTGACGATCTAGTCTTCGCACGCGCTCGTATACCTGCCCGCAGACAACAGGAAGATCGTTAGGGGGAAGTGGAAACCAGCATTGCAAAACCCAGATAATATTCAGCTTTTAACAGAAATTGACAATTTCCACAACTCTGCAGTGGCGGCTTTAGCGGGTAGGTCGGGACTACCCAAAACTTTTGAAAATTATATAAACGCTAAAAGACCCACTATTTATATTAATGGCAGATAATTATTTAATAAAAAGCATCAACTATTTCTGTAAAAGTAATTTCCTACTGTCATTAATTAATCAAATGTGTATATGTATCCATAAGCGAGACAGCGGGCCTACCCAAAATTAAAATTTTAAAGCCGCCCCTCAAACTGCACTGAACCCTCTAGTGTGTCCACTGGACTCGAAAAAAAAAATTACAAAAATGTAGCATTTTATGTCGTGACAATATTATTTATTTATTTATTTGTTTATTTTTTAGAAAATTACTCAAATATTTAATTTTGGGTCTTATAATAGCCCTCCTTGCTGGTCTAGAAGCTAGCGGGTGTCTTTGGTGTGCGTGGTCCTGGCTTCAATTCCCAGAGGGAGAACACAAATAATCAATTTTATCATCATTCATTTTCATTAATCATTCGTCTCCTTTAGCCACAAGGGCATAATCGTGGAATGTTAAACTAGAAAATTTCATTTCTCTCTCTCTGAAGATATGCTGATTCAGTGTGTTCACCAACATACTATGTCTATCAATGCTTGTTAAATAATTCTACTTTTGTGCATTCTTAACCAGGGCTCGCGCTTATATTGAACTCAGAACCTGCAAATACCTTTAGCAGCATTGTCCACTCAGGAACAATGTATATCTTACGTGTTGTTTTAGCGTAATATTATTCAATTCAACGCACTTAACGACTTAACCTTTTACATAAAACTTACTTTTTTTTTTTTCTGTAAATGTCAGACAAAACTTCGCGACTAGCTGTTATAATTATTGCAATTGGCATTATATATTTTTTAAAAAAATGCACAATTGCAAAGAAAAAATCTCGTTACAAAGCTGTTGGGATTGCTGGGAAGTAGGTAACAAGCGATAGTAGTTCACTTGAAATGTTTTCATTTATGGCTAAAAGAAAAGCTCAACTAAAGCCAAATTAGCAGTGTGATAACCTGTATAGAATGTAGGATCAAGAGAAAACGTAACCGTCAAAATATAAATAGCACAGAATGTGGAATTCCCAAGAGAAACTTTAGCGGTCCTTTTGTGACCAGTTATGAATCTGACGAAAATAGAAAGGAATTTCATAGCCTGGTAGTAGCATCCTTACCCTACCTCTCACTCCTGTGATATAATCTTGCACTATTGGCATTCAGTCCTAAAAGTTAATACTCAAAATGGAACTACTCTGTATCCTTAATCGGAGGCGAGAGAAATAGTTTTCTTTCAAGGAATACTAATCCACACTTATATGTTTCAGTTCCAAACAAGTTATACATAAAAGAAACATTTGAGAAGATTAGTAAGAAAATGGAACTAACAGTTCACTCTTTATGATTTCTTATATATGAAATACCTATACAGTTTACAGTAGCAATCGTAAGTATTTCATAAGGGTGAGGGAAATTTATTAAATAAGTTACAGAACTTAATGCACTTTTGGATCATACACATTAGAAACAGCGGTCATCTTGAGTGAGGTTTTCCTCATTCACACCAGGAAAATGCACGGATGATACACTCATGTCCAAAATTATTGTCGTATGTCTATAAATATGTTGTTATAAGAATATAATTTGATAACGAATTCGTCCGGTATTTCTTATAATGTTAGTATATGAATAATCGGCAAAGACATGTATGTGGCAAATTTCATGTCAAAAGAGCTGTAAATAAGAACAATAAAACGAAAATAAAATTTTCTTGTCCATTTAGCAACATTTTGTTTAACTCATTCTAATTTTCGTATTTATAATTCTTTTCCTATGAAATTTACCACAAATATACATTTCTCGATTGTACACACAGTATCAGTATTAAAAGTACCCTGCAAAATCATTATCAAATTATATTCTTGCAAGAAGACAGTTATAGATGTGCGACAAAAAGTTTGGACATGAGTGTACCTAACAACGGTCCCAGGGCGCTCTTTTCCTTCCTTCTCAATTCCCCGGGTAGTGTGACCGCCAAGGGACGTCATCCTTCATACGTGACGGGCTAACATGACCATAGATGCCGAAAGCCGAGAAATTAATTCCTAATCCTACTCCTAATATAAGAAATAGTACTGTTTCTAAGTAAAAAAAAGAGGTTGATTTAATTATCGATTAAAAAAGATGAGCATACAGTTTTCTAGACGTGAGAAAAAAAAGGCGTATTACATACTATATAATTTAATATGGTTCCGAATATTCTTTTTTTTTCATCCAACAAACACATTTACCCATAACGAAAACGAAAATAACAACAAGAAGCAAACATCTCCTGACTTAATATAGTGATATATATATATATATATATATATATATATATATATATATATATATATATATATATATATATATATATATAGCCCTTAGCAGTACTACCTTTGAACCTTTCCGATAAAATTCGACCATAAATCCGACGTACACAGCAAAATGTACTGTTTTGGTGGCGTAACCAGGGAAAGGCTGACCCAGCTCAAGTCCCTCCCTCCCACTTACAGTGCAATAATACTCGTATTGAAAGTGTATTCGACTTACATGGAGTTATTTGTGATTCCGATGTTACTTTGGGGGGGATAGGCGTAAGCATACCTGTGGTTATAGTTTCACTCCAGGTATATATATATATATATATATATATATATATATATATAGGGATTGGACAAAAAAATCAAACGTTTGCAAAAGTGTCAAAATCATACCTAGTATGATGTGGGGCCTCCTTTTGCGTCCAAACCAGGTTGGATCCGACGTGGAATGGACGTATACAGCTCCTGAATCGTGGTGTGTGGAATTTTGTAACATTGTTCCTCGAAAACATGCTCCTGTTCCTTAAGGATGCTGGTGAAGGGTAATGAAACCGAACACGCCTTTCTAACTCAGACCACAATGGCTCAATGATGTTCAGATCTGGTGATTGTGGACCCAGGGGAGGTGTGATAGCTTCTGGTCATGCTCCTCAAACCATGGTTTCACCGTTTTTGCAACATGACAGGGTGCCAAATCATCTTGGTAGATGCCATTACCATCAGGGAACAATACTTGGGCCATGGGTAAAACCTGGTCCCCCAAAATGGCCTCATACGCCTTAGCATTCATCATTCCATGCAGGACTACGATGGGACCTGCAGAAAACCACGATATCACTGCCCATACTGTAACAACCCCCCCCCCCCCCAAATGCTTTACTGTTGGGAGCAGACAATCTGTATCATAGGCTTGCGACGGTGTTCTCCATGCGTAAACACGACCGGTTGTTGGAAACAAGGTGAAGGTCGATTCATCGGACCACATTACGTGTTTCCACTGCTCATGAGTCCACGCCTTGTGGTCCTTGTATCACTGGATACGCCTCTTCGCATTTACTGCTGGGACCAGGGGTTTGGCGATAGCGGCCCTGCCATGAATTTTCGTTTTATGGAGTTCCAGTTCCACTGTTTTCGATGAAACCGGGTTCTGTAGGGCGGAATTGAGTTCAGATATAATTTTCATTGCAGTGGTCTTCTTTTTAGCTGCTACAATCCGTTTAAATGCCCACCGGTCCCTATCTTACAGAATTGCCTTTCGACCACTGTTGTGCTTTGCAGACGTCGTTTGCCATGACTTGTGTATGCCCTCGTGACATTGGACACAGTGCCTTTCGATACCCCCCCAATGTTCTCCACTGTTACCACTAAAGCTTCAACCAGATGGGCACCAACGATCATGCCTCTTTGGAAGTCTGTCAGGTCGCCCATTTTACCGCACCACTTTCACACCACGACACTCACAGGTGAATGGGTTACTGCTGACGGAAGAGGAAGGTCCACATGACATTGAAAAAAAAAACGATAGGCAATCGCAACACGCGTTGTACAGTGGAGGGCCAAACTTATGTGTCCTGCATGAAGTGTTTTTAGATTTTTGTCTACCCATATATATATATATATATATATATATATATATATATATATATATATATATATATATATATATATATATATATATATATATATATATAGAAGTGTGTGTATATATGTGACGTTTTCTTTTTCCTTAAGTGTTTGCCGAATCTGGGCCAATTTGAGGAACAGAGGTTGCTATAATTGGCGACCGAGCTCGTTTAGGGACAGGCTCAACACAGCTTTCTATTCATAGGCCTACTTTATTTCTCGATAACTACTTCCTGGATCTGAAGGAAATTTGGTGGGCAAATAGCCCAACGTCTAAGAAAGAAAGACTGTCATATTTCGAGGCCGAGCTTCGTTAGTCAAGCTCGGTTCGGTTCGGCTCTGCTTATATGTTGTACTTTATTTCTCGGTTACTACAGGCCGAATATGAACAAAATTTAGTTGACTGACTGTGTGATCACGAGTGATGAGAAGTCCTAACTCCTATTCTAAGATATTTTGATAGCTGAGAGTCTCATTCTTTTTTAGGAATCTTCAAACACTGATTTTTCGAAAATCACATATATTCAAGCTGAAATATCTCAAATGAGACACATTTGAAAAACTTCAAATTTTCACAAAACTATCGTCGTAGCGCAGTAACAAGTAGTTAAAAGGACCCCGCACTCTTCTTATGGAAAGTGGCTTTCGGCTAATGTTGTTGAAACTTCGCTGGTTGATAGTTCTTAATATGTGGATCAAAAGTCTCAATGGGCACAAAGACCGAAATCCGCTCCTTCCCCCCAAAAAACCGCCTCCATGTAGCTGGGGGGGATTGAACTGATTTCAGCATGTAAAACAATTTGTTGTTTTAATCAACTCAACAAGGACCCCAAACAACCACGTGTTAGACTATCAAACTACCCCACTTGACACGGCCCTTTGCGCCCCACATATCCCCCCCCCCGAGAATTACCTTACGGATGTTCCATATTACTGTAGTTTATAGTTGCGCGTATGTGTTGAAATACCTACAGTTCTGGTCTCACCGACGATATAATGGGTTTCACGTATCGCTGATTACGAATCTAAGGTGAGAGTTCTAGAATTCAACATGGATGATCAATATGGCGGATCAAAAACACGAAACTCCTGAATGTAGCCACAAATAGCTGTTTACTAGGGTATTTTGGGTCGTTGGTTACGAATCTGAGGTCAAAATTCTTGAATTCAAGATTGCAGATCCAATATGGTGGATAAAAACGTCGAAGCCACAAATCGTAGTAGACTAGAGTGTTTTTAGATCGCTGTTTAAGTACGCAACATTCCTTGATACTTCAGCCACCATGTAGAATTATTCTGCACCCTTGCCCTTTACCAAAACCCACCCACCACAGATATCTTAATGCTGAACGGTGTTAAAATAATTCATCAATTATCTGTTCATTATTTTCATCATTTCGGTTTGCAGCATCTAATGTGATACTTAGCAATGAGTCATCGGGATATCTAATATTCTGTAAATGTCGTGCATGGCCTAAATACCACAAGACATTTGCAACGTGCGCACATGTACCTGATGTACGAGCACCGCTTTGACATGTACAGTAGTAACCTTGAATAACATTTTGACCATAATCCTGGTCATTGTGTTAGTAGACAGAGGATACTGCGATGCAATTTCTTTACTGGAATATTTAGGAATTGATCATAGAATGCCCGCACTCCTACTACCACGTGAAAGACAACTATCAACAGAAGATGCGAATACTTCTCGACTAGTTACTAAAAGTCGATGGATACTCGAGGCAAGAAACGGGCATCTAAGATCTGTTTTTAAGTTTCTAGCACAGACGTTGAATCTGCAACATGCAAAGAAACTGAGTAGTTTCTATCGCATAGCTGGAGATATTTTGAACAGATACCATCCCGTTATTTTCATGAAAGATGCAACCATTGAATTAGCTAGAGAATGAGAAATAGGTCAATCATGCCGAACGTTGTTAAAGCAAGAGTGGAGGTAGATAATCTTATTAGAAGGAATGGTCAATGGGTAGCGCTGAATGATCAAGGCATAATTGATTTCTCTGTACTTAACTTAAACTACTTACGAGATTTGACTGTAGGCACATATCAAGTAGATCTCTCATCCTCTTACGTCCAAGATAAACTAATACGAGATAAGGATGAGCAATTCCAGCTTGACGAAAACGTAACTGAACCGGGATTCCTGCGCACACGTCTCTACACAAGGTTCCGCAATGCAACTAAGCTTCAAGTTTTCATAGCATATGTAGCCAATGATGAAGATGACCAGGATTATGATCAAAATGTTATTCAAAGTTACTACTGTACATGTCAAAGCGGTGCTCGTACATTAGGTACATGTGCGCACGTTGCAAGTGTCTTGTGGTATTTAGGCCATGCACGACATTTACAGAATATTAGATATCCCGATGACTCATTGCTAAGTATCACATTAGATGCTGCAAACCGAAATGATGAAAATAATGAACAGATAATTGATGAATTATTTTAACACCGTTCAGCATTAAGATATCTGTGGTGGGTGGGTTTTGGTAAAGGGCAAGGGTGCAGAATAATTCTACATGGTGGCTGAAGTATCAAGGAATGTTGCGTACTTAAACAGCGATCTAAAAACACTCTAGTCTACTACGATTTGTGGCTTCGACGTTTTTATCCACCATATTGGATCTGCAATCTTGAATTCAAGAATTTTGACCTCAGATTCGTAACCAACGACCCAAAATACCCTAGTAAACAGCTATTTGTGGCTACATTAAGGAGTTTCGTGTTTTTGATCCGCCATATTGATCATCCATCTTGAATTCTAGAACTCTCACCTCAGATTCGTAATCAGCGATACGTGAAACCCATTATATCGTCGGTGAGACCAAAACTGTAGGTATTTCAACACATTCGCGCAACTATAAACTACAGTAATATGGAACATCCGTAAGGTAATTCGCGGGGGGGGGATATGTGGGGGGCAAAGGGCGGTGTCAAGTGGGGTAGTTTGATAGTCTAACATGTGGTTGTTTGGGGTCCTTGTTGAGTTGATTAAAACAACAAATTGTTTTACATGCTGAAATCAGTTCAATCCCCCCCAGCTACTTGGAGGCGGTTTTTGGGGAGGAAGGAGCGGATTTCGGTCTTTGTGCCCATTGAGACTTTTGATCCACATGTTAAGAACTATCAACCAGCGAAGTTTCAACAACATTAGCCGAAAGCCACTTTCCATAAGAAAAGTGCGGGGTCCTTTGACCACTGAGACCTGAATACTTTGAGTTGTGGGTTTCCTTTTTATTATTTGGCGAAATTCGGTTTATTAGCAGCTAAAGTACAACTAAATTGATATTTATTCTACAACTAAATTATACATGTATAATTTAATTTATTTCTGTTGTACATGTTTCTTATTGGAGTAACATTTTACTGAGAAACTAATTGCTCATTATGTTTTCAATAGTAAGTTTTCGAGTTTATATATAAAAGAAAACCTGACTGACCCGTCAACACCGAAGTCAAACCGTTTGTTAGAAACTCGAAATTTTAACATTGCATTGGATTTGTAACGTAAGGTAACACTAAGAAAGAAATTTTGAAAAGTCGACGGAAAGGCAATTCATTATAGTAAAATATTCACATCTTCGAATCTCTTGAAGGGTAGAGACATGAAATTCGGTAGACTTTCCATACTACATGGACTATATGGACTTTCCACTTAAAATAATTAGACGTGTTTCTTTGGTATTTAGGCACTGAATTTGGTATTTAGGCTTTTCATATCAAATAATTAGTGTGTTTCAGCGATATACCGGTATATATATATATATAGATAGAGAGAGAGAGAGAGAGAGAGAGAGAGAGATAATATAGGGTGTTCACTTATTATGTAGACCCAAAGTCCACTGGCGAAATCCTCACACCTAAACAATAAAAAAGTCAACGCGTTGTTTAAAAGTTACGAGATGCCAAAATCGAGAAAATTTAACTTTGAGGCTGCCTAGCTCTAAAACTATGAGAGATATCAACGGCGGTTAAAGACATATTAGAGGAACTAGTTACTATCTATCTAAATAATCACGTTTCTGAGTTGGGATGTACCGGCGCATATAATTTTAGAGAGAAGGGAGAGAAAGGGGAATCTATACCGTAGCTCCCTCTATAAAATCCGTTGAGCCAATACGTCCCAATCCAAACATGGTTATTTAGATAAACAGCGTACTAGTTTCTCTAATGTCTTTATCTCTTATAGTTTTCGAGCTAGGCAGCCATAAAGTTACAATTTTCTCGATTTCGGCATCTCGTAACTTTGAAACAACGCGTTTTTCGCCATATGTTCATGTGGACTTTTTTTTTTATTATTATTGTTTAGGTGAGAATTTCACCAGTAGATTTTGGAAATGAAATGAAATGAAATCTTTAAGTTTTACGTCCCACGTTTATGCCGGTTAGGCTAAAGGAGACGGTGAAGATGAGAAATGAATGAAATGGTGGAATGAAGAAAGTCTGAGGAAACGGGAGAACCCCGAGAAAACCCACGAGCACGATGTTTGTCCACCACAAAGTCCACACGGCGCGAGCTGGGATCGAACCAGGGACCCCAAGCACCGGAGGTGAACGCTCTACCACTGAGCCACCGCGCCTCCAACACCAGTGGATTGTGGCTCCATAATAAATGAGCACCCTGTATATTCCCTAAAAAGGGAAAAGGCGGGAAGAAAAAAATACTGAGGCTGCAATTGCTAAAATATGATGGCCATATCTCGAAATATTTTAAGGTCAGAGACATATAATTTGGTATTAGATTTCTCAAAACATGAAATAAGACCTAGGGTAAACAACTGCGAGGCACTATGAGCGAATTTCCCAGATAGCCGAAGGCTAGTTCAATTCATAAAGTAGTAGTGACCACTTTATTAATAGGAGGTCATATTTAGCTTACTGCTTTAGCAAAATATAGAAGAGCGAAAAGAAAAAGCACCTACTTTAACGTCGCACAGTGGTACGAAATGCTAAAAACGTGGCCAAAATTCAAAATCTCTTTCAAGGTGCACAAAAATGGGCATACTGTGGTTTTTGACCTCACTGATCACGAACTTGATATCCAAATTGAAAACTTAAAAATGGCGGATCCAATGTGGCGGTATAAATTTTGAGAGAAAGTAGAATAAGGTAACAAAAATTGTATATTACTGGTTTTAACATCTCTGAATACAAATGTGATATTAAAATGGAAAAAAATGAATATAGTGGATCCAACATGGTGAATCAAATTATACATTGACACATATGGGTACAATTTAGAACCTTTTGCCAGTGCCCTGTTTTCCAACATTGGGTATTTTCTTCTTGATATTCCCATATCAACAAAGATATTCCCATATCACTTCATCATTGGTATACACGTCCGTATGTCAACACATTGATTTCCCAGCTTTCATATACTTCTCTACTCTGAAGATAAAACGTCTTTGACAATTGTTGAAGCACTCAAATTTCCAGAAGAGCGAATACTCATTAGCTTAGCGTAAGAAAATGTCTTAACGTCATTAATATTACGAATTTCTTCAGTTCTTCTTCGCTTTGAACATTCGCTCAAAGATAAAAATTTCGAGGAACGTGGTCGATCTTTTTGTTTCTTTGATGTCTTAGCATATTACGATGTACACAAAACGATAACATAACACTTAGCTATTCATTATTCCTGTTTAAAAAAAAAAAAAAAAAACTGGCATCCTTTCTAGGGATGGTATCGAGACGAGACGAGACGAGACTTTATATAGTCTCGGTTGATAAGTAGCGGTCTCGTCTCGAAAGTCTCGAAATATATAGTGCGAAATTAAAATTGTGAAAGTATTATTATCGCACAGTCTGTCGTTTCCGCTTCTTATTTATTGCCTTCATTCTTGACTTAGAATTATGGTATGATGTACCTCTTCGTAGCTAATTTGCTAGCGCTAATGCTTTCCATGTATGTGTTCCAGGTTCAATCATCAGTGGGTATAACATACCCGGGATAAAACCCTAATAGTAACTCATATTTCACTTTCAGCAATAGACTTTGTCTCAAATAGCTTCAGTACTGCCTATACAATTAAACTCTATTAAATTAACCCCAGTACTATACAGTAGTTTATTTCCTTCCTTTGAATCAGAATTGTTCAATACCTCCTAACGTATAACGCAACACATAGAGGCACGAATTATTTAATCGTACCGAAATTGAAATTTTACAATTTCTCAGTTATTATCCAATACATTCTGCTTTGACTGTCATTTTAAAAACAGAATATAATATTCATTATCTTAACAAATAAAGTAAATTGTTACTACAATATATTTTGTTTCTAATTGTTCAAATGGTTTATTACCGTTTCACATCTCAGTGTTTAATTGACAGTTTAAAACAGGAACTTTTTTAACCTTGTGATGGGAGCTACGACACTCATCTTTGCTATCTGTGGTCTCGGGTTGGATCACCAAACAAGTTAGATTCAAAGTCCGATGTTTCGTATAGTTCGCGTCTCACTTTCAGTACATTCTATTTCTTATACAATTTCATAAGGTCGTAATGTATTACATAAGCATATGTCCAGTGCCGTAACATAGATTAAGCTTATTCCTGAGCTCTCAGCGGTGCATGTGATCTTTATTTGAGAAAACTAATCGTGCGTTCATTATGTTGAAATTTTATATTGATTGAAAATTAGTTGCGAAACATGGACATACATATTATATAAGTATATAGGTAATTCGAGCTATGTATCTATTTTCTCTGTCCCGGCAATACGGGTGATTCTTAACTTTCTAGTTTTCTTTTCTATTAATTTTCGTAGTTTTGCTGCAATATGAGGTCAAAAATATTTTTTTCGCTGTACGAATTCCGTTAAATTTTGGATCCGTTTTTACCCTACCTTACCCAGTAAAACTTATATTATATATATATATATATATATATATATATATATATATATATATATATATATATATATATATATATATATATATATATATACTAGCAGCGTTCACCCCGCTTCGCTGCGGTCACCCCGGAACGCAATAAACTTTGTTACTTAGATAATTTTTACTTTTTCGCTTTCAAGTGATATGATAAAAACCATAGAAGATTGCAGTAAATGTTAACATTATATCGCCTGTCATTTATGTTAACCCGTCGAGTGACACGGTCATGCGGGTTGCATATAAATACGTTTATTTTTACCTATGATGAACTAACAAAGGATTTGTACGTTATGGACACTTGGATGGTCAATTATCTCAAGACACTGGTAATTAAAAATTAAAGTGATATGATAAAAACCATCTAGGGTCCAAATCCTAATAACCCCCCAAAAATGAAAGAAATTGGTTCAGCCGTATTAGCGTGATGAGGGAACAAAGGATTTGTGCGTTCTCTTTTATATATAAGATATATATACTTTAGAGGTAGACTATGCTAAGTCACTTTTTGGTCGAAATTGATTTAACAATACTTTTTTAATAGACTATGCTCTTTTTAGTGGTGTAATAATACAAGTCTAAAAGCATCCTATTACTTTGTAATTACTAAGTATAGTTTGAAAAACATTACTATATGTCTTACTTAAGGAACCGGTTTTTCGCTTCTGTACAATTATGAAATTATAACTTGGTTTAGTTTATCTCTGAGGTCCAGATATAATAAGATCATAACCATAATCATAATCAACCATTATCAACCCACTGCTAGATGAAGGTCTTTCCAAGTGTTCTCTACGGCTATTTATCTTGAGCAATTCTTTCTCAGGTTATTCCCCAGTTGTTCTTGATTTCGTCAAACCTTCTTGTACAAGGACGTTTTCTAGGCTGATTATATCTCGTGGTATCCTGTCTAGAATTGTTTTTGTTCATCGATCATAATTTCTTGCAATATGTTCAGCACATTTTCCAGTCCATATTAAAAATCATTTAATTAGTACCAGTCATTAGTTGCCAAATAATTCATTTCTAATGTATATATTTGTCCTACAAATAGTTCAAATGCGCTACTTTTGGAGCCCAGACATGCTAGTTTTTTATCTTCGAATCTGACAACACTGACTCAATGATTTAAATCAACACAATCTGAGGACTCCATTTGGTATACTGGCTAGCGGCTTGACTTCGGTTCGCGTGGTCCCGAAATCGATTTCCGGTAGGAGTACAGTTGAACGACCGAAGGGTTCGGATTCCATTATAATCATTAGCTCCACGTCTCTTTTAGATGCCCTAGCATAATCGTGGGACATTAAACTAAAACAAAAATCAACACAATGTGTATTACTAACTGTAAGTCCTTGAATAATTGCATATAGTTATATGGTGTGGATCGAGTTTGAGGTGGTCGGTGGTCAAACTAAAACATGTGAAATGTAACTAGGGTGTAATTAGAACTTTTAATTAGCCATGGTTTTGTGTACCGGAACATCAGGATTACCGGTACAACAACTTACAACAACTTACAGGCTTAGGAGAACAACTAGGGTTACTGAAAAGTTATCAGTTACATTTAATTCCAGTTACAATTTGCATTTACATGTGTTGCTGGAACCAAAACTTTGACATTAATATTAACATTATAAAGACTGAAAAACATCGTCTTTTGAAAACATTCTTGCACCATAAAACAAATTACGAGTAATTTTAAAATATTTTGCAGTTTAGCTACGCTATCTGCACAGGGGTGGACTGGCTATGTAAAAAGGGCGCGGTCACATACTCTGGGAGGGCGCCGTCCATCTGAGGCTTTCGCTTGTATGGAATACCCCCTGCTAATAAAAGAAAGTGCTGGGGGGCTTCCCCCGGAAAATTAGTACACAAAACACAACAAAAGATTAACTAGCTATTGCAGTTAATCACGATAGAATTATACAAATTCAATATTTTCATAAACAAAGAGACTTTGAGTACTAAATACGAGGTGTGTTTTTTAAGTAAGGTCCGTTTTGTTGTAGACACTAGTAGTTCGCTCGCATACCGCAACTAGCGTGTGCGTCGTGTACCGGCACGCCTCGGGAAAAAATGTGCTCAGTTTCAACTCTGTAGCTGACCTGTACGGTTGTGTTCTGTGCTTTCACAATGTTTAAGACTATTAAGTCGCCCGCCGCGTGTGAGGTTCGCTCAGTGATACGGTTTTTGTCAGCAAGTAACCTGTCTGCTGCAGAAATTCATCGACAGATTTGCGAAGTGTACGGTGATACTGTTATGAGTGCGTAAGTGGGTACGAGAATTCAAAAATGGCCGTGACAACGTCCATGATGAGGACCGCTCCGGTCGCCCTTCTTCGATTACAGACGATTTGGTGGCTTCAGTTGAAGCGAGGGTTCGTGAGAACAGGCGCTGCACAATAACAGGTCTCTCAAACGAATTTCCTGACGTGTCGAGATCAGTGCTTTACAAAATTGTTTCTGAACACCTAAAGTTTAGGAAATTGTGCTCCCGTTGGGTCCCGAAACTCCTAAAGAGGACCACAAAAACCAAAGATTTGAGTGTGCCACGAAGTTCTTGGCTCGTTATCACGAAGAAGGTGACAGCTTCTTGAGTCAGATCGTAACTGGAGACGAAACATGGGTTTCGCATACCACGCCCGAATCGAAGCAACAGAGCATGGAATGGAGACACACACACTCGCCGGTAAAGGTGAAGGCCAAACAGACTCTGTCCCAACGCAAAATCATGGCATCCGTGTTTTGGGATAGGCATGGTGTTTTGTTGGTCGACTTCATGCAACGAGGAACCACTATCAATGCAGAAGCATACTGCCAAACTCTGTGAAGCTACGCAGAGCGATTCAAAACAAACGACGCGCCATGCTGACAAAGGGCATTGTTCTCCATGACAATGCAAGACCTCACACTGCAGGTCAGACCCGCGATTTGTTGGACAGTTTTGGCTGGGAAGTTTTAGACCACCCACCCTACAATCCTGATCTTGCGCCGAGCGATTACCATCTGTTCCTCCACCTCAAACAACACTTCAGTGGCAACCGTTACAATGATGACGACGATGTGAAAACGACAGTGAACTCTTGGTTATCGGAGCAGGCGGCAAGTTTTTATGAAAAGGGTATTTTGAAATTGGTTGAGAGGTATGATAAGTGTTTGAACAAACTTGGCAACTATGTCGAAAAATAGAGTAAAGTATGTACTTTATGAAAATACATTTACTTTTTTTTGAAATAACCTTTCCTTGTGTACTTATGTTCAAACAGCCTTACTTAAAAAAACATGCCTCGTATATTAGGCCTATATAAATCTGCACACTTTAACTGAGACTACAAAAATCACACCAGTTGTTTAAATTCTTCGGCTACATTTGTTAACAACCTAATTATAACTGAAGATTTGAGTTAAGTTTGGGGCTTATGCTATTTTTCATACTTCTGTCCTTTTAAAGCTATGTTCATCATAACATTAACTTATTTTTCATCTATTTTAAAAACCGTTAATAAAAAGTATACATGAAACATTTACTACAAATTAACAAAAGTAAATTGAGAATTATATACCTACCTAGCAAAAAAAGAAATTCAAAAACAAAACTGGAAAATGAAGTATCTCCTTGCTTTTTTCACACATTTCGTCAATAATAAGATTGTTGTCTATTTTGGTCAGAATGTCTCTTTCTGAGTTCATCAAGAACAATGATTCCAGATGTTCATCTGTAAGTCTTGAACGGAGTCTTGTTTTTATGTAACGCCACTAGCGTCTCTATCGGCGGGATTGGGAGGGAGAAACATGTAAAAATGATCCAAAATGACCGAGATTAGAGTGAAATCAATATATTTGGAAGTCGCTGAGATGATTAATGGTACCACCAAAGCCTAAAACAGAACGGGCAAGGCCGTAGGCCGAGTAAAGACGGGATCTGGGGGCGGAGCATTGGGGGTGGGAGGGTTGATATATAAAAATCATCCAAAATGACCGATATCAGAGTCAAATCTATAAATTTCCGAGTCCCTAAGATCATTATAATGACATTCCCAAAGCCAAAAACAGACAGAGCGAGGCCACAGGCCGAGCAAATACTGGGATTTGGGCGGAGCGTGGGGTTGGTAAGGGTGATATGTAAAAATCGTCCAAAATGACTAATATTAGAGTCAAATCTATATATTTAGGGGTAATCTAATGTCATTAATAGCATTCACACGCCGAAAACAGAAAGAGCGAGGCCGCAGGCCGAGCACATACCGGGGTTTGGGGTGGAGCCCTAGCTGGCCAAAGGCTAGCGAATTTATAAAATAATTATGTACCTTTTTTTTTTAATTGTGTTCAAAGAGGAAACTGCGCGCCTTCCCGAGGCAAAGATGGGTCTTAGCCCTTCCCGAGGAGGGCGCAAAGGCACTGATGTGAGAAGGGCGCAGCGGCCATCGGGCCGGTACTTGATTATGGCCAGTCCACCCCTGTATCTGCACTATATTTAGATTAGCAATTTATTTAAGTTGGCAACACTACTTAAAATAATGGAACTGCGACTTGTAATTAAAACCACCAAAAAGTATTCTTGTAATGTTATAGAAGCAAACTAAAACAACAATCATCATAAAACTTTAACGCAAATACGTTATTTCAAGCAGTATAACAATCACTATCCACGTATTTGGCATCTCTGAAACCGTTTGAAATAACAATTGTTGTAAATGACATTATGGTCACTTGTCTTTTGGAAGCATCTACATGATGAGACGTGATATGTCAGCACGTTTTCGAAGTAAAGTCTTTAGAAAAAGTTAAATTTTTCATTTCTTGTAACTTTAATACTTCATTCATTCGAAATACATTATACCATGATCATAGTATTTGACGCTAAGATACAAATCATGCGCATTGCACCATCTATGCCATTTGAGTTATTAGAGATCTCCAAAATGTTGATGTTGGTGATACTGTATTGTCCTTTGTTACACTGAATAATGTATGTTGTGTTGCGGTTTTATTTAATATCTAAATTAGAAATAGGTAATACCTTACACAGTGCAATTTGAGAAAATACAACTTTATTTTGCTTTGGTAACACTGCTTGTATATCTACTGGTATTGCAGAGTATCTAGATGAACTTTCCCTTCAATATTTCACACAACATGGTTCAAATTTTCAGCAGAGAGAAAGAGAGAGAGAGAGAGAGAGAAAAGATTATATACAACAGCAGTGGATTTTGTTTTGGGAGAAGCTCGAGGAACGGGTAAGAAACATTTGTGTTGTACGTGCAATGCGAAAAAATGATCACAAATATATTTCGGGAGGGGCTTGAGCCCAACACCTACCCCCTAAATACGCCACTGTACATCAGTCAACCGTTCCTATATTATCTCACACAGCAGGGAAACAAATTTTGAGGAAAGCCGAAATAGCTGTAAATATTCGAGACGAGACCGAGACTTTCGAGACTGACCAAGGTCTCGTCTCGATTTATAGAGGTCTGTATCGGTCTCGTCTCGGTATGTAAAAGTCCGTCTCGGTCTCGTCTCGGTATATAAAAGTCGGTCTCGGTACCATCCCTAATCCTTTCTACTGGGCTAATATTTGTGCCTCATTCTATAAAATAAAGATGCGATGCCTGTCTCCATATCGTCACATATTTTAATACAATGACCACTCCTCGAAGAGAGGCGATGTTCCAAATTTTCAATTATGATTTGTAGATCACCTTTCAAATGGTATTTCGTCAAAACAAATATTTCTTTCGATAATTGGATGATTTCATCTTTTGGACCTAAAATTAATATTGTCAAATAATCACTTTTTGTATTACTAAATTATTTACCTTTATCCAATACAATTTATTGTATATATTTCATATGAATTATAAAATAATGGAAACTAAAATATGCATACATTGACTATCCTTTTCTATGTTATACTGAAGTAATTTATTCTCCTTTTTTATTTGTTGCCTTTCAATATCTTTTTGCATGTACCTTGTAAACATCATTCTCATTCATTTTATAATAATTTTAGCTTTGTTTTTTACTCTTTGTTTAACATTAACAAAATACTTAAATAGGCCAATTCATTAACTGCAACTTTTTATTCAATCGCAACGTACAAAAAAGGCGCACCTGTTTTTATCACATTCTTGTAGTAAATCAATCATAGATTAAGCGCCAATACAAAATTTAGCGGAATGGGGCGTCATATATAACTTTTGAGTTCAAGTTTTAATTCACTTTGACATAATTTTATTCTTTTTATATAAATATTAATGAAAACAAGTGTATAATAACTAACGTATTATAAATAATATATGGTCTTAAAATCCTTTACATACCTCCCGGAAGAACGTCCATTTTGATTTAAATAGATCGGAAAAGTATACAATGAACTATTTCATATGAAACTCGAGCTATATTTTTCGCGCGCATTAGGTATTACGAGATACACAAAAGTAGGTTCACTTTGACTTCCAATAGTAGCGCTGGTATAAACGGCTGGCCATTTCCATGGGTGAAATTTAGATCAATTGTTACTGTAGAGAACCTGATACTTAAAAATAACCAAATAGGAACTTTCCATTTTCATTTTTGGCCACGTTTTAGGCATTTCGTACCACTGTGCGTTGGTGTGGTCAAATATTCCTCAACCTGTTTGCTGCCTTCTTATAGACTGAAATAGTGTGCCGTCACATCCTTTTCGTTGCCATGGCGAGCGCCATTTTATTTTCTAAACAACAAGTAGCCTAAATACCTAAAGAACCTAAACGCAAAGCGAAAACAGTGATGAAATATTGCAAACATTAGAGTGAATGACATATTTATGTTTCTTTTTAAATATTTCTAATCAACGTAACTAAAAAATATACAGTGAAACCTCTACTAACGGACACCTCTATAAAGCGGACACCTCCCTTAACGGACATATTTTGTAATCCCCAAACACTGTAATAGGAAAAAACATATTGGCAAACCTCTCTAAAGCGGACACTCTCTAGTACGGACACGGACAGTCTTTTCTGTCTTTTATAGATATTATTTACCTCCGTATTACGGACACTTTCTCTAGAAACAAGTTGAAGAATGTAGTAAAAATACATTTTTAGTAATTAATACATGTGTCACCAAGGAAGCATTGTAACAACATTTTACTCCCTCAACTGTCTGCTCAGCAACCCAGACGAAGCGTCTCTGTTTAACAACACTCACACCCAAGCTGTTTTAGACACAAAAGTGATGGACAGTTGCCTGCCGTTTGGAGAAGACAAGTTTAGTATTTTTTGCCCTCAGGTATGTATATTGTCTCAAAAAAGACACTTCTGGACCGCAATTACCCCACAAATTAAACCGCCATACTGAAAACGTAGGAAGTACTGATAAATGTAAAGTGCAGAGAACTATAACATGTTATTTCCATGTTGTGCCTCGAACATAGAGTATTGGATGACAGAGGATAATGCAGGTAATATTCGTTAATAGTCTAAATGTGTGATTCATGCAAAAAAAAAAAATCTAATTGTATATTACCTTGTTCATTAATTTACACAAGAAAATACTGAAACCTCTTTAAGGCGGACACTTCTCTATAGCGGACAATTTTTAGTTCTCCACGGCTGTCCGCTTTAGAGAGGTTTCACTGTATATAGAAAAAGAAAAAAAATACTCATCTTTGTTCAACTTTAAAACATTTTTTGATTCATTAATATAAGTGTCATAACATTGCATACGTGTACAAGATTAATGTTGAACAGTTGTTTAGAATATACGCTGAACCATTCATAATTGGATATTTTCTTATTGTACTGCTTCTAATTTTTTTTTTTTTTTTTTTAAGTTTGTAGGGAATATAAGAAAAGATCTGACCTATAACCATTGATGGTCCAGATTGAAAATTTCCAAAGGCTTGCTTCCCCCCCCCCTTTTTTTTGTAATATTGTAGACATTAATATTGTGAATTTCCATTATCAAGAATGAACATAAGGAAAGTAAATGTCCCAATAGAATTAACCTTGTTCTAAAACATTTTTTTTATTGTATATTTTTACAGTTTTCCTTTTGCCCACAGTTTGTCAATCTGCACGTTAGGGTGATTATATTGTGTATAATTGCATCTTAAGGTGGATTACATGATAATGACGTTTACATTAATTATTAGATGTCTACCTTATCACTTAAAGATGTTGCGCTTTTAGAAAAAAATTCCTTAGATATTACTCTTTTTTTTAATGAATTTTCTTGATTTTATTCATAATTTCTAAATGTATTTCCATATTCTAAATCTGTATCCTTTCTCACCAACCTTCTCAGTCGTTAAAACATTTTATAATTACAAATAAATTTACAGCCGTTGTCCTTGTTTGTACTAGACTTTAAAATACAGCGTTCGCTTCACATGTTTGTATAGAAAAAAACATGGCAATCACCATGGTAACGGAAAGGAAATGACATCATTATTTCAGTCTATTGAAGCTAACACGTTTTTCCGTTGTCCGCAACTCTCCCATCAAAGCCATAAATGGCACATGAGTGGTTCCCATCACTTAAGGCTAGTTTTAGACGCAAGCATTTATCGTAGCAGATGTGCTGCCAAAAATCTCGTATAATATTCTATGGCATCAAACGTACATGGTGCTTTTACAGGGTATCAGTTTGATAAGCATCTTGTCGTAATGTAGCACACAAATCACTGGAGAAGAGCGCAATTATGGCTCCGAAACTAAAGCGAAGCTATAGTGGTTGTAACGACAGTTCTCCCCGGTTATATTAAAAAGCGAAAACCACAAAGAAGTATGTGGGCAAAGAGCATCCCTTCTCCAACTCATTTTTCTTTACTACAATTCAATTTCCCACTCAAAAAGCATGGATATTTGGCACAAAATCTTTGGCTTCCTTTTAACACACCACGGCGCTGCAATCGGACCAGAAATGCCATAGGATATTCCATGGCATGGAAAATGCTATAGCATTTGCTACGAAAAATACTACGATAAATGCTTCCATCTAAAACTAGCCAGAGACCTTGTAAATATTTGGGGTTTTGCCTTGTATATATATATATATATATATATATATATATATATATATATATATATATATATATATATATATACAGGGTGTCCAATATACAATGCAACCCGGAGTTTGGGATAGTAGCACTTTTGAACCTGAAATGATACACAAAATAATGGTTATACTCAAATGATGTTTTGTTCATGCATATATTTTTCAACTAGGAAGCAACGATTGAAGTAAACTAGCAACCACACAGTGTTTCTAGATGTAACCAAAGGTGTAAATTATATATATATATATATATATATATATATATATATATATATATATATATATATATATATATATATATATATATATATATGTATTGCAAAACATTTAAATTCTCATAACTCATACATATGGGTGTTCTGTCGTTAATTTTCAGTTTGTTTAGTTGGAGGAGCTTGGAAAGTATGGAGCAGAAAAAAAAATTTTTAACTTCCACCCATAACTAATCGGATGAGGCCTCTGTAAGGGGGAACTAGGGAAATCGTAGTTTTCATAAATTAACACTCTGAACTGGCAACATTGCTGATGTTTTAGTGCATCAAAAGGTATGTTAAAGACCTGTCTACAATATGCAATTCCTGAAAACAACGAAAAAGAAACTTTGAAATTATCATGATAAAACGTTTACTTACATGCACCCGGCAACACTGCTACTATCGAAAACGAGTTATCAGCTCTACAGCGATGCTGCAAGTGCCCCTGTTTTGATTTGAACACTGGTTCACACGTTTCACATGTTGGCAGCAACTTTACGAAGAGTAGAAGTGTTAATGTTCTCAATGGCATTGTGAATGTTCGTTTCCAAGTCTTGTATAGTTCGAGAATTGTTCTTGTATACCTCTTTAACTAGCCCATAGAAATGAATAGCACTGTTACCGGGTGCATGTAAGTTTTATCATGATAATTTAAAAGTTTCTTTTTCGTTATTTTTAGGAATTGCATAATGTAAATAGGTCCTTAACATAAGTTTTGATGCACCGAAACATCAGCAATGTTGCCAATTCAGAGTGTTAATTTATGAAAACTACGATTTCCCTAGTTCCCCCTTACAGAGGCCTCTCCAATTAGTTATCGGTGGAAATGAAAAATTATTTTCTCTGCTCCATAGTTTACAAGCTACTCCAACTAAACAAACTGAAAACTAATGACAACATCCATACGTATGAGTTAATTTACTTTTTTTGCAAAAAAATTGATTTACACCTTCGATTATAACTGGCAACACTGTGTGAATCCTAGTGTACTTAAAATGTTGCTTCCTAGTTTAAAAATATATGCATGAACAAAGCTTCATTTTGGTATAACCATTATTTGTGTATCTTTTCAAGTTCAAAAGTTCTACTATCCCAAACTCCGGGTTGCATTGTATATTGGACACCCTGTATATTATATATATATATATATATATATATATATATATATATATATATATATATATATATATATAGTAAAACTAGATCCGGGGCGACTAGACTCGTAAAGCAGGGATAGCGTATCAAGTTTTTTCCCTCAGTTGGCAACACTGCATCGGGAAGTGTGATATCCATTTATTTGGAATTGTGACAGCTGACATTCATCGAGAATTGTGTGCCATTTTACGGACTGACAGTAATGAGTGAAGGATAGATCAGGCAATAGTGCAGATTTTCGGGAAGGGCGTTCAAAAGTTAATGACGATCAGCGTAACTTAAGGACTAGTATTCAGACAGATGATCTGATGGAATGCGTTATCGAGAAAGTGCACACTAATCACTGGTTCACAATAACTGAACACGCCGTGCATTCAAATAATTACCATAAGTGCATCCAACTGTAACTGAGAAGCTCGATTATTACAAAGCACTGTGTGCGCAAGGAAAGGTGGCTTCTGACAGTTGGGTAGAGCACATGGAGTATTGGAGGCTCTGTTAAACACTGAATAAACTGCAAAGTGCAATCCAAAATCAATGGATAGGAATGCTACGCTCTGTAATTCTTCTGATCCATGACAACGCCCGCCCGCACGTATCTGCTAGTACTGTTGAAACGATTCAAAGATTTCGATTAGGACTATTCAACCACTTACCTTACAACCCCGATCTTCCCGCTTGCCCCCAGTGATTTAACTTCATTATTTTTCTTCTTCTGAAAAAGTGGCTTGCATCTAAGCGTTTCAATGACAATGAAGTGCTCAAGACAACAGTTCTGTATTAGTTGCACTCTCAGGGGCAAATTTTTATACAGAAGGTATACGAAAGCTTGTGCCACGCTACCAGAAATGTCTGGGGGTTCATGGTAATTACGTCGAAAAACAGGCAAGGTATGTACTTGTACATCGATCACAATAAATTTCTTTAGTTTTAGAATATTGGTCCTTTTATTGACATACTTCGTATATTTTTTTTTTAAAGCGGTATCACATTACTATTTGCTACACAAAATCACAGAATTGCAGTGCAAACGAAAAATTGCATTACCATATATGATCATAAGTTACTAACGGAGAAAGGTATTTTTAGGCCGAAGACAGCATACCATAGTCTCTCCTTCATTAACGAAGAGTTCTTTTATTGCTCTTTCATATATTTCTGGCAATTTTCCTCTCGAAAATACGACGTTTTCCTTCAAGTTCCTCTTTGGTTCTCAGTAACATACCAATGCACTATGGAATAAAGACTATATTACTTGAGACTGGCTGGAGAATTGACTACGAAGAAACAATGTGCTTCGACATTTTATAACAATGAAAGCAGCTGGATGGTCTTTCGAAATGCAAGATCTCAGCTTACGTTTTCAGAAATAGGTAACCAGTGAAAACAGACAACTTGAGCACCATCCTCCTTTTCAACCCTCTTTATGTGAAGCTCTGGTAATTTATAAATGACGTAAGTTATTTTATTACATATTATTAACTCAGAAATATCTCTACTACGCCCTCTTGTTTCTCATTGAAAATGCGAGAGAAAAGTAGTGTTTTGTTTACAAGTTAAAAAAAAAAAAATCGATCCGGGTAGCGTCTAACTACAATATGAGTTACGAAATTAACACTCGTGGGAATGAAGTTATTGTGTTTTGTCATAAAAATGAAGGTTCACTTCGTGGGCTACGTGTGCCAATTCTCAGTTTCTTGACGATATTACGGATTCAGCACAAAAATAAAATAAAACAATACAAACACATTCTAAAACAAATACCACCTTTGGCAATCTGCAGAAATTATATATATATATTATATATATATATATATATATATATATATATATATACCATTGTTATTATTATTATCATTATTTCATGTCCCCGTAAAACAGTAAAATACATAAATAATTTCTTTCGCTTCCGAAAAGCGATACAAAAATAGAAATCGTGAAAATTTTAATTTGTTTCGCAGATTACCACGCAAAAAAGAGAGTTGCTGTCAACGGGAGATGTCTTAGCATCAATACAAAGGCAGCCAGCTGAGAAACATCTGGCCAGTCTAATGTTAATGGTGTTTTTCTGTTTGCATTTTCCTGTATAATTAAACTAAACTGTAGCTACATATATATAGTTTATTTGAAATAAAAAGACAAATTCTGACCAAAGCATATATTATCTAATAAATAATAACGTTACAGTTAAGGTAAAGTAGATATCTTTGCCTTTGCCTTCATTGGCACATTATGAAGCAAAGATACTTTGCCGAAACTGTAACCCTACTATTTCTTAGTTAATATATGCTTTGGTCAGAATTTGTCTTCTATTGTATACAAGAAATTCCAAAGCTAGAATGAGTAGTATTCAGATAGTTTATTTGTATAATTAACTATTAGTTTAGTTTTACTTTAGTGGATACTAAACTGAATTTGGTCACGTAAAAAAAAAATCATGTCAGTGATCAAATCTTAACCACTTATTACTATGTAAATGAGAATTATTTTGTGAAAATTTACGATTTTTAGGTTGAACAGAGGATTTTTGAAAAATCGCCGTGTTTCAAGATCCCTACCAAAAAGGGATGAAACGCTGTTACAAGGCAGTATACCACTGAAGCCTATAACTAGAAAAAAAAAAAAAGTTATTTCTTTGTGAAAGATAATTTGTGTTTTCCAAACTAACTTCCGACGTTTTTTTAAGAAGGTCTATGTAGTCTAGTATGTTTAAATGTGACCTTGACATAAAATGTGGTACATTTAATTCTCTTTTGTTTGAAATCGATATTTTCCAAAATAACGAAGCTACAACGTTTACCGCAAATCTTCAAAGTAGAAAACAGGATTACGAGCCTGTACAAAATGGTCGCTCAAACAACAACTGATCTAATAAATGTATGTTTTCTACTTTGTAAATACAGCACAACTTTGTGTACAAAAATTAAAATATATATATATATATATATATATATATATATATATATTCGTTGATTTGATATGGATTTACCCTGAAGCGTGTCCGTACAACTATCACATGAAATCCGCAGAAATCTAGCGCCACGGCTGTAGCTAGTGTTGTCTACGAGAAATTTCTAGATTCTCGTGGGCAATACTAGTTCATCCAAATCTTAGAACCCAAACTCTTTTTTAGTGTTACGTGATTAGTGTATAAAACCCATACAGTGATATTTGTAATGACTTGTGCATCTTTAGTACTCCAATCACTTTTAACTACTACTGAGAAGAAAATCGGAGTAAAAAGTTTGTACGTAATTTTACAAAAGGAAAAGAGAAAAATTTCAAGCCGAGCCGAGAAAGAATTCGTCAAAGATAGAGACGAAACGAGAGTTCAAAAAAAATGTAGGAGACGAGACGAGAAAAATTTTCTCATCTCGTGGCCAACACTAGCCGCAACTAACTGTAAGGAAGATTCTACGAACGTCTGTGTTCTATCCCTATGACTGCAATTATTGCGGAGCTGGAAAATGCCGACGAAGTGCGTGACTTCCTTTCTGCGAGAAAATGCTAACTAATGAAAAGGGATGGTTTCATGGAATCGTTAGTGCTTACTGATGAATCACATTTCATCTTTTAGGTAGAACGAATAATGCTAGAATCTGAAAGGTTGGAAAGCCCGCATCCCTTATGCCTACGAGGAACAGACGTTGAGCTCTCCCAAGATTTGTCTTGAGCTATAATCTATGAGAAATAAAAGACCCCAAACTTTTAAATTAGAAAATAATTATAGGAACTTCATACATTCACATGTCACATATTACTTCTATTGAAGTTGGAACGTGTATAAGAAGTTTCGTTTTTCTTATATTTTGTTTAACGTCCCACAATTATGCACTGAGCCCAAGGTAAATAGTGCTTATGAGATAGATGATAATGGTGGAATGATGAAAGTGGGAGGAAACTCTCACACACAATGTTTGTCCATCACAGAGCTATTTGTTGGGACTTGAGATCAAACCAGAGACACTCACATGGTGCGCTCCATCACTAAAGCTACCGCAGTCTCATGATGTTTCTTCAAATAAAACTGGGAAGCCCTATTTTAAGTCAGGAACTCAATAGGCGATTACAATGCTAAAGAACTTCCTTGACCTCCACGTTCCCTGAATAACATCCTATAAGTTCTTCATCCGAGAAAACGTTAGAGCATACAAGATACCGTTATCGCCTATCTTATTTGATCTGTGGGTACACATCACAAAAATAATTATAATATATTGTGGTTTTATAATGTGTACCGCAGGGACTTCATACATGTCGAGTAATAGAGTTCACATTGAACAACTGTGATGTAGAAAATAATTATGATGTTACGAAACATTATTATTTTAAGTTTCTCTTTCCACTGATACCACTTCTAGGTATCATAAAATGTGAGTTGTGAGTGTTTCTAATAAACGAAAGATCATTGTAATAAACCCTGTACAAAAATTTTTGAGCTTAAAAACTGTTATGATCCAAAATACTGTTTTTCTAATTTTATCGTTTTCGATCATGGTCTCGTTGTCTTGTAGTTTTCTCGCACACACCTGTTTTAGCATAATCAACAACACACTATTCGCGCTTATCATAAATGGGCTACAGGGCAAACTTAAACATAGTTTATGAACATACAGTCGAACATATTATTATTAAATTGGATTTATCATTAAAAGACTACATACTGTAATTTTGAGCATAGAAACAAAGCTGATATTAGAGCAAAAGCCAAACCCTAGTACTCCTTTCTGCAAATTTTTAACTTCCAGACTGTTTACTGAATCGCCTATTATCAAATTTTTCGATTAGTTAAAATTTTGAAAATTTTTTCACACTATAGTAAGAATCAAATAGTACAAAATATTTATTTGCCGTTCTATTAGAAATGTCGCACTAAGTTGGAATGACAGATCTGAACCAAAACAGTGTGTAAGAAACGTTCGAAACGCAAAAATACATGATATATAAAACAATTTATTAAGTCTTCTCAAAACTCAAAACTCGATGACAGGATTTCCTCCATGTAAGTTAGCAACTCTGACTAAAAGAGGCGCGCAGTTCAGAAGTCGAGTTCAGAGGCACTACACAACTGTAACGCCCATTAGCAACTCTTAACAAGTACAGTTAATGCATGCATTACATTTACATAAATTTCGTTGTGTTTTGCTTACCGTTCAAAGAGTTCTTCTGTAAACAAAGATCTCTCTTATTGTTGTAAGAAACAATAATGCTTCCTCCTACTGCAAATTTACTTTTTTTTTTTTTTTTTTTTTTTTTACGTGACACGGAACTCATTCGTTTAATCGCTAGCAATTCTGCACAAGGCCTATACGCTACCCATACAAATAATAATAATAATAATAATAATAATAATAATAATAATAATAATAATAATAATAATAATAATAATAATAATAATAAGGAACAAGGAGTAAACTCGAACTTTTATTTCTTATCTAGATTCGTTTTCGTACCTAAAAATTCCTGCAGCAAATTACAAGTCCTCCAGAAAGAAGCCAAGATTGGCGCGGCGCGGAAACAGAACATCGTTTCAAAAAAGACATCATATTGTTAGTGGTGACCATGCAGAGCATTTCAATAGACATATTGTATGGTTCTACCTGCGGGGAAGGTAGTCTGAGAACTATTCATGATGCATTGTTGTTCATCACGCGAAAGTGAACACCAAACTTGTTCACCAAAAAAAATAGCCCGGTAAAATCCGTTGTCTTGCAAGCACAACCTAAGACGCTTCTTGTAACATTACAATTTTTAATGACAAAATACCGAAAACGTATAACGACGACTTAATATACTTTTGTAACCCTGCAAATTGTGTAGATAAATTTATGAAAAAATAATAATGTGCTTATTTCAAGTTCGTAATTCCTATCCAATATATTTTAATATGGTATCTTGCTGCCATTCGGCCAGCTAAAAACATATATACAGTAGAAATCCGTTATATTCTGCCTCAAAACAATGCAGAATCTTTAATATCGCGGTAACCCCGAAGTTGTACGAAGTTACATGTATATTCATCTGTGGTTGTATTTCATATTAATACTTAGTTCTTCACAAAACGAGAATTCATAGCGACTTGCAGTCAAAAAGAAAAATGTTTAACGTGTTTTATTAGAGGAACATACAAGACACGTTCCTCCCCCACCTTAACATTTGAGGTTTAGTCGTTAGGGGCTGTCCACATATTACGTAACGCTATTTTTGACTATTTTTTTAGTCCCTCCCTCCCCTTGTCATACTTCGTAATGCAAAGCCGAATCCCTCCCCCTCTGTTACGTAACACTTTTTGATTTTTGTTTTTCACCAATTTTTCTTATTTTGAGGGTTATTACAATAATAAACTACGTATTTTTAATGGCAGACCTTTTTATTACAAAATACGTGTGTTTTGAATATATTTCTAGTGTTCTTCGCTAATAAATGAAAGTATTATAAAATGGTGGTGCCGTAATAATATTTTAACCCCATAAGATTGTTAATTCTTCGAATTGCATACTGTCGTTTTCTTAAGGAGATCGACCCATCTTTTAACTTAAACTAGAAATACGAATCACAGAACAAAGCAACCTTTGTTTTTATTTTAAAATAATTACTGTGTAACAGTTTCGCCAACTAACTGAATATATTGGCTTCATAGTGTCTGATGAAGCCAATATGTTCGGGTAGTTGGCGAAACTGTTACACAGTTATTCGAATTCCAGAAATATTCAAATCCAATAATCATCAATACGAGATGAACATCCGACGAAAGGTTTTAAATATCTTATTTTGCTCTGCAAATTGTGGATCGCTCCGTCAAGGAAAATGTTATTTTACAAACAAAGAGTTTCTTCTGTTTCACATACGAAGCCCCTTAAAGAACAGAGTGGGTAATGATTCAAATCAAAAGTTTTGAACATTATTCTCAAAAATAGCAATGAGTGGAAACGCGAGGGCATTTTCAAGCAGTGGTTAGAGTCACTAACAAGTATTTCCAGAAAAGCATGTGCGGTAAATGCAATGCTACGATAACCCCCCCCCCCAAAAAAAAAAAACGGAATTTTATTATATTGTAATGCATGCAGGATTCGTAATCTGTCATACTGGTGTCCAGTAACGTCTTGGAATCTTGTTTTGCATGATTCAATTTATATAGGCTATACGTTCCCAATTTTCCAAAACAGTAGAAATATTTATTTACTTATTTATAAAAAAGAAAAAGAACTGAATAAAATTATTTATTTGTTTAAAAGATTGCGTGTAAACCTGAGAATAAAAGTAAAAATTAGAGCAAAAAACATACGTTACGTAACGAAGTGGTAAACTCCCTCCTTGTCACACATCGTAACGCAAGCCTAACCCCCTCCCCCTTTGCCGCATTACGTAATATGTGGACGACCAAATCAAATTTGCGCTTTGCTATTATCCACGCAACTATACGATTATGTATTTAGGGATATCAGACATCTCGTTTTTAAAACAAAATGGCAAATGTTCTTTTTTCGAGGGTTAAGACCTTTACGATTCGTACAAGGAACAAACACATACAAGTCTGTCCTGAAAGTAATGAAACTGTATACAAAACAAACTCTGGCAAAAATCTTTCAATACACCTCGTATTTTTTCAAAATAAGAACTTTGAGCATCGAGACAATGACCTCAGAGATTTTCCCAATATTTGTAAACGTCTCGGAAGTCTTAAAAAAAAAAAAATTCGTTGAGCACCTTCGTCGCAGCGCCTTGGACGTTTTCAGGGATGATGAATTGGTGTACTCTCAACGCGCTCTTCATTCTCAGAAACAGGAGGAGGTCATATAAGAGAAGTCGGGGCTGCATGGTGCCCGAGAAGGCGTGCTTATGCCTTTTCAGGTCACAAACTTCCTGACAGCGAACGATCTGTGCGATGAAGCGTTGTTCTGGTGCAGAATCCATGATGTCGCGATCTCTGAACACGCGCAGGACACGTTTGTGCAAACTGTGGAGGAATTTCACGTAGAAACTGGCATTCACCGTCTTCCTGGAGGGAACAAATTCCTTAGGACGATTTCTTGGCAGTGGTGGAACATGATCAACATACATTTCACTTTGGATTTGGACATCAGCGACTTCTTCGAACGGGGAGATTCACTGGTGTGGCACTCTCAGTTCTCTCTCTTTTTTGTTTCTGGGTCAAACTGAAACACAAACGTTTCATTTCCAGTAGTAACATGCGTTAGAAATTTCCGATGGCTTCTGACTCGTTGCAACAATTCTACAGAAACAGTCATTCGACTCTCCATTTAAACAAGGTTAAACATTTTTGGCATGAGTTTTACGGCCACCTTACGCATTTGGAAATATTCAGTAACAATTTCATAAACTTCTGATTTCGGAATCCCTAACTGTTCTGCAATCACACGGATACTTACGTGCCACTCAGTGCTCAATAAAGCACGCAAACTAACATTAACGTCATGGGAAAGGTAGATTTGAAAGGGTAGGAGAACGCACGACGTCACGCCAGCCTCGTGCCTATCTTTGCCCATTAGAATTTTCTTATGAAGTGGAGGGACGCCATACATATTTTTGGAAGTTGGAGACGACGTCCCCATGCGTTTCCCCTCACTTTTATCTCCTGATTAACGTCCATAATCGTCGTCGACGGGCGCCTGGACCGTTCTTCGTCACGGATGTCTTCTCGGTCGTCTGTAAAGGCTTTGTGTCACTTGAAACTTGTAATCTGCAAAATACAGCATTGCTGTATGCTGTCTTGATTAGTCGAACGTGTAGGTAGGGGACTTCCTCATTTTAATACAAAACTTCATCGTGTAGCGCTGTTGTAACGTTCGCTCCATTGTTGCCATAATGCAGTAGCGAAACACGAAAATGAAATGAAATCTTTGAGTTTTACGTCCCACGATATGCCAGTTAGGCTAAAGGAGACAGTGACGATGAAAAATTAATGAAATGGTGGAATGAAGAAAGTGGGAGAAAACAGGAAAACCCCGAGAAAACACACGAGCACAGTGTTTGTCCACCACAAAGTCCACACGGCGCGAGCTAGCGAAACACGGGTATACTCTCGAGCTTGTCCACTTGCTTGACTGTTCGAAGTCAAGTAAGCACTGTGTTAAGGTTGGAAGTTTTTCTACCCTCCACGCCGAGGTTTTTCGATCAAATACATGTGCGCGCAACGCCACGACGTGTCTCCTTACTTTCAGGATTAGACATTGTACACAAGTGTTAATATTACTATTAATGCAGTGTTCAATTTCCAAGGAAATGCGAACATTAGCTGAAAGCAAGAAGGAAAGAAACTTATGTCATTATTTCCGTAATCGGCGTTGTAAAAATTTAGTTGTATGGAAGTTGTAATTAATTATTTAGACATGTTTAACATTATTATACCTCCGTGTGCGGTAGTTGATGGATTTAAGAACACAAAAATTGAGGTTTATAAGGGTACGTGTGGGAGCGTAGTGGGAAAACATCAGGTTTTATCTGAGTTTATTTGGAATGAATGACAGAACGTTCTCCTTGGAATCTGTTCATCCTAGAAGAAGGATACCGTGAAATGTTCAATCGTCCGTACCAGTGCTTCTAGACACTGACCAAATGCCCATCCGGAGCCAAGAAAAACTGCGATATGTCATTCTAGTGCAGGTCACGTCCTTTAGCAAATAGTGTCCCAGTGCAGCCCCTTACATTTTAACCTTCCTTCAAACTGGATAAAATTTCTGGAACAAAGGCTGCTCCATACGTGTTATTTTTTTTATATATTTTTTAAAAGAAAATGTTTAATTTGACTAACTTTAAAAATGTATATGCTAATTAAAGATTCTCTAAATCAGGGGTGGCCAAAGCTTCAACAGATAGTGAACAGATAAGTAGAACGCCTATATTTTTTTAAATGAAAAGAGTACTCAGACCTAAAAAGGTAGGCTACCCCTGTCCAAATGGCCGTTCAAAATGTATGTCTGTTTTTAAAATATCTCACGGAGTGAAGTTTGAAATTAAAAGAAATGCTTCCCAACAGTAAAATGGGGTTTGAATATTCCGAAATCAGATTTAAGCAGCCTCTCTGAAGGTGTAATATGTTTCAAAGCTGTAGCTGCTAAGGGCATAAATAACGGGCACAATAAAGATATAAGAAACGTGCCGGACAATGATAGAAGTTTTAGATAAATTATTTCCAAATGTATTTAAGTAATCTGACAGAAATTTTGATAACTTTACACGCACTACAGAGCAGTGGTTTCCAACCTTGTTTACTTGGCGACTCCTTCGCAAAGCCTGGATACTTCATACCTTCTCTTGGTCATATAAAGGTAACCAAGTTATGTTGCCTTTTGTAGAGGTCTGTGTTCAATTGGCCCTCATACCGTGAGTAGAATGCGAATGGAGATAAGGCGAAGGTCAGTTGTTAGTGTGGGTATAACCAACATACTACCTGGTTGTGGCAGTTCAGTTACACCGTGAACTTGCGTAAGGACAGAGTGAACACGGAATCTCCACAAAGCGTCGTAAGGGCGTGTATGCTGTACGAGTTCAAACTGGGGTCAAACGACGCTACAGCGGGGCGGAAGATATGCCAGCCTTTCGTGTGTGTGTCGTGACTACGCGGATAGTGCAGAGGTGGTTTAAGAAGTTTAAGGAGGGTGACGAAACACTGGAAGACCACCACGTGCCGGAAGACCAAAACACGTACGAAATGAAGATCTTCAGTCAGCAATTGAGGCGAACAGTGGCCAAATATATGAGGAACTGGGACTACAATTCAGTGTGAGTAAAGAAACCATTCGGCAGCACCTCTATCAACTTGAGAAGCACTACAAGTTGGTTCGACGGATCTCTCAGGATTTGACTCCGGGCTAGAAGCCAACGCGAGCAGACAATTGTGTTTCTTCGCTGTCTCGTCTGAGAAGGACCCATTTCTGGACAGGGTGTTGACATGTGATGGAGAAGGGGTCCTGTACAAAGCTTCACGGCGTCATCATCATTGGTTAGCATCCCATGAACCGGTTCCAAAACAGCCGAAACCAGCACTGCACCAGAAGAAGGTCTTCCTGTGTGTTTGGTGGACTGTTCGCGGCATCATACATTGGGAACTGCTACCAGCTGGTCAGAGCTTCAATGCAACTGTGTACTGTCAGTAGCTGAACCGCATTCAAGAAAGAAAAAAAAAAACTCAGGAACCAGCACTTCTGAATTTCAAAGGGGTCCTCCTGTTACAGGACAACTCTAAGCCCTACGTGGCTAGGATGACTCGGGACACCATTCTACACCTTGGATGGGAAACACTATTGCATCCGCCATACTTCCCGGAAATTGCACCGTCCGATTATCACCTGTTCCATTCCTTGGATAATCACCTCAGAGGACACCAGTTCAAAACGCTAATAGAGGTGCAAAATCCACTTGATACCTTCTTCACTTCACGGCCCACCAAGTTCTACCGCGATGGAATCCATGGCCTTCCAGAACGTTGGCAGAAGGTCGTCGATGCTGATGGGGACTATTTTTGATCTTCCAGGTATGTCTTAGGTGACATATCGATGTTCGAAAGTGGTGGGTGAAAAAGCGACAGAACTTTCTTGGTTACCTTTATACATGCCTTTTGTCTTATCCCATCCGTGATTTCAGATGCAGTACCGAATTCTCACCCGTTCAACAACGATAATAATAATGATGAGAGTTTAGTTTCACAGTGGGAAACCACGGTAGACTTACAAACTATGCGATTTCAATACTCAAACTTGAAATAGTACAAGTATAAATACTGGTTGCAATAAGATTTTGTTTCTAGGACACTGATTTCATATCCAAAAGCCAGCCATTACTCGCTATCTCTTGACTGTTTTGCTCTATGAGAATTAACATTAAAACCTGAAATGGTAACTACTACTTGGAATTTTCGGGTAAAGGGGTACTCGCCCACCGATTGAATACGAGCTCAGGATAGTTTAATCTCTTTGTCCTGTATTACCCGTTTGCCCTGATAGCCCGCATGACCCGTTAAAACCCTTAGACGCTATAGACTAATTATGAACTCTCTCATACAAAATGCATAATTTTGTGTTATTATAATCATCTGAAACAACTTTAAGAAAAACATTAGTGACTAAGTATTTTTTTTTTTCATACAAACTTCTAAATACTGTACTGTAGAATTCTTTTTGCTTTTTTTAAAAAAAAATCAAAATCAAAAGTATACATCTTACTTCCCGGCAAATGTGATTTTTTTAATGAACAGAGTTTCAGAGTAGAAGAGTGCCTTCATGGCTAAGTAGCAGACCTGTGTGCGCATCATGTGCGTTTCATCCTGGATTTGATTTCAGGTAAAGCATACCGCATCGGATAAAGCTCCAGAATATGCTTGCATACGAAGCAAGAGGTTAGGCAGTGCCTTCTCGATAGGGTGTCTCGTCCCGGAGAGTTTACCTGTTTGTATTCGAAGATCTCTGTCTCGCAGTGGCGGATCCAGAGGGAGATCGGGGCGATCGTCCCCTCCCAGAAGAGGATTTTTTTTTTTTTTACTTTATATATAAATTAAACCCATCCCAAAGTTTGAAGCTCTTAAAAGTAGCTCTAAGTAGCAGTATTACAACCCACCGACCTATCTCTGATCCACTTCCTTATTTTTCTATATACAATGTCCAGTAAGGTCCAAAATAATATACAAACAGCATGGAATTCTATTTTCAAACAAGTATATTATTGATTTCAAAACAGCAAGTAAAAAGTATCCTGAAAACTTAGTAGCCTAGGTAAACAATACTAGCACACACTTATTATAATAAAACATTTCATTCTAATACGCTGTTTTACGCTGGCTCTCATAGCTCTTCATTTTCCGCATATGTGCTAACTCCCAATACTTTCCGCCCAGACTTATAACAGGGTTCCTACTGATTTGGAGAAATCTATTTTCCTGACCTTTCCTGAACTTTGACAGGAAATTCCCTGACTTTCATGATAGGTGTCGCATGACGCTGATGTATAAATAAGGAATAAATAATGGTGAATATTTATATGAGAACATTTTTCTTATAGACACAAATAAAAATGAATTGCTCATGCATACATTCCACTTACCACCAATAAAAATCTGAGCAACGTTTCATACTGTGATCATTAATGGTTGGCTAAGCTGAAATTGGTATACAATTAATGTTAGAAAAAATATATTTTATAAAATTTCCCTGACCTGCACCATTTTCCCTGAGTTTTTCCTGACCAGTAGGAACCCTGTATAACTACTCCCAACAAAGTGAGTTTCGTGTCACATTATGACACTACGGTACGATTTCAAATTATGCGACTTTTTACACTACTCGTCATTAAAAATGCAACACCAAAACGGAGACAAGATAGCAGCGTAAAAGTTAAAAGGCAAAAACCTAATGGAACAAATAACAGATGATAAAAGATACCGCTCTGTGCGATGTGTGATAAAGAGCGGCGAAGTTCCCACATGTGATACGCGTTGTTTAAATTCGACCAGATGTGTTCAAAACGTATTCTCACGTATCATTTATCGTGATTGCTCTATGGAAATCAAAAATGAAATGAAATCTTTCAGTTTAACATCCCACGATTATGCCCGTTAGGCTAAAGGAGACGATACCTATGAAAATCAAATACGATAGCTAGTAAATTTCACTTCTAGTTTTGGTAATCTTCTAAATAATGGTGATATTCTCTTGACACACTGTACTGATTGCAAAAACAGCTTGTCGCTATCTGGTACCGTTTTTGTTCTATGGCTATAAACATTGAAACCGGAATCTTGATTTCTATCAATTTTCGGTTTGAACAAAGGATTAGCCAACGATATGAAACATAATATTCGGACCTTGAATCGATTGCAAAAACACGTTTCTCAAATCACGCTTCTCTAACTTGATCTGTTACTGTTTCTGCTCTATGGAAATCAGTATTGAAACCGGAGGTGGTAGTAAATTTAAACCACTTCTTGTCTTGGCAGAATGTTTCCGATAGTGAAGATATTTCCTTCAAACGCTGAACCGACAACTAAAAACAGATTCTCGATCTCTCTTACCGTTTCTGCTCTATGGAAATCAATAGTGGAACCAGAAGCATAGGCGCCGGAACCTGGGGCCTCAGTTCCCTTTAGCCCCCCCAATGTTACCGATGAGGGGGCTGAGCCCCCTCAATGTTTCATTTCTGTTTTCGTATTTTTATTTCTTCAAAATACTTTTTCCAGACTTAGTGTTTTTTGAAAACTGACTACTCCGGTGCATCTTCATTTTCAGAACAGTATTTAGTTCAGAATTTTTATTGAAAGGAGGAAAGAGATTATATGGTTCTTACGTTTTTCCCTCCCGCTCCCAGCTTCAATTCTTTACTGGTGACTGGACTGATGAGCATTGTCGTCCTGGAGTATCAAACAAACAGAGAGAGAAAAAGAATTACCGTTGTTTTATTAGTATATGATATAGGGACAAGTATAGTGTGCCTTTTTTTTTTTTTAGGAAATCTGGAAGCCCACTGAACTTTCCCCTGCTAGCCCTTAATACACATGCTACTTTATGTAGAGGTTTATGACCCTAGTTTGGAGAAATAGGGGTTCATGACCCTTGGTTGCACAAAATCAAAACTGCCTCCGTCCCTTTCTTCTGATTTTCTTTCTTTCTATATTTTTCACATATTGGGTTTTGATCATTTTGTGGAGAAAACGCAGGCAGTAATGTATACATCTTTTGCTTCTTATTCCAAAGATTTCGTGTCGTGTCGGTGTTTTAGTTTATCGCTGGTGTTGACAGAAAAAAGAAAACGTTATTCTGGTGACTTGTTATCGTTTGTTCTCTAGAAGAAGAGGAATGTGAGTTTTAGTGAAGTGTTTTAGTTTTACTTATTCATTCACTATTTACTGGTAAATAGTGTTAATTGCAAATTTGGAAAATGGATCGTTTTGTAGTGAGAACGAAAAAAGTGCAGAATGAATCTGTCCGTGATTCACAATAGGGATACATATTCCACCGTTATTATTATTATTATTATTATTATTATTATTATTTAAAGCTACCATCCACCACTTGCACAGCGGGGAGATCCTTTTCTTCTTTAAGACGACTTAAGTCCTATCTACGATCTATTATGGAACAAAAACTGCTCAACGCGTTAGCAATTTTAAATTGTCATCAAGAACTTTCTGCAGCACTCGATCTTGATCTTATTGCAGACGAATTTATAATGCGCATCGAAATCCACAGGCAAACCTTTGCTATGAAAAAGAAGTAATTCTCCGTTTGCCGCCTACAAACTTGCACCTGGATGGAAGAAAGTGTCAAACATAAGTGAGTTTAGATTAACATAATATTAGAATTTAATGAGAAATTTAAAATTTGGTAGACTCTAGTCATATCTTAATATTATATCTATTTTACAAGTAAATATAGGTGCAGAAAGCCGTACTGTATCATTCAAATATTGGCAATATTTATACAGTGAAACATCTCTTAACGGACAGCCCTATAATGTGAACAAACTTTTTTTTTTTTTTTGTCCTTCCCTGCAAAAATATGTTGTGGGAGAAAACACTTCCTTTTACGGACACTTCTCATTAAAGGGCAAATAGTCATGTTCCATCGATGTCCGTTGAGAAATTAACTAAACCTATTATTCTATGCGATAAAAGGCTAAACAGTTTATTGGTTATAATGACTTATTAGCCATTGTCGTTTCTGAATTGTTGCAACTATATTTTTGAATTGAGTTGATTATCATTCAGCGTATCTTAGCAAGGCTATATGAGACGTGGACCTACAATTTAAGGTGAAATCCGACCCACTGTCGTTCAATGCTGTCCCACCAGGAATCGAACTCGGGACTCTGCACCAAAGGCACACGTGATATCCACTACACCAGCAAGGAAGGCTGCAACTGCATTGTGACGAGCTGTCAGTAGTTCATTGTTGGCGCACAGAAACGAGGAATGTAAATAGGGAGAAACAATGGCGCAAATCCCAGGGTGCTGAGGGGGATACGTTCCCTCCAATCTTGGAACTGGGGGGACTGTCCCCCCAATAATCTGATTTGAAATGCGTTTTTTTTTTTTTTGCCTAAGTAGAAACATACCAATTATAAATATGCATGTCACGGCACTGATTTCAGAATGTGTTCACGGCACTGGTTTGTAATACTTATATTAGCACTACTTCATCGCCTGATATGTAATATACAACAGGTTCACCTTAGAAATCAGATTCATCTACCGTAATATGAGTCTCATCTCCTCCACTCCCCCAAAATAAGCCTCAAATCTACCCACCTCCCAATGTTGAAGACAACTCTGCTCCCTTGATTCTCCACAGCATTGTTTTTCAATTTCATAAATACTTTGAACATCGCTTATGAAAAAATACTACGGCAGAATGTCTTGCCCGTCCCTCGATTTGCGCCGCTGGGGAGAAAACGAATGAAAGCTGTTTACCAGAATTGAGGGGGGAGAGTCAGGCTGGAAGGTGCCCAAATCCATCACTGATTAAAATCAGTTGGTTTTCAACCAACTAACCCTACATCTAACAAATTCCTTGTTCCTGTTTACAGTGGTTGAGCCCCCCCCTATGTTTTCCTCGTGTCGGCGCCTATGACCAGAAGTACAGTACACGTAAATTTCAACCACTTTCTGTTTCGGTAGTGTTGGAGGTGATAATGTTCTCTTGAGACGCTGAATCGATTACAAAAAACCGCTTGTCGCTATTATAGTTTTTGTTCTACGGCGAAAATCGAAATTAGAAATGGTTAATTTCAACCATTTCCGGTTTGAATTCAGGGTTAACGGAGGAGATGGGAGCATTCTTGAAACGCTGAATCGGTTGAAAAAACGCTTCTTGATATTTGTTACTGTTTTTGCGCTGATAGCTATCGACAAACACCGATATAGCCGTCTACAACACTTCCAACATGACCATTGGAAACTACTGCTATAGAGGCTGCCCAAAAGCATCATCATCAAAGTTGTGGATTTATTCAACATTGTTGCCAGAATATAAAATTATCAATAATTTTGCAAATAATACTTTGAATATTCGTATCACAATACTGTATTTCAATAATAAAGACCAAAGAATATCACAGAGAATTAAACACAATATCCATTAAAGAATCAGGCCAGGACAGAATGATGTAAAAATATAAATTCTCTCTATCAGCTCTCCGCATGGTAATATACAGTAGACTACGGACAATCCGGCTTAATATGGCGGAAGGAAAGGTCGGATTCATAGAAGGTATCAAAAAGTTTCGAGACTAGTTCTGTAACATGCCAACAAATGGCAGCGTAAGGGTGCACGCACAGACACAGGGAACACAGACCTTCATAAGTAATGTGCCAAGAGACATCGTGCTATGTACACTCATGTCCAAAATTATTCTCACATGTCTATAAATATACTTTTGTAGGAATATAATTTGATAACGAATTCGCCCGGTATTTCTTATAATGTTAGTATGAGTATAATCGGCAAAGACCATGTGTGTGGCAAATTTCATGACAAAAGAGCAGTAAATAAGAATAAAACGAAAATAAAACTTCTTGTCCATTTAGCAACATTTTGTTTTACTCATTCTAATTTTCGTATTTATAATTATTTTCCTATGAAATTTACCACGAATATACATTTCCCGATTATACACATAGTAACAGTATTAAAAGTACCCTGCAAAATCATTACCAAATTATATTCTTACAAGAAGACAGTTATAGATATGCGACAATCATTTTGGACATAAGTGTACATCGAAGTCTTTGCAGCTGGTGCTATTCTAACCACATACGTTACAACGTCTACGACTTCATCATGAAAACAAGTTAGAACAACGAGCGAACGTAAAATTCTGGTGAAACTGGACAAATCCACCACAGAGACGCTTAGCATGATTCAACATGGTGCGGCGCTGCTGCAATGAGTCCTTTGAGGTGTTTTGAGTGGGAAGCGCGCTTCAAGACAGGAAGAACATCACTGGAACACTACGAGAGGTAGGACAACCTTCAAAGAGCACAACACCTGAAAATTAAACCATTCGGCAACTTGTGCATGACAATCATCGGGGAACAATCTACAACACTGCTGCCATTTGAGGTGTGTCATACGAAACAGTGTAGGCAATTCTCACGTCTGATTTGAGCACGTGCCGTTTTGCTGTCAAGTTCGTCCCCAGGTTGCTGACCCAGGAGCAGATGAGAACAACACCGCGTCGATGTCTTCTAAGAACTCCGTTTGCGTGCCGTGGTTGACCCGTCTTTCATGTTGAGGATCATTACCAATGAGGAGATTTGGGTGTACGGGTACGCCCTGATACAACGCAACAGTCTTCACAGTAAAAGAACCCATCTGCCCATGACCGAAAAAGGCAGGTCCGCAGCTCCACCAAGTGCATGCTTATCTTTCTTTTGGACATTTTCGGCATTGTGAATCACGAATTCGTCGACCGTCAATAGCAAATTATACTCCCAGGTTTCAAGGCATGTGAGGGAGGATATTCGGCGAAAGCGATCGGATATGTGGCGCGCAAAAAACTGGCTGCTCCAGAACAACAATGCACCTTGTCACCGCGCTTTCCTCACCAGAAACAAGATAATTGCACTTTAGCATCCACCCTAATCCAGCTCAAAAGTCGCCGTTTGAACACCACTGCGGAGATCCAGCGCAAAGCGCAGAAGTTTGCTTGACATGCTTCGAAAAAAAGGCTTCCAGGAGGCATTCCAGCAGTGGCAGAAACGTTGGGAGCGCTATATTGCTGTACAAGGTGACTATTTTGAAGGTGATAGTTTGTAAACGCAGATAAATAATAAAGTACTTTCTTGTAAACAGAACAAGTCTCGAAACTTCTTGATACCACCTCATATAATTACTCACTTCTTGCCCCGACAATATTATTAAAAATTACATTTTTAATACTAAAACCGTTGTTATTCACTGTTACTAATATTTTCCGAACTTTTAAAACATGAAAAATCTCAGTTTAACGTCCCACGATTATGCCTTTTAGACTAAGGGAGGCACATGATTAAGACAAGTGAATGGTAATAGAAGAACACTTAATGTAAGCATTCTAATATTGTAACTTGAATTTCTGTAAGCCCTTTTAAAATAAACATATTCCTTTCTGAGGAAAGAAATTTAAAAGAAAATAAGAATTAATGTTAAATATAAATAATTATAATACATATTTCATTATGAATTTACACTATTTATAAATTTCAGGAATTTTTATTACATATTTATGAGCATATTTTAAGGGCTGATAGTAAACAAACATTCGGGCTCTAATAATAACTTAGTACGGTATCTACATAGTTATTGGGGTAAAAGTGCGTTAGCTAGTGTCATTTTAAAGCAGAAAAATTTCAATATTTGGAAACAATACCGATAAACTGTATTCCACTGTACATTTTTTTTAAATACTGAACTTTACAAAGTAAGGTGACAAAATAATTTCTTCATTTTCATATTTTTAAAGAAAACAACTGTTCCTTACAGAAGAAGTGAATAAACTGAAGTTCAAACGGAACTTCTCGAACACCGTAAATCGTGTAAAGAATGTCGTTGCACAATCAAATATTTTGATTCTTGCAAAATGTTGAAATGGGTAACGGTTTCACATTCCACCACCTAGTTCAGAAATCTGTACGAGCAGCTAGACTATGACGCCATGAAAGCAGACAGTAAAATTTGTTCGCAAGAAATCTTGAGGAGTTCAGAGCTTTATCTCAGTGGTAGAGCGCTCATCTAGTACTAAGGGTCACTGATTCGATCCCAGGCTAAGTGAGTTTGTGGGGACATCGTGTCCATGAATTTTCTTGGAGTTCTTCCGTTTCTTCCCACATTATCATTTCACCAAATCTATTATAATTCATCATTTTCATGAATCACCCGTCTCCTTACGTTCAATTAAAGTTTAAATTTCATTTTATTTTCAATGTTGAATTTTTAATCACTCAATGCTTCGAGAACAAGAAATATTTGGAAGCAATCCTAAAACGTGACTGAAGGAGTATATTCGAAAACAATGACAAGAATAGGATGAATTTCTATGAGTTGTCAGGTAAAACTGAGCAATTTGTGTTGTGATATATATATATATATATATATATATATATATATATATATATATATATATATATATATATATATATATATATATATATATATATATATACTATGGTAGATATGTTTGAACTTCTAATTGGCATACTGTATTATTACCTCATCAGTGGGTGTAAATGAATATGCGTGTAATGTAGCAGCTATTTAGGAAGTCGTATTCCTAATTTTAATTTCTAATCAACCAATTTACTTTTTAATCCCTTAATTTGTCATTCTTATACTACATGGATAAGACCTGGCCTCCCTACCCAATTTTTCACTGGTCTAATTCCCACCTATATCTGCTAGGTAAATGGGTTAAAATCTCTCTTCGGGCACACACACATACACACACGTATGTTGATACTACTAACAGTGTTTTAAATATTCGTAAAATGATGTATTCCTTAGGTCCAGCCCCCAGTAGGAATTAGTTACCTCCTTTTTATCTGTTTTAATTATGACATTATGAGGCATTTAACCTAAGTTTTTCTGAATGAAAGGAATGAAGACATAAGAGGATAGTGTCAGAGCTTCCCTCTATTACGATATACAGATAAACTCTTCGTTTTATCGTAAGAGTTACTCGCTGCAATACTGTCGACCAGGTGGAGCTCCCTCATTTCGGTCCCATTACATTCCTTTAGGATATAACTATCTCTTACTTAAACCTCTTAAACCTCTAATTGCTGTAAATAAAATTACAATTTTGCGTTAATTATTAAGTTTCTGTAATTCGGGTTTATTTGATTATATTATATGGCTCGGGCCTGATATTATAAATTCACAGGCCCGGGCTAAAAATTCCGACCCGTGCAGATGTCTAACTGGAAATGAGCTTCATAGCCGCATTTTACGTAAGGAACACTCATACCATGCATATGTATGTAATTTGTGTGTTGCAGAACATTAGTACCGTAAATCAACTTTGTCGCACAAAGCAAATACATTCAGACATGAGAGTATACTATTTCCGTTTTTGCACATGATTCCTGCATTTTAAAATTATTTTCGTTCACATTCACTTCAAATAACATTTGCACGGTGAAGAAAGAAAACAAAAAAAAAAAAAAAAAAAAATATATATATAGAATTTTGGTTCTGAAAACTGAAACCGTAAATTGTTTTGAAAACCGAAACCGAAAATCGATTGTTTGAAATTTCAGCTCTTTCAAAACGATTTTCGGTTTTTCGAAAAATCGATTTGGACAGCACTAGTGTTAATACTCTAAACAAAACACGCGAATCTTTTCGTAACTCTCTATTCTTCATAAAGGCTTTGTTATCTTTCCCATCCTCGCTTGCTGTAATAACACTGCTCAATATACAGTGAACACTAAAATATGTTACAACTAAATATCATACCGACGCGTGCCATCTAAAAAAAAAACAGTGTTTGAAACTGAATATATACGTAGGTATGTATGTGAAAAAAGAAAAAGAAAGAAAAAAGAAAAAAAACTTCCGTACATCCCCATGTAGACCACCTGCTACAAAACACGGCCAATGACACGGGAAGCAATTGTTACGTATGGATGCAGACTGGCTTCCGTTGGTGTGGAAGTTCGTTATGTTCTATCCAGAGCTACAAACGCTCAAAAGTCATATACACTTATAATAATGGTTGGGGGTTGTTCATATTAACCATACTATGAAACACGTGACAAATACAAATGTCATAGCAATCCTCATGTGAAACGCTGTTACTCATAAATAATGTTTCTTAATGAAAAGAATTAAGCAAAAATATTTTTTTCAATGTCACAATATTAATTTCATGTCAACTTTTTTCCCCCTTGCAATTATCCTACCTTGATAACCGGAACCTTCGTTGCGAAATGAATTCTGCAGCTATGCAAAAATAATTCTGAAATTGTTGCCTACTAGTTGGTTTAGTTTCCTTTTTCACGAGTTCCAGGAGTCATATGGACGTGGACTTAACATGAGATTCGAAACTCTCTTTCAACAGGTCAGAACTAATGATCCGAATTTTCGGATAAACGGCACAGGTCCGTTTCCCGATGCCTATCCGATCAAATGCGAGCTCAGAACCGTTTGGCCGGTTTAAACCGATAGATCCAATACTCATTATGAATCCACACATACAAAATATAACAATTAGGTTTAAGAATAATGACAAAATATGTTGTTTTCATACAAGTATACCACAGATTTATTTTTGATTAAAAACGAAAATTTAAAGAGTATAAGAGGGCCCTCGACCATAAGTTGCCTAGGTCGCAAAATATCTAAATTCACCACTGTCTTCCATCTACGTATACAGTATATTCAGTGTATTGATGAGTTCTGTTCTCCTTCAATTTATCCTGTAATATCCTCGTAGGTAGATTGATATGGTTGCAGAATTCAAATCTTATTTTCTGGGCAGCTTTACGCAAGCGATGCTTTCCTGCAACGGCATTGCCACTAAAATTAGAACAGTAAGTTTATTGGAACAGTAAGTTTATTATATTAAGTTTATTGGATGGGTATTTTCCAATACCCATCAGGTTGCTTCCCAATATTAGGCTGGTATCGAGGCAAAAGAATCTCGTTCGCAAGCATCAAAGTTCGCTGAAAATTATTTTATCATGAACTATTAAAATCCGTTCAGTGACTTGCACACAACAGTGAAAATAGTTTCTTTAAATAACGTGTTAACCAACATTTTCGAAACAGTTCTTCCCGCTGGTATAGTGGTGGTTAGTGCGTGGATCACTGGTGCACATAATTCTGGGTTCGATTCCCATTTGGAAAGCGTTGAAAATTTCAACGCATCACGGTGCTCCAATTCTACCTTAATATATAAACTTCACATTTTATATTACCTTGTTGCTAAAAAGAATGCTAAACTTCACAAAAAATTTCGAAGCATTTTACGTTAGCGATTTCATAATACAGTGTAATATACACACTCGTCCAAAGGAAAAAACACCATAATCACATCACTTCTACTTATCACCCTAGACACATAAAACACAAAATGAGTAAAAAGGAATCGTTCTTCAACAGCACGCTATAGCTATTTAACATTTTATAGAGGGAGCTCGAAAGGTGATTTAAAATAACAAGAAAGTAGAAGTGTTTTTGGCTCTTACAAATCTAGCTTAAACTAGACTGCCAACCCTGTAATAGACGGAGAGCATAACGTCTTCTGAGAGGTTCTACAAAGCGAGTAGTTGGCCCTTTAAACGAGCGGCTCGTACTCCTACGCTTCTATGGGTTGATGCAAAGAATATGGATCCAGCACAGCGATAATGTTCAAGGTTCCGCTAAATACTGGACGACCTATCTACCCAAATAGAAGGAGGGTCTAAATAAGGATCTATTTTCAACTTTAAAAAAAAGAAAAGGAAAGAAATTATAGGAAATCTTAACTTAGAAAAAAAAACCTACTTAATGCACATAAAAAATTTTAAGGCAGGTATAAGGTTGGCTAGTGCCGAATCGCCATGGCTGTCTTAAAAAAAAAAAAAAAAAAAAAAAAACAACTAAAACAGCATCTTGATATCCTCTTAAGTTAGTGTTGTAGTACTGGGTTGGGTTTCTGTCTGTTGGTGTTAGCGTAAGTGGTAGACGAATTCAAGGATTGAACAATCTCAAAAAAGGTACGTTGTTTCCAATACACCTCTCTCTCTCTCTCTCTGACCAACTGACATGGTGCCCTCCCATTTAACCTGTACCACCACTCTTTTCATGGAGCTAGTCTACCTCTGATCCATCCCCTTAATTGTTAATATACAGGGTGTACAATATACAATGCAACACGGAGTTTGGGATAGTAGAACTTTTGAACCTGAAGTGATACACAAATAATGGTTATACAGGGTGCGGCGATTACCGCGAGAGCTGTGGTTGGGGTAGGCAATTGCACGTGGTCTGCCCTTGTTCAGTCGTTGACTCCATTTCAGTAGCTAATATGGTCTGGACCGGTGCACATCGTGGTTTTGCCGTACGCGCTTATTATGAAAACAACAGATCTGTGATCGCTACACGAGCTTTTCGGCGACAGTTCAACATTCCACGCAACAATGCCATTCCTAATGAAAACACAATTTGGTCCTGGGTTGGGCAGTTGGAGGAAACTGGTAGCACACTAAGAATAGATACACATATACATGGTTGCTCACACAGCTCGAATTTCACTTGATATTTTGAGAGAAATGTTTCCGGGACGCCTCGTCTCTTTGAGGGGTGATGTCGAGTGGCCTGCGCGGTCACCAGATTTGCGCATTTGTGACTACTTTCTTTGGGGATATCTGAAGGAAAAGGTTTTCAAAAGTCGCCCTCACACCCTACCAGAGTTAAAACAGCGGATCATTGACGAAGTGAATGCCATACCCCGCGATATGTGTGCAAGAGCTGCTCGAAACTTCAGGGATCGTCTACAACAATGTATTGATGCTAACGGCATGAATGTAAAACTAAATGAATGTAAAATGGTATATTGTACTAATTTAGTAAATAAAAACATTTTTTATCTATATATCCAGATTTACTTTTTATTGCTCCTTGAAACTGCTTAGTTGGTTCTGCCGCACCCACCAAAATGAAGCCTTGTTCATGTATATATTTTTTAAACTAGGAAGCAACGATTGAAGTACACTAGCAACCACACAGTGTTGCCAGATGTAACCGAAGTTGTAAATCAATTTTTTTGCAAAACATGTAAATTGACTCATAACTTATAAGTATGGATGTTCTGTCGTTAATTTTCAATTTGTTTAGTTGGAGTAGCTTGGAAACTATGGAATGGAAAAAAAAGAATTCTTCATTTCCACTGATAACTAATCGGATGAGGCCTCTGTAAGGGGGAACTGGGGAAATCGTAGTTTTCATAAATTAACACACTGAATTGGCAACTTTAATGATGTTTCAGTGCATCAAAAGGTGTGCTAAGGATTTGTCTACATTATGCAATTCCTGATAAAATGAAAAACAAACTTTGAAATTATCATGATAAAACGTTTACTTACATGCACCCGGCAACAATGCTACTATCAGAAATGAGTTACCAGCTCTACAGCAGATGCTGGGAGTGTCCCCTGTTTTGATTCAAACACTGGTTCACACGTTTCACCAGGTTGGCAGCAACTTTACAAAGATTAGAAGTGTAATGTTCTCAATGACACTGTTAATGTTCGTTTCCAGGTCTTGAATAGTTCGAGAATTGTTCTTGCATACCTCTTGCTTTAAATAGCCCAATAGAAATGAATAGTAGTGTTGCCGGGTGCATGTAAGTAAAAAATTTATCATGATAATTTCAAAGTTTGTTTTTCATTGTTTTCAGGAATTGCATAATGTAGACAGATCCTTAACACACCTTTCGATGCACTGAAACATCAGCGAAGTTGCCAATTCAGAGTGTTAATTTATGAAAACTACGATTTCCCTAGTCCCCCCTTACAGAGGCCTCATCCGATTAGTTATCGGTGGAAATGAAAAAATCTTTTTTTTTTCTTTCTGCTCCATAGTTTACAAGCTAATCCAACTAAATAAACTGAAAATTAACGACAGAGCATCCATACGTATGAGAGTCAATTTATATGTTTTGCAAAATAATAATAATAATAATAATTTACACCTTCGGTTACATCTGGCAACAGTGTGGTTCCTAGTGTTCTTCAATCGTTGCTTCCTAGTTTTCCTAGTTTAAAAATATATACATGAAGAAGGCTTCATCTTGGTATAACCATTATTTGTGTATCATTTCAGGTTCAAAAGTTCTACTATCCCAAACTCCGGGTGGCATTGTATATTGGACACCTTGTACAATGTACAGCAAGGTTCAAAAAATATTCCAACCCCATAAAATTCTCTTTTCAAACAAGTATGTTGACTTCAAAATGACAAGCTATACTAAAAACTTAAAGGGCAAGTAAACAATACTCAAATAACAAGGAGAATGTGCAAAACAGACTTCTGAATCTTACTTCCCTTTTTCTTACACTGTTATTCGGGCCTACTCACTGCGCTAACGATTTTTATAATATTACTTCCTAGTTTACCAAATACACCCTCAAAAACCTTCATCTATATTTAGAAATGTAAACATACACTTATTAACAACCTAGCATTTAATTCTAATATGTTTTATACTGGCTAATTTTCTAACAACTCTTAATTTACCGAATACGTTCTAACTTTCAATACACTTTCCGGCCAGACTAACATCTACTACTAAAGAGAGTTTTGTTTCACATTGAGAACTACGATAGTTCCAAACTTTTTTTAAAAAAGTTTGACGTTCCAAAATTATGCTTCGAGGCTGGAAGAGATGGTGATCACGATAATGAACGAAATAGTGGGACAAAGCCGATCGGAGACCGGTTATAGGGCTTTTGATAATTTGATTTCAAAATTGATGTTCGATTCTACACGTCTTACTTAGTCTACACACTAAATTTCAACTTACGCAAATGAAGGGATCTAAAGTTATGGGGGGTCAAAATTTTGTCAAAAATATAGGGGTTTACTTTGATTTTTTTTTTTTTAACTTCAAAATTTATGTTATTCGATTCTACACTTCTTACCTATTGTACACACCAAATTTCAACTTACGCAAACGAAGGGGTTTTAAAGTTATGGGAGATCAAAATTTTTCGAAAATATAGGAGGTTTTAGGAAAATAGTATACGAGTGCGGATTGTTCAGATTATTACATTCTTCAATGCAGCAATTTCCTGCTGTTTTCTTGCATGATTTACATCTTTTATCACTTGGGCACTTTGCTGCAAATGAAAACAAAGTAATTTTGTAATTATTTTTATCCATTGTGTACGTATCGAATCCATATTTCACTTTTTCAGTGTTTTCTCTTGTGGAAATAAGATTTTATTTTGCAAGAAATTCAATTGCATCTTATTCATTCTTGAAATGATAATTGAAATTGGTTTCATCAATGCCTTCTAGTTCTAGTCACTTTTTCACTATTAGAAAAATGAGCTAGCTATAATGAAAATAGAGCGTGATCGGTACATGATTTCTCTCAGAACAGTATTAGTTTTCTACAATTACGCGAACAATAGCTTTAACACTTAACTGTGCTGGTGGGAAATTTTAATACCCCATTTAAAAAAAAAAAAAAAAAAAAAAAACCAACGTACATTTTCTTGTAAGGTAGGTAGATGTATTTGTTGTTTACTGTAATTTTGTTTTGCAGTGTGCTTGTGCAAGTGATGCTGTTCGGACATCCTTACGATATTATCGGTAATAATATTACCTTACTGGGGTATAAAAATATCCCAGGAGCAGGCCGGTAGCCAGCCCAAAAATGTAGGGGGGAGCCGATCCAACCATATTATAGTTCATTTGCAAGCCCACCGTGAAAATATGAGGACCAGCAAAATTTTAGTGGAGGCTCGGCCCCCCTAGGCTCCCGTGGATACAGGCCTGCCCAGGAGCACAGTTACGTATGTTTATTTTCTACATTAAATGTTACTTTCGCTCTCACATGAAATAGTTGTTTCCTTTTTAAAACATAAAAGGTTCTGTCTTCATGTTGAAGGCCGTAATCAAATGCGGATAGTGAGTTTAGTGATTGAAAGTGACCATTCATCACATATAGACGAAAATGAACACAGTTCATCATCTGATGGTGACAATGATAGATCTCTGGAATTAATAAATGTTTTAAATGGAATAAAAGAGTCCCTTTGAAGAAAGATACCAAATCATGCAATATCACTGCTCACTTACCTGGAACAGAAGGGCGTGCATGAAGTATATCTTCAGAAGACATTGTTCGTAGTTGAGAATTCTTTTGCTCAGAAGACATGTTACAATGTGTTTTGGAAAACACAAATGTGAACATTGAAGAAAAACGTAGTAACTTTCCTGATCCCAAGTCATCGTACACAAGTGACATTGACATGATAGAGCTGCGAGCATTTATCGGTCTTGTTACAATCGCAAGAAAAACATTTGCAAGGAACATCATTTGTACGTTAGTCCTGATTGTGTGTAGCCATGTCTGCAATTATTGCAAGCAATGAAACTGTTACTACAATATTTATAGTGTAATTTTTAATGTGGGGTTGTCAGATACCTCACCAGCAGATAAACGTGACCTTTTTTTTTTTTTTTTTTTTTTTTTTACTTGCACAGTTAAGGGTTAAACAATCGCGTTGGCAAATCTATACAAATTTCACTTTTCTATGTATTATCAAAGTGATGTTGCCAAATCGTGAACTCATTTTCTAATCAAATCTATAAGCTGAATATTATACGACGTTTGCAAAATGATCCTCTCTTAACTTATGACCGGGTTTAATTCGCGCAATTCAAAATTTCAAGTGAACAAAATCAAAAGTCTTGAAACCCTCTATATTTTTGGCAAAATTTTGACCCCAAGTAACTTTGGATCCCTTCATTTGCGTAAGTTTAGATTTAGTGTGTATACTAAGAAAAATATTTGCATCAAACATCAATTTTGAAGTCAAAATATCAAAAGTCCTATAACCCGTCTCCGACCGACGAAGCCTGGAGGAAAAGGGAGAACCCACGAAAGCCAACGAACACAATGTTTGTCCACCTCAAAGCCAACTTGGCAGAAGCTGGGATCAAGCCAGAGATCTTACGCGTTTATGCGAATTCTATACTGAAACAGGAAGCGGTAGATTTATAGTTTCTGGTTGGAATAGACAGAGAAAGTCAGAGATAGAACCTTTTCTTCATATGCTGACTCCATACCAAAAGCAGTTTCTTGCTATTTCTTTCAAGTATTAACACAAGGTGCACACCGAAAGTAAGTGATGTTTTATCGTAACTCCCGCAGTTTTCAATTTTTGAGTTCCCGCCCACTTCTACACACTGTTCCAATCTTTATATGGCACTATCAAAAGCAGCTCAAAAGTATTTCTGTGGTATATGTTTTATAAGTGGCTACAGCAGAGCAGATCGTATTCAAATAGTAAGAGAGATAAAGGTCAAAGGTATGAATTTCCCTTGTGTGTCGCGTTTATTGACTATGAGAAAGCCTTCGATTCTATGAAGACATTGGCAGTTATTAATGGCCTCTTCGATCAAGGGGTGTCGAAGACAATTATATAAAAGTTGTAGATAATATCTACAAACAGGCCAATGCAAATATCCAACTCTTTAGCTGCACAAAGACCATACGAATAGAGAAGATTGGTTGGTTGGTTGGTTTAGCATTCCTTTCATCACTGAGTCCATATGAGACGTAGTCCCACAGCTTAACGTAGGATCCAAACCACAGGAGCTCCCACCGAAAATTGAACTCGGGTGTCTCGCGCCAAAGGCGAGTACACTAACTATGAGGTAACCAAACGTTTTTGCCGTTCAAAAAGCAATACAATGGACGGTACGTATGAGTACCTTTAGGTTTCAAAGTGATCTCCATCAGCATCCAACGTTTCGGCAACTGCACAAAACCCTGGTGATAAAAGTCTGCGGTCGTGGATGCACAGAAGTCCGTGAGTGTGTTCCGCAGGTCCCCTCATTTGCGAAGGATCTCCCACGGAAGTGGCTGTCGAGGGAATGAAACAGTGGTAATCTGCTGGCGCAAGGTCCGGTGAATGATGCATGACACTGTCTCCCAGCTAAGTTGCTAAAAAGTGGTGACAACCAATGTCTGATACACTTGGGACTGTAATAGAGAACCCACTTTTGTCATTAGTGAGCAAGCGATCAAAGGCGGGTGTGTTCAAGTGCCGAGTGAGCAAGAACAGGCTGTCTCCCCTTTTCCTTGTTGGCTGCCGACAATGTGTTGGGTATCCACTTGCTTAACTTATATGACTTCCCTATCCCATGCAGGTGCAGTCTGGCTGTTTCAGCGGAAGCTTGGAACCTTTCTGCAAGTTCACAACTCATTATACCACTGTCTTCCTTGATAACTGTTCAGGAACTTGTCATCCAACATATGATCGTCCTGGTCGTCCAATGCGAGTCGTTCGTTCGAAAGGCTCATATCTTCCGGATGGAATTTCTGGAACCAATGCCTGGCGGTGCGTTCGTTCATGGGATTCTCCCCAAATCCCTGGCATATACAGCAACTTGATACAGCAGCTGACAAGCCCATTTTAAAGTCATACAACACACACACACGAACAATCTACTTTGATACCTCAACTTCTCTTTAACACTCAACGAGCTATGACTGCCGTTTGTGCACAACGAGCCTGTTAATACTGAAGGGTGATGGTCAGACTAACTCCCAATTGCTTGGCAAGAACGTGCGTCATTTCGTTTACTCTCTGTAAGCGCATGATTTATGGGACGTCAAAAACGGGAAGAACTTTTTTTTGGTTATTTTGTTATATAGCCACGAGGGAGCCCACAAGAATATGGAAGAGGGCACAACAGAGTAATATTATTTCTTACAAGCATTTTATAAACGTAGTTTAGTATGTTTAAGTCCATGGATATCCATGGATGGCAACATTAACAGACGAATTAAGTTAGGGTGGAGTGCATTCGGAAGGAACAGCTTCATATTGGAGTGTCAAATCCCAACGTGTAAAATTTTTAACGGATGTATTCTACTTCTTTTGGCAGGTGGATCGGAGATGTGAACACTAACAAAATAGACAACCACCGTCTGCAGACTACACAACGAAACACGGAAGAATGCAGCTGCGTGCCTGACTGCAAAAATAAATTTATGGCCCCTAAAAATATTAAAACTTCCAAAAATTGAATGAATTAATTGATATACTGCAGCGGATAAAAATACAAGTTAATCTACTGGTTATTATTAGTAGGATATATTATCTACATAGAATTATTTAGTTGAGAAATTATTAATATTTTTAAAATTAATATACCTAGATAAGTTCCATTGTCAGTGACCATGTACTGGTAATTTCACAACAATCAATATCTTTCACATTAAGCACTCTGAGGCTGAATTCACTGACATTATAAGTCTATTTTGAGTCACACCATTTCGTAGATGGTGTGTTATAAGTTTTAGCTTTGAAAATGAATATATGGCCGAAAAAACAGTAATACGAAGAATACAAAGCAGGTAAAACACTGTGTATAAATCTGGAACAGTACTAACTTAGCTGAGTCATCAGGTGAGATTGCTGACACTATATCTTCTTTAGATATAGAACATTTCGGGTACCCACTGGATGAATCGTCCTTATACATATTCAGAAGCAGCTCGTGAGAAAAGTTACGAAGGTGAAAATTAAAGTGTTATTGCTTCAAACCAGGGTTGGCAAAAACCATGTTTTTTATTGAAAAAAACAAAAAACTTTTTTTTTTTTTTTTTGGGGTTTAAACCAGGTTTTATGGTTTAAATAATTTGCTCTATGTATTTATATCACATATGGACAGAAATAAGTTTATTATGCCTTGGTGTTATTATGCAACAACTGGGTTATGTTGGAAGGGGTTATATAACGCTTAAAGCGAAATCCAACCGCTTCTCGGCTTACATCCGAGGGAGATTGTCCTTCATTTGGACTCGAAACCGGGACTGACTAAATTGGCCACAACTGCGATACCTCTGCCGACTCACTCACGAAGGACTCCTGATAAAAATACGTTGTACTGATCTTTACATGCTTCTTAATATAACCGTCAAGAGGCATTTTAGAAGGACAAAAAGATAAACAGTTGCACAAGTGAAACCATTATACAGAATTACATATGGACAATTTCAAAGTACTACGGAGTACAGAAGAACTAATTTAGTTCAAGTTAGTTAACAACGACTTATATTGGTCCAAATTAAAGAAATACGACGACTTAATTTGCATGTCAGTAAGAAAAGTGAATAAAGATACGAATTATTTGAGTCCACTTTGGCTCAGACTCATTTATACATAAATAGATACCAAAGATACTTCTCATTTCACTAAATGCCTCTCGTGGGGTTTGTATGACCTCTCACACACACACACACACACACAAAGTACGACATTTCGATGTATTTTATCAACAGTAAACATTGAAACGAAACAATATTTAGAATTTTTCTATGATTGCAATTACATAACAATAATAACTACTACAAAAAAAATCACAAAACAAACATTTATAAACTTATAAAAAAAAGTTGCTTTTGTAGTATAATCTTTTTGAGTAATGAATAGGGAGTTTAGGTCTGAATATAATACGAATAATATACGGGAGTGAAACGTGATAACCCACAAATGTGTGTTCATCAAGATTTTACAAACACACACTTTTACGAACATTTTTCGTTTTTTCGTTTAAACCAGTTTATTATTATTATTATTATTATTATTATTATTATTATTATTATTATTATTAAACAGCTGCTTTAAACCAGCCAACCCTGCTTCAAACTAAGAGAAGAAAAGTTACATAACGTACAAACTGTTCTATACAAGGATTACTACCTACGAGGGAAGTACTTGAAGTAGTACGCAGGGATCTGCATGTGTTATATATCGTCGGAAAGGTCACACTGAGTATACCTCACGTGTGAAATATCTCGCTTGAATGGAGCCTGTAGGGAGCGTGGCGACAAGATCAGAGAAAGGCACGCTCCAAAATACCAGAAAACATGGACAAAATAGGAAGATATGAAGCAATTGTTTTGAGACGTAGTATATATAGGTTTAAAAGGTAGCTGAATACGAATCTGACATCAAATGTTTACACATCAAAATGGTGGACACAAATTACAAAAAAACAAGCTATGGATCTGAAATTAGGTATATAGAGATATTCAACGCTATGTATGAACCGGATACCAAAAGTGTAAAATTCAAAATGGCGGATCCAATATGGCGAACAAAATGCAATATAATGCTATGGAACTGAAAGCAGATAGGTAGAGGTTTTCGCGGTCGCTCAGTACGAATTTAATGTTAAAAGTGACGGATCTAATGTGGCGGACGAAAAATGTAGGGTGTCCCAGGAGGAAGGGGGCAATACTTCGGAAAATGGTAGTATGGGTGATTCTAAACAAAAAAGTTCATATGAACATGGATCCTAATCTCAACGGTTTGAGAGCTACAGGTTGTGAACCATTTTTGATTTTATGGTGCATTTTGCTCACCCTTTAGTTATTCTACAGAGGTAAGACAGTGGATTTGAAAGATGATTATATGGCCTTTCCAACGGTATGCAATATGTAGCAGTGGTGTCTTTGAAAGAGAAGTTATTAGAGGATATTTGGGGATCAGTGTTGCTATCCAATTTCTTTAAATAACCTTAACTTTCGAAATTTGCCTCAATAGTTTTCCTTCGAAAGATACCTCTGCCACATATTGCATACTATTCGAAAAGCCATTCCATCACCTTTCAAATTCGCTGTGTCACCTCTGCAGAGTAAAAACAGGGTGAGCAATACGCAACATAAGGTCGAAAATGGTTCACGACCTGTAGCTCTCAAACCGTGTGTGTGTGTGTGCAGAACGGACATATGTTATTCTTACACATGTAGTAGAAAAATATAGTACATAAGGGGGCAAGTAGGGGCAGCTAACGTTTTACAATAAACAGGGAGCGTGTTTTGCTATACAATCATGTCAAAATTGAGGCTGAGAATGCAGGGCAGGTGTTTTGTAGCACAAGAAAGTTTTATGATACGAACATATTGCAATCATAGACAATAATTATTTTACTATGAATTTCCTCTCCGTCCCCGAAGAGATACGCGGGGATCGGCATGTGTTATATATCGTTGAAAAGCTCACATCAACTACACTTTACATCTGTGACATCTCGCTTGAATGGCGCCTGTAGGGTAAGTTGCGATTGTTTGCAGATACCATCTGAAGCTCCGATGAGAAGTGCGCGTTTAAAACATTGTTATGCTTCCATAACTGTCCAGTTTCACATTATGCCATGTACACTTGTAAGCAATATGTATATTAAATGTCCACTCTCCGTAGTAGGGATAGTACTGACACTGAGACTAGTTTCGATCTTGTCTCCAATTCGAGACCGAGATGTGCTTTTCCAAATCGAAACGAGATCGAGACGGAGCCCAGGCTCGTCTCGATATACATATGTTTATTCTGTACTTTTGCACTTTTTGTCCGCCATATTGGATGCGTCATATTGCATTTCGCACTTTTAACTGCATTCGTATTCCAAGATCACGAAAACCTCTACCTACCTGCTTTCAGTTCCACTGTAGTGTTTTGCATTTTATCAGTCATATTGCATCCACCATTTTGAATTTTACAATTTTAGTATCCGATTCATACATAGCGACGTCAAGTGTCTCTATATACCTAATTTCAGATTCATAGCTTGTTCTTAGTAATTTGTGTCTGCCATTTTGATTTGTAAACATTCGATGTCAGATTCGTATTCAGCTACCTTTTAAACCACGTATACCACGTCTCAAAACAATTGCATCATACAGATGGTGATCAGAAAAATGGAAACACCTGAACGAGATTGCAACTTACCAGATTGATATGGTGTCGGGCCACCTTTCGCCTTCAGAACAGCCTTGATGCGACGTGAGATGGAGGCATAGAGGTCGTGAATGGTAGCAAGTGGAATTTTACACCATTCCTCGTGCAGGGCATCGGCCAGTTCTGAGAGAGCCGGAAATCGTCGCCGGAGTCGTGTTTCCAAGACGGACCACAGATGTTCAATTATGTTGAGATCTGGGGATTGGGCGGGCCAGGGGAGGTGTTGAACTTCATCCCGATGTTCCTCAAACCACTGCAACAACGCCAGCTGTGTGAATGGGTGCATTATCATCCTGGAAGATGTCGTCATTGTCCGTGAATAACATCCAGACCATAGGATGCAAGTGGTCTCCTAAAATTGCGACATAATCGTTGGCAGTGATTCGTCCGCTAAGTATGACCACAGGACCCAATGAAAACCATGATATTGCGGCCCACAGCATCACCGAGCCGCCGCCATGTTTCACAGTTGGGCGGAGACACTGCAGATCATAAGCTTCTTTGGGCGTTCTCCACACATAAACACGGCCCGTGGTTGGGAATAGGGTGAAGGATGACTCATCCGACCATATCACATGTTTCCAGTCCTTAACGGTCCAAGTTGCATGGTCGCGGCACCATTTGCGGCGTGCGAAAGCGTTATGGTCCCTGATGAGCGGTTTGGCCCGTGCAACACGTGTAATTCGCGGCGGACTGTGATTGTCGAAACAGGGTGGGGGAGGTGCTGATTGCGTTCCTCCGTCACTTGTTCCGCAGTGGCACGACGGTTCTGCGTGACAATGCGCTTTAATACCCGTCGTGACCTGTCACTCATGATTTTCTTCCGCCCACTGTTCCGCTTCCCCGATGTGGTTTTCCCGTGTGTTGTGTAGGCCGTCATCACCTTCGACACTGTCCCACGCGACACACCTAACACAGTAGCCACTGCCGTCACACTCACTCCATATAACCGCGCACCAACAATTTGCCCTCTTTGAAAATCTGAGAGGTCTCCCATTTTACACTACCTCCGTCTGCTGCAGCCACTGGACACTGCTGTTCCACTGCGCCTGACGTAGTATGGAGACCGACCTAACACACCACCACCAGCGGTCCGGCGCTGCGGGCGCCACGACACCACTGCCAACCCATACATCTGACGTGTTGCCAACTACAGGTGTTTCCATTTTTCTGATCACCATCTGTAGCTTCCTATTTTGTCCATGTTTTCTGGTGTTTCGGAGCGTGCCTTGTTCTGATCTTCAAATGATCGCCACACCCCTACAGGCCCCATTCAAGCGAGATATTTCACATGTAAGGTATAATCGCTGTGATCTTTCCAACGATATAACACATGCAGATCCCCGCGCACCACTTCATGTACTTCCCTAGTTAGTAAGTTTTGTTCCCTTAATTTGAAGCATTAAAACTTCACGAGCTGCCTCTGCACATTTTGAACGATCATTGCTGCTTTGTGAAGCTCGTCGGAAGCAGAATTTAGAAATTTTGGAGCAACCATTTTGAAAAAAAAAATGGTTAACGTTATGCATTAAATCAAACTTGTTTTATAACTGAACTATTGGTTTGGAGCGATTGAAACGTCCAATGTTAGATCTCGTGAGAAACTACCCTCTGTAACGCAAACAACTAATGAACCGAGGTTACACGTACGTCATAAACTCCGTGTACGTTCGGAAAACAGGTTGGGTGTCCAATCAGTCAAGAGCGTTGTTGAACAGGGTCGTGTGAAAGTGCACCATGGAGAACATTCAACTGCACGTGTTCTTTCTTCACAACTTCAAACTAGGACATTCTACACATCTAGCTGCGAGAAATATCAATCATGCATTTGGACCAGGTATGCGAGTGAACGCATCACTAGTCTCGATGGGCCAAGTGTGCGATGGTTTGTGAAATTTCCGTGACACTACATTAAAAACTTAAGACCCACAGCCACCTACCACCTGCACATTCTGAAGAGCTCATCAGGAATTTTAGAAGCGGATTCTCGAAAAAGCGTCACAGAATTCCATTGTCGTTTGGCAACTCGTGCAATCGGCAAGGTGAACAAATTTGACTCATACGTACCATATGAACTGACGTCGGCCAACACGGATCGCTGTCTGGAGGTGTGTATTTCTGTAAGTAGAATAACTAGAAAGGTATCTTGTATCGGATTGTCACTTCTGAAGAAAAATTTATGTTACGAAAGTTGTTAAACGGTCAGGACAGTCGTTGGATTGTTATCAAGGCCCCTAATGGTTTCAAAAGCTACACTTCCAGCAATGAAAGGCGTTCCTGCTAGTCTAGTGGAGTGGGGATGATCCATGTCTTTATCCGTCAAAGTGAAATCATACCTGTGGATTATCACAGTGCTCCATGCCGCAGGTATCCAGTAAAGGTCAACAGACATAATGTCCTCGTGTTGCACGATAATCCACGCGTATACAATAAGTCGCCAAAAGAACGCTGCAGACGCTCTAGTATAAAACCTTCCCTCACCATTGTATTTTCCTGAAGTCTCTCCCACAGACTACAACCTAAGAAATCTTATGATCGATGTGGTAGTAGACTTGTTTCGTCATGGAATTCAATCGCTGGCTGAACGATGGCAAAAGTGTGTGGTTGCATCCGAAGACTACTTCACTTGGGACGGACATTTCAATCGAAACCAACACAACATAGCAACTTCCATGGAACCATTAAAAAAGCTACTCTGAAATGTACTTTTGGACTTGCCAGCTGTTCGCCCTGACACGTTTCACCAAAATCATTTTTTCACTTTTTCAATTATTTATTTTTAAAATTTTGATGAAATGTCCCATTTTTTTGTCCGGGTTTGTCCGGAAAGTAATATGACTGAGTCGATTTTTAAAAAATTATTGAGCCAATCGTTACAATTCTTTAAAAACTTTCAAAATAGGCTCCTTCTGCGTCGATGCAGCGCTGCCAGCGCGATTTCCAAGCATTGAAGGCGTCACGGAAGTCATTCTCCGGAATAGCCTTGAGAGCCGCGGTGCAAGCTGCTTGGATCCCCTCTGTCGTCTCAAAATGCTTGCCTTTCATCGGGCGTTTCAGGCGAGGAAACAAAGAGAAGTCCGGGGGGCCACATCTGGGCTGTAGGGCGGCTGCGGAAGCGTTGGGATGCCGGCCTTGGTCAGGTAGCTGTTCACAAGAAAGGCGGTGTGAGCCGGGGCGTTGTCGTGGTGCAAAACTTGGCGTTGACGGTTTGTCCAGGAGGAACAAATTCATGGTGGACGATGCCTTTGATGTCAAAGAAGACAATGGGCATCATTTTCACTTTGGATTTGCTCATTCTTCCCTTTTTTGGGCGAGGAGACGCCGGCGTGTGCCACTCGGAAGATTGCCTCTTTGTCTCGGGATCATACTCAAAGAAGCACTTTTGGGATTACGTTATTCAAAAATTGGGGGTCACTTTCACACACGTTCAAATTTTCTTGGCACAATTCCACTCGCCGCAATTTCTGGTCGAAAGTGAGCACTTTTGGGACAATCTTCGCGCACAACTTGCGCATTTTCAAATGCTCCGTCACAATTTCATGAACCACAGTTTTTGGTAAATTTAACATTTGGGCAATTAAACGAATACTTAGTCAACGGTCTGAGTTAAATACTTCGCGCACACGAGTCACATTGTTGGTGTTTGTCGAAGTCGAAGGTCTTCCAGCACGGTCTTCATCGGCGACCTCTTCCCGGCCCTCCGAAAAAGCCTTGTGCCACCGAAATACGCCACTTCTTGCTCAAGCATCATCTGGGTAAGCCTGCTTGATCATATCAAACGTCTCTGTCGCAAATTTACCGAGTTTAACACAGAATTAATCGCGTACCTCTGCTCTAACGAACGCTGCATTTTCGGCTTGCACCACTCACAGAAACACGTCGCGCGAAAAAGCCTGTCCTGACTCTCCGTGTGCTCGGAGACAACTGACCAGCCATTCGTTCGTTAGCTAGGAACGCCCTCTACCGGATCCAGTCGGTGCGCGCACGCTCCGAAGTAGTCATGGCGGAATAAAATCAGCACTATTACTTCCCGGACAAACCCTATACACATAGCTGAAACCATAGTTTCCTCAAATATTTTTATGTAATAAGAAAAACTGTAAGCTCCACTTCCAGGAAAAGCATTCAACAGTCGTTTATTAGGTTCACGCAGTTAGTCCACACAATACCTTTCGAACGAAAACGAATTTTTGAATTTTGTCTTTTGCAATAGACCAAAAAATTAAATCTTTCTGTCACGATTACGCCCTTCACGCCATGAAAGACGGATGATCAAACCTTTCGGAATGTATGGTGTATATATATAATACTTGAGTATTGTTTTAAAACTTAAGTATTACTGCTGGATTTGTGTGTGTGTGTGCTTTGAGAAGCTCGTCAAGTTGGTGGGAGTCGTGACGTTATCTGTTTGGCCTTCATCAGTACAACGCAAAAGGTTTATTTTATTCTCTCGCAAATGCTGTCTAAAAGATGTTATGGGACCCAGGAACACATATATACGTCGTCGACATGACGATCACACAGAGTATACGTCTTATGGCTTCTTTCCTCCTCCTTTCGCCTTTCCCTCTACAATCTCCTTATCACAGGGCCGGTCCAGAGGGGCTTAACTTTTAGAAAAGGATTTTTCATTAAAAATTTCCCATTTTCCTCGAATTCCCCTTTTCAAGTATATGATGCGGATATGTGAATGGTACCCTTTGGAAGGTTACTTTATTCTGAACAGAATGAAATACGAACCAAATCCTAGGATAAATAGTGATTTGCTAAGAAATTTTTACTATTTTTTAAAATTTCTGTGTTATTTCTGAGACTCATCGCACATTAGTAAATATTTTCTTCCTCCTTAGTTCAAGATATCAGATTGATATTTTGCATATACAGTGCGTACATTATTTAGTATTTTTCAAGTGATTTTGAGATCTGTACGTTAACACAGGACCCATCCAGAGTGGCCTAAATTTTTGAAAAAGGGATTTTTTAGAAAAAATTCCCTATCTTCCACGAATTCATCTTTTTAAGTAAATGAAACGGACATGCAAATCGTATCGTTTGGTAGGTTGCTTTATTCTGAAGGTAATGAAGTATCATCATCCTAAGATAAATAGTTATGATGCAGTAGCTGCTTGACTGAAAAATCTCAATTTTACCTTAAAAACCCCAGAATCCCAAAAGGATTAAGACACGTGAATTATGGAAGAATTAGTAGAATAAGAATGTGGGAGGAAATGGGAGTAACCGGAGAAAACCCATGGACACGATGTTGTCCGCCACAAACTATCTTGGGTGGCGACGCAATGCACCAGAGATAAGTGCTCTACCACTGAGCCACCGTGACCCCCGTTTGCAATAGGCAGAGCAATTATCTCGGTAAAGTTCGTTATGGAATCAATCCACTACCATCACACATAACGTGATGTTAACAATGGCTATCCATATTCCGTTTAAAACTTATATACTTCTCTGTCTTCTATACAACATGCACAGTAGCAAAGAATTGTTGGTTGTCTAAAATACTCGTAAAAATATAAGGAATCGCGTGATCGTATTTACTTTATTTACTGAGACTGAGTATTCTTAACAATTCAACCGACCTTAGCATGAAACTAAAATATTGAGTTATTTAGTATTTTGATAATTCATTTGTTCTACATATAATGAACGCTTAAGACCATCCTACGAAATCGCTGTAATATATACAAATCTGACCTTCTGCTTTTAGAGCCCTTAAAAGCAGGAGAGCAAAAACCACCTCAATTTCCACCACTGGAAAGATGTACGTTAGTAATCAGTCGCAAAAATAGGGAAAATACCGCGTGGATCAGGAAGATGACAAGATTAAGGATATTGTCATAAAAATAAAAGTAACGGGACATATTGCAAAAAGAAATTATGACCGATGGACAAAAGCAATTCTTAATTGCATAGGATAAGGCTTAATCATCATACGTATTCTGCCATGGCAGGTCACTTGCCGCAATTGAGAAATTTCTATGCTTCACGGTCTTCCGCTAATCTCTTCGTTTTACGTAGATTTTTCTGTTTTGATATCGTCCATCAATTGTAGCCTCCTTCGCTATCCCTCTCTCCTTCTGCCACCATACCCTCTAGCCCATCAATCATGGTACAATTTCTTCTTGGCCAATGTCTAAACCAGTTTCCATTCCTCTTAATAAAATTATCATTTTCTCCCACACCATTTCTAACACCCTCTCAGTTTTCCATTCGGCCCAACAAACTTTCTCCCTTCTCCACACCCACATTTCGAAAGCTTCGTTTTTCATAACTTTTACCCCATACAGCACAATACTCCACGAAGCATTTTATATATCTTTTTCTCAATTCCTTATTCAAGGTCCCACAAGATAATTTTTCTTCCTCCTCAAGGCTTCTTTTGCCAATTCTTTCCTTGCTTTTATTTCATGTTTACAGTTCATATCATCACTAATAATACCACTTAGATATAGAAAACTAATCACCTGTTCTAATTTCTCCCCTCCTACCTCTATATTTGACATAGACCACCTCGTTCCAATCATCATGGTTTTTGTCTTTCTAACATTTATTATCATTCCATATTCTTCACAGTCCTTTCTCAAGTTTTGTAACATCTTACTGAATTTCTTTTCTGATTAGGAACAACCGTAATATCATCCGCAAACGTATACACCAATCATTCTACTTCCTACTGAAATGCCATCTTCATATGTAGGCTGTTTTCCACTATCTCTTCTAGATAGATATTAAATAAGATTGGCGAGAGACAGCATCCTTGTCGAAATCCCCTCCCAAGTATACTCTCGTCTGCCACTTCCTCTTCTAACACTTACTTTAAGGTTAAGGAATTAAATTTCTGGGGTTTCAAAAGCTACAGCCATATCAGCCCGTCACGAATCAGTGATGACGTCCCTCGGCGATCACACTGCCCGGGGAACTGCGGGAGGAGAAGTGGCCTGGGACCATTGCTAGGCACCATCCCGGCATTTACCTGGTGTAAATGAAGAAAACCCAGGAAATCCTCACTCAGCATGGCTGGCCTGAAAAGATGTTCCATTTTTTCGATCGAGTGTCCCAACTGGTAATCGAACCCGGAATCGCTCGATCCACAGGTGAGTGTGTTAGCGACTATACTAACGGGGCCACTTGACTGAATAACCAAGGGACAAGAAACGACAAAGGGAACGTCTTCATGAAATGTGGTGTAATAAAAGCAAGAAGCGTTGTGGAGTAACCTGGGAAAGAATCGATCGAGAAAGATGGTGGATAAAAGTGGACAATAATTGATTATGGACTGATAAAAATTAAACAACAGAAAAGTAGCTGTAATGCATCCGAAACTATGCACACCTAGATGCTATTCAACTACTTTTCTAGCCTTTAATTTCCATTTCGTTCCTAATTCTTCTCTTTCACATATGATGAAATGTGTAGTGAAATGGTTTATAGTGTACGCCAGGCACGCACTCAGAAATGTTTGTTCGGGGGGAGCTAAACTTTGGGAGGGTTCCAATACTGCAAGTCACTACGTATATGTAGTACTGAAGGGTATTACTCTGTACCCGATAAGTATCTGTAAAATACTTCCACATATATTTTCAGAAAAAAAAAAAGATAAAACTAGATTGCTTTTATAAGAGAAAGAGTACAGATGAAGTGTAAAATCAAATGTTCATGCTATATCAATCACTTCCTTATTAAACAAGTATAGTTTTCTTATGAAAGTGTACAGATGTATGTTGAGTTAGGATAGGGTGACCAGATTTTGACAAGCGAAAAGTAAGATATAAGCATAATAGTACACGATAGTCTGTGCATTTGCAATACGCATGTTTTTATTTCATTTAACGTTAACCTTAAGTTAATCATTTAATTTAAAAAAAAAAAACACTCAAATATTGAAGAAATTCAACACAAATCCAAATACTTTAATGAAGAAATACAATACTGTTGAAACAATTTAAACAATTTGATGGCATATCAACAAAAACAATAATAAAAAAAAAAACAGTCACAAACTATAAAGAATTCTCTCTGTTCACACCAATGTTAGACAACACTACTGAAAGAAGCGAAAATAGCCCACACTGCAAGTCGCAAATGGGCGAATCAAATTCATTTGTATTATAATAAAATAATTTCATTTGCATTATAAAGACATAATTAATATGTATGTGCGTTTGTGGTTTATTTTTATGAATACATAGTGAAACTTCGTGAAGGGCTAAAAATTTATTTTTTAAAGTTGATTTTCAGAGCGTAGGATTATATTAAGAAATGACAAAAAGACTGGCACGAGGAAACTCGTACTTAAATTGGTTGGCACAACTATTGTGGCTTGAAGTAAGAGACCTTTCCTGCCTTATCGACATCTCAACAAGGTCTTCTCAGTAAAAACAATGATACTGCAAAACAATAGTTTGTTGATTGTTTTCCTTTCCTAACAATATTCTTTTGAGTAGTCCTGAAAAAACACCGGTTTATCCTTCAGAAAGAGTGCCTGTGATTCGATATGTTGTGAATAAAGAATGAAACATTAAAGTATTGTAACTAAATTAAATCAGGACATTTTTAAAAATAAGGACAAATCTCTATAGGTGTTATAGGTGTCTTTGAAACACGCAGGACAGATTTTTGAAAAACAGCACTGTACTGCGAAAATCAGTACGTCTGATCATCATAAGGTAGGAAGTTTTGAGGGGAGGGGGGGATCCAGACCTGGTGAACCCCCATTGGCGTCCTTGGTGTACTCTAATGTTACATAATACTTAAGTACTCACTATTTTCTGTTAAGTAATTACTTTTTCATACCAGCTTCGGGATATTTTTCTTCTAACAACTATGTATATATATTTTGTATACCGAAAGTTCTTTCATCATGCACACTCCCTCCTACATTGCTTAACAATGTTATTACCTATCACTCAAATTAATGAAATATGAGTTTACGTATTTTCCAAAATAATGTTTCTTGGACAAAAGAGAGAATTGAGATTTGTGTTTACGTCCTTTGTCAGCAGCAAAGTAGTGAGAAAGAAACTATAGTTTAAAGTGGGATTCGAACGACTGTAATGTGTTTGATGCTCCCTCACTGGGAGTCGAACTCGAGATCTCGTACATCGAATGTACGCACCCCAACCACTAGATAAGCGATGAGGGCCTGAGTGAATCATTTTTGGGAGATCGGATATATTACATACTAATAGAAAGTGAGAAATGAACATCCAGATTTGATCGAGGAACACTGTACTTATGAAGGTTACTTACTATACATGCAATGATCAATAGCGTCACGCTGCGGAGCAGTGAGTATTCACTGCGTAGTCTCTGGGCTTGTAGTATTAATTGGTAAGTGCCAAATGAGAAATCGAGTGTTTCCCCCACATTGTACTTTGTGTCAGTTTGGTTATAAAAGTTGAATACATGCCAGACGCCGTAGGCATCTCATTTCGTGGAGCTGGCAAAGTTATACTAAGAGCAATACGGGCGCTGCTGTCCGAGGAAGGTCACACACAACAATTATCAGCCCTGACAGCAGTATAGGGATACACACCCGCACATCACCATCAGACAAGCTGCCATTGAGGATCTTACAGCAACCGCATCTTAGATTAGAACCAGTGGTCCTAGGGTCTGATAGGATCACTTGCAACAGTTTACTGAACGCAGGCCTATGATCTATTGTACACCCGACTTACTCTCGCTACGCCACACTACCGCTCACCCTGGCTCCAATAAATAAATAAATAAATAAATAGATAAATAAATAAATAAATAAATAAATAAATAAAAGAGTAATTGGAATTATGTAAGTCGGTCATTGCGTTCAATGAGACCCGGTTCTCTACCGGAGCTTGCTATGGTAGCTTGAGGATTGGCATCGATTGAGTGACACATTCCACAGTGTACACGGCAGCGACGCTTGATTATTGCCAGGCGTCATAGTGCGAGAAGCTATTGTGTCTGGTGTTCATACAGGGAACATTCACCTGCGTAGCGTACGCCATGTTGTCATATAAACTGTTTGCATTCCTGTATCATCAGCAAAAAGTGCTCTTTCAACAGGACAACGTTACTCAACGCGCTCTCCAAGCTCATGCCAGAACGGTCACTAGAACTGTTCTAAATTGAGTATGAGTGGAATTCAACTGAGCGCCAATGGCACAAATAATTGCTATTTATTTTTTAAATATTGTATCTTTCAGAAATTCAGGCAACTTTAGTACTCAGTCCCCATGATATCCTTCTGTAACATTCAAGTTTTCTTTTAACTACAGGGTTTATCCATTTTTTCTTTAAATGGAAGATAATTACCATTATTGGATTACCTGGTATAAATTTACATTTTGAAAAAAAAAAAATCATATAAACTTATTCCAGTATTTTTCAGTAGCTTGAACGAGAAACGATAATCTTAGACGGATGTGTAAAGTGAGGTAACTCCATAAATATTACCACCTTGCATACCAAAACCACGAAATCACGAGTTACGTCGAGATACCCAAACAAGTTCTTTCGCAACCAGTGGCGACATGAGGTATCGCTCTATGCACAACGGTGCTAAAGAATATTGGTTTTCATTGTAGCTAGACAATTCAACTTAATATTTTGATAATTTCGTATATACTTCCCTTTACACCCGACCGAGAAATTTGCTTTGACCAGAATCACTTGGTCATAATGAAATTTTGACTTATTTTTCAATGCAAAAAGACACCTCTAACTGCACATCATCCAGACTGAGCACTCATTTGCTCTAATGTGTGGTCAATGGAAAAAAAAAACACGCACATTACATATATCTATCTATCTATCTATATTATCTATATTATATATATATATATATCGGGTGTTGCAAAATAAGTGTTACAACTCTTGGAAGGTGACTCCTGCCACTGAGACAAGAAAAAAAGTTCTCTTCAACTTTCGGCTATCGGACATAGTTTCAGATCTACAAGGTGCCGAAAGAGTGGGAAAATGACTTTCGGATGCCAATAGTTCGAAAACTATCCAACATAAAGAGGGCGGGTAAAAAATTCTCCGAAGAAGTCATACCTGCTCTATTGAATTTTGTATGTTTCACAATCCTACCGTGCACGCGCAAGGGATTCCCCAAAGGAACGTAGGGAGTCCCGGATAATCTGCCAAATGAAACTTGGTCTAAATTAATATGAATTGACAGGCTTTCCACCAGGTAACAATAATTCGTTTGTCTTAAGTCGATATCTGGATCAAGTACAAAATGGCGGACACCTTCATGCCTGTTGTGTGTTGCATAATCGCCAGGTACGGATGCTGGCCAACAGTGACGTTCTGAGTATTAATTGTAGCGGATTTGTACTCAAATGCTCTAGAAAGACATCTGGAGTGTCGGTAAAGCATGACAGATGATGCAGGGTGATTCACATGTATGGAAACACTTAACGAAAAATGCCCAGAAATGCACTCATACTCAGTAAACGTGAGTTCAAAGCGTCGGAAATGTAAGGATTAGCGTCAAGAATATGAAAGCCATTGCCAATTCACCAATAATATTCCTTCAAACCGATGCAATATGATGTGCACGGTTGCATACCAATAAGGATGCAACATCTGAGGCCAAGTTGAAACTGTGCAATTGGACTCACAAAGAAACTGGGTAAACTAAATGAATGTCACTAGTGAGATCGCATGATCGATATGGAAATGTGGCCAATGTGTGTGTTGATATCAACATGTAGCTAATGAACAAATGTCAACATGTCGCACTACTGCTGAGACATCGTCCCACGTGCGAAAAATAGGAAAATAACTACTCGGGTCTTGAATCTGAGGCCTTGGGCTCCCAGTGGAATTGGAAACTGCGACCACGCGAGCAAAAGCGAGCGCTCTAGCCTTGAGGTTCGAAGGAGCCTCACTTTCTCTGTATTCATTTCTTTGAGGAGTACCCACTTTGTTTGGCAAGCCCTCTTGTACAGCCTCCCGACATACTTGTGTGTTTCATTTTGTTACTCCTACTGCACAGTTGTAAACAATCAGAGCTTTAAGATGTTTCTTGCTATTTCTCATGTTTTATTTTCCATATGTATGGTGTTCCAGCTGTAATGTTAAATGTGCCAAATCAGTTTATTTTCGTCTTTGTCTTGCCATGTGCACTGTGTGTAAGATACGAATTTCTGGAGGTATTTCCCTATATTTCGAGTACGTCATATGTCTCAGAAGACGTGGGACATGATACAAGTTTGTTATTTTCACGCTCTATCAGAATTTGAACCATGCATTAAGAGATTTTTCATATGTGTCGACTGTGAGACAATGTCTCTAACAAAGAGGGACATTGATACAATCGTGTTCTAGTTACGTTCTACCAAAAGGTGCACCAGATGTAATAGCAGAATGTACAACGTTATTTTCCTAGTTTTCGCATCTGAGACGGTGTCCCAGCAGTAGTGCGATATGTTGACATTTGTCCATTAGCTACATGTTGATATCAACAACCGTGCACATCATAGTGCATCGGTTTGAAGGAATATTATTGGTGAATTGGCAATGGCTTTCATGTTCATGACGCTAATCCTTACATTTCCGACGCTTTGAACTCACGTTTACTGAGTATGAGTGCATTTCTGGGCATTCTTCGTTAAGTGTTTCCATACATGTCAATCACCCTGCTTCATCTGTCATGCTTTACCGACACTCCAGATGTCTTTCTAGAGCATTTGAGTACAAATCCGCTACAATTAATACTCAGAACGTCACTGTTGGCCAGCATCCGTACCTGGCGATTATGCAACCACACACAACGGGTCTGAAGGTGTCTGCCATTTTGTATTTGTTCCAGATATCGACTTAATACAAACGAATTATTGTTACCTGGTAGAAAGCCTATCAATTCATATTAATTTAGACCAAGTTTCATTTGGCAGATTATCCGGGACTCCCTACGTTCCTTTGGGGAATCTCTTGCGCGTGCACGGTAGGATTGTGAAACATACACAATTCAATAGAGCAGGTATGACTTCTTCAGTGAATTTTTTACCCGCCCTCTTTATGTTGGATAGTTTCCGAACTATTGGCGTCTGAAAGTCATTTTCCCACGCTTCCGGCACCTTGTAGATCTGAAACTATGTCCGATAGCCGAAAGTTGAAGAGAACTTTTTTTCTTGTCTCAGTGGCAGGAGTCACCTCCCAAGAGTTGTAACACTTATTTTGCAACACCCGATATATATATATATATATATATATATATATATATATATATATATATATATATATATATATATAATTTCTCTTTAGATGTGCTGCTGGATAATCAGGCTTAATATTAGGCATATTGAAATTTATCAACAAATTCTCGCTGAAAATGTTCAGTTCTTTAATTTTTTTTTTTAAAGATATGTCAATCAAAGTATAATATAATAGTTTTTCTGTGCAATTTTCTAATAAGTATAAATTAGTACTTAGTAAATTAATCACTCCTTTTGAGATGATCTTTATTATTGCTGAGAAAAGCCTCTGACATCAAGATTGATTAGAAAATGAAAACGAAATCTTTGAGTTTAACGTCCCACAATTATGCCTGTTAGGTTAAGGGAGAGGATGATGGAAGAACTGGTGGAATGAGAAAGTGGGAGGAAATGAGAGTACCCCGAGAAAACCCACGAGCACAATGTAGTCCACCACAAATTTACTTGCCCGGGGATCGAACCAAGGACCCCACGCATCAGAGGTAAGCGCTCTATCACTGAATCACCGTACCGTGCCCCCATATAATTGATTTGAGTATGCATTACTGGACAATGGGGAGCATATCAACAACACCTACTATTTCACTAAGTAGTATTTTCTAAATAATAAATAATTACGCAGAATAATTTTAGTATGTGCAAGTTCCACAAGGTTTTGAAAAAAAACATGAAAAATTAATGCGGACAGTTAAGCAATTAAGGTATTTTGTCATAAATAAACCCATTTGTGAATAGGACTAATAATAACTTGAGTTTATTTCTTTACATCCTTCTCATATTTTATGAATATAGAAATAATATTTCCGTCGGGAAGGGAAGTGAATGAGGGATTTGTTACCACATGTCACAGTTATAGTAGCAAAATTAAAAAAGATTATTTTACAATTTGAACAACATATTTAATTACTATTATTATCATTATTTGGTTGTACAGTACCCTTGTTTCTTATTATACATTGTAGTTTGTTTTCTCTGTCTGGAGATAAAATGGCCATTGCAATGTTAAAATAATCTTGTCATTTGCAATTAAAAAAAAAATCACTAATCACAGTAATTGCTACTTAGCATAAATTCAACATAATTTCGTTAAAAGGATACAAATCAAGAACAAAAACTGATACGAAACACAAACGATTACAAGAAAAATCTGCTTTCTGGACTAATGTGGAACTAAGATCTAAAATGTGAAAAATTGGACTACATCTCCCGTTTGCCAAGCGGTTTGTGTTCCTCAGTCCAGATTTTTGTTGATTGCACTGGAGTTTACCGTCTCTTTCAGCACGAGGGCTATGAGACGTGGATCTACAACCTACCGTAGAATCCGAACATCATGATGAGTTCAAATTGCAAAGCAATCCCAAAAAGAATTCAATCTGGGACCATGTTTACCAAACACATACGCACTAGTCACTACACCAACGGGGAAGGCTTCAGATTTGTGTGTAATTACATAACTGTATTGAAATACTTTGATGTACTTACAGAAAGAAAGGAATTTTCACATGGATATACATACACAAAGAAAATATTTATCAGGCACTACACACAAAAACAACCATTGATCATATATATATATATATATATATATATATATATATATATATATATATATATAGATAGATAGATAGATAGATATAGATATATAGTAAAATCGCTCAAATCGTCCCCACGCGGCTACAAAGGAAGCAGAACACCACTGAAAAAAACCACATGTTTCTTTGTTACATGGGAGGGATAATTCAACAAGTCCTTCCAGTTGAGGGTGGCCTTCGAGTTGACCTGCTGAAAAAGAAAGCGATGTTGCAATTTTCACCATCTTGCTTAGTGATTCATCAGTAGTCTTCGCAGAAAGACAGGTTTATCTAGCTTTTCGTTACTTCTGTTTTCGTTGTATCCTCCTCCTTCCGTCTCCAAAAGAAATCAATCATTAGTTTCATGATATATGCTTATTTTACTTTTAAATATAGTATATTGTTAATATTGTGTAACTTCATAAGGATAACGCTTGTACGAACAAAACATGGTTCGCCCATTTCCCTCCCTCGTCCCCCCACGTAAGGCATCAGTGCCGCAAAAGCCCGATGAGAAAAATATACGATCTTTCTTTGCCACCCCCAGAAATCCGTCCTTGACCGCCACTGTCCGTACTATTATATTGAATTCTTTTAATGATTGTATTATTATTATTATTATTATTATTATTATTATTATTATTATTATTATTATTATTATTATTATTATTATTATTACATAATGTATCCATCGATAATATAAGTTTAGCGATGGCAACAACGTATCACATCGACACCAAACACGTGCCGTTTATGGCTTATTTGGAGTGTTATTTGAGGGCGGTTAGGGTAAATTTTCTGCTTGAGTACAAAGGAAGCCGGTTGGGGACCAATAGAACATCTCCACTATATATATATATATATATATAAAATACGAAACAAATAATCATATGAATCATCGACTCCCCACTGGTCTAGTGAGTAACATGTGTACCCTTGGTGAACAATGTTCCAAATTAGATTTTTGATGGGAAAGCATCGAACGCACTACTGTAGTTTATATCCCAACCGAAATTGTAATTTTTGTCCTATGTAACTTCGCTGCTCACACAAGACGTAAACAGAAAATTAATCATGACATCATAAAACGCAACTAGATACGTATCAATGTTAGTCACAAAATCCACGTGCTGTTGAAAAACATTTTGTCAACACATTCCGAAACGAACTGATTAAAAACAGATGTTAATAGCGAAAAAATATCACATGGTTTGAGACCAAAACAACTCTACACCCGGATGACTCATCACCAGATGAGATGTTAGTAAGACAACGGAAACTAAGATATCAGATACTGATAAAAGTAAGGAATGATGTAAACAAAAGCCTGAACCGGTACACATATGACAACACAAACATTCCAAAATACTAATTCCGTCTTTTCTAAGCTGACTTTTCCCTGAATAGAAAATGTCCATTTTATACAAGTGCTCAAATCAGAGAGCAACTGAGTAGACCTAAATATTTGTACAATTACGCAACAAAATTACGCAAGTGGCTAAGTTACAAATGTATCCAATTTAGAAAGTTTTACTTAATATGGTGTTTATCAATCATAAGACCCCTCAAAAGATATTTGGATTCAAAAAGCGAACCTTCATTAGACCGTGCTATCCTCTAGAAGACTGTAAACCTAAGGCCATGCCTTTGGTACAGCGAATAACAATGATTGTATTTTCTGTCGGACCACGAGAAACAGAGCAAATTAATCTTTTATACTAACCAAATCTTCCTAAAATACCATTCCAAATCTAATTTTTGTTAGGAATGTTACATAGGTTAGAGATGCTGTGGCGTAGCCAGGGCGGTGCTTACGTTTCAGTTGGACAGCCCAGGGTATTTTTCTCTCGATTTCTCATAGTGCCAGTGCGGCTCAGGAGTTAATCCAACCTCTGTAAAATGGGTATCTGGAGGACGAAAGCAATCGGAGCACGGTGCTGACCACATCATCTATATATGCCGAAGTACTTATGCTAAACTTTTTGATTACATTGCAAATAATGGAAATTTACTCAAATGATTTACAAGTAAGAAACAATAGAAATCGTCCTACCTATTTTGCGGGTCCAAATTCTTTAGTGAACCAACTCCCATGGGTGAATCGACAGACATCGGAGAATCCATGCACATTGACGAATCCGATAAACCAAAATCTAAAAATGAACAAATAGAACTATTAACAGTCTATCATATGGAATTTTGTAAATAATCCAGTTTCTTACCAGCAACTATTGCGATAACACACTTTTAGTGCTTTGAGCGCCCATTAGAAGAAATACAGAATACTTCTGATTTAGAAAGATTCACTTAAATTTCCTACTAACAATGTGGTTTATGCACATGATTGAGTTCCCTGAATTCGAATCGAATTTGTAGGTAACAGAGATAAATTGCGTTAACCCCATCCTATATGACAACCCGCATACACTACTCTAAGTACACGTTTTGCACAGCAACGAAAGTTTTACCTCGCACTCTGCTTGCAGAAATTGAAAATTACGTTTCAAATACTTTATATATATATATATATATATATATATATATATATATATATATATATAGTAACACAGTTTTCTTTCCAGCTTTCTCCAACACATCATTATTGCTTTTAAATTTAACTTGTCATTGACGAACACCGACTAAATTTCGCACTATTTCGATCTTGAAATAATTTCTTATCCGTTCTCCTCTCCTTCGTGTTAGTATTTTTTATCTGTAGAGTGCAAGACTTCCAGCAAATCAGTTTCAGTCTTTCTGAACATTGTTCAAACTGAAATCTCTAGTTCTACGTTCACGATTAATTCAAGTGAATGTTTCTGATATAACCAGTACAATAATGTGGGGGGGAAACGAGAAAATTCGCAAACAAAAGACTGTTCAGTACAAACTCAAATGGCCTGCGATAAAACCCTCGCACCAGATATGAGCACTCTATCACTGAGCCACCGTGACTCCTTAAAATCATTCAATAACGCAGGAGAAAATCTTTTCATAGAGGTTCCTTGTTATTTCTGCCTTTATCTCTTGTTCAGAAAAATAGTTAGCGTTTTTGTACACTTTTATACTGTCTGATAGGTTTTAAAAAAATCACAGTGAAGAGAAAAAAAATAGCAATCACTTCACAATATTCATTTCACTTGTTAGTATGTATTACTTAGAAGCTTCATTCGTCTTAGCTTCATTCACTCAAATATGAGTGAAATTGCCTCACAAAAAGACGGCAGATATTGCACGACAAATGTAGCTACACATCCAGAATAACTGAATGAAAAGAACGATTATTTTTCAACGTTAATTAATAATTTTCTGGGTTTCTAAAATCTTTAACTAGCTTTCGTAAAATGTCCTATCAAAAAAGGAATCCGTCACCCTTCCTTGTTTCTTTAATTAACCACTGAAGACATATATCTGTTTTTAATGACACAGAGGTTTTAAATTCTGTCTCTGCACTCTGCAGGAAGGTAACTGACAAGAAAATTAGGTTATTAACCTCGTGTTTCCAAAGTAAAAACGAAGTATTGATTTTTTTTTTTTTTAATCGTTAAAGCAGTTGTCGAGAAATTAGCATTTTTTAACTTTACCCTTATTTCTTGGGGGGTATGAACAACTTCAAATCTCTCTCCCGCACAAAATACTCCTTTAAGCTTGAAATTTAGTTCAAATACGTTGAACGGTATTGCCTTCAGGTGAGCGTACATACATCTGGATAAACAGACACCTGAAAATATTCTTTTCGACATATAGGATCCATGAAACGTTTAAATCCGTTGAAATCTAGATTTCGACTCTTTTCACAATTACCATACTTTCTTCTCTCTCTTACGTCACTCGAAAGTAGCAGTAATAATAAGTAATACTTCCGTGCCGCGAACAGTTTATCAAAAATGAAATAAAATATTTCAGTTTGACGTTCCACGATTATGCCTGCTAGGCTAAAGGAGACTACGATGATGAGAAATGTATGCAATGGTGGAATTAATAAAGTGGGAGGAAACGACAGAATCCCGAGAAAACCTACGCACACCGTGTTTGTCCACCACAAGGTTCACTTAGCGCGAGCTGGGACCGAACCAGGAACCACACACACCGTAGGTGAACGCTCCACCACTGAGCCAGCGCGGCCCCCTTTCTTAGAAAAAAATACAGCATGTTATGTGGTATTGACATTACGATACAATAATAGAAGAAAACTGTAAAAAGATGAAAACTAATATAAAACCTAACGTAGATAAACACTAATTAAGCAGAAATAATTCCTTGTCAACGCTCTAAAAATTGTCAAAGTATATAAATGTTAGCTTCATGTTTCTAAAGTTATTGCTTAAAAACTATCAGTTAGATCTCTCAAAATTTTCACTTGCTTATACAAAAAGTCGAAACTTATATACTTAAAGAATCTGCTACGCTGTGATTTGGCACTTTAAAGTCTATCTTTCGTAAACAATATTAACTGATATCAGTGGCGTAGGGAAGGGGGGGCGGAGGGGCCGCCCCCCAAGAGGTCCGACAATGTACTATGGTACTTTGATGTTTGTAATTTTTTATATATTTTTATGTTTATATATTTTTTGTTTTTAATTTTTGTATATGTATCTATAACAGCACTTGGGACCCCCCCCCAAACACACATCCTGGCTACGCTACTGACTGATATGTACATTATCTAGTATTTTTTGCATGCACTTATTAAAATCTTTTCTTCTATTCGTAAGACCCCAATGATCATTCCAATATTCATAGCATAGAAGAAGTAGTAGTAGTAATTATTATTATTATTGAATTTGCATCTACATGAACAGTACCAAAATTACTTTTAAACATTAATTAAGATTTTTGTTCAAATACATGAAATTACATTACAGATGAAAGTAATAAAGACATAATACACTTACCATTTGATCTGAACATTCCTGGGCTTGGTGTGTCAGAACCGAGACTGGACATAGAAAGTTTTCTAGGACGTGGCGTCAACGCAAGAGATGTTCCACTAAGGTTTAAAACGAGATCAGTAACTGGAGAAAGGCCAAGTGATGGGACAGGAAGTTCACTGTTACAAGACGACGATTCTAATGATGTCACATGAAGCAGTAGCTGTTTCTTCTGAAGCTCTGTTCGAATATTCGACATTTTTTTTTTTCTTGCTGTATTATCTTGCCAAATCCAATTCCAAAAAGAAAGTTGAGTCTCAAACTACCCACAGCTCACAACGACAATTCACAACGACGGCCTAGAGTTGAGAAAAAGAATTGCAAAGTTTTAGTTGCAATACAAATTTACCTTAATTCAACACATATATATTGCAAACTTCAGATATATTCACTATACGAATATATATATATTAATTTAACGTCCTACAGATATGCCCTTCAAGCTAAAGATGAAAATTAATGAAAGTGAAATTATTTTTTTGTTTGTTTTCTCACCGGGAATTGAACCTAGGACCAAATGCACCAAATATAACACACGCAAACCACTAAATTAGCGGGGAGGGCTAGCCGCTATACAGGTATCTTACACAAATATTAATAAGCTGGGAAGAAATTTCCGTGAAAAACATCGGTTACTGCTCATACATGTAGAGGAAGAAGGGCATTTTTGAAGGAAAAACACTTTTTAAAATTAAGTTTCTTTACACTGCTTTTTTAGTATAGAAATCTTTGACTTCTTTTATTTATTTTTCACTTCTTCAAAATTTCACTTCAAATAAATAAACTTATCAATTTATGTTTGACACGCGAAGAAAATATCTTATGATCCTCAATATAAGGGTGTCCACAGATTTTATGGGCACCTACGCTGACAATTGTGAGAAAAACGCTAAACATCGTTGACGTTGATGATACTGGTGGTCAATCACCATAAAATTGATCTCGATAGTTACAGGTTCTCTTTATTTCTTCGATTTATTCTATTACTTTAAATTAAAGAACTTAAACAGCTTCTGTAGAAATACATCACTGGCAAAGCTGGTCTTACGTATGATTGCACATCAAAGGCAGTTGGGCGGGAATTTCTAACTTGAAAAGAATCATAACTGAATGAACAAAACTTAAAAAGAAGATTCTTTTAACGGGATCTCTGACATTTGTCGGGTTTGACCCCTCCCCCATTTTATGCTCAATAACGAAATTTCAAACCATAAATTTATCACCTTCCTGCTGCCTTTATTCAATGAACATTGTTCTTGTCTAGCCATTTCTTGAACGACAAACTTACGAGAATTACTGAGATGAACCCTTGTATCACTTTGTTTATATAGCATTTTGTAAACGCGAATACATTAGACATTCAAATAGTATTAATACAAAAGAGATGAAAGGGTTCACCACAGAAATTTTCCTCAATGATTTCTTCAGATCAAGAAATGGTCTGAGATCGTTATGTCTTTATGTGAAATACAATAGTTTGTTGAAAATCACTGCTCATTAACAGTACGAAATTAACAATTTTTACGACCCACTCAGAAAACACCTGATTGTTTAGTTTTTTATTAGTATATTACTCAACCAAACTATGTATCACAGTGGATTTTTTTCTTTCTATCTTTGTTTCATTTCATCGAGGTTTTGAACTTTTATTAAAAGAATTAGAATATTTAAACATTATTAAGATATATATATATATATATATATACACTACTTACAACATTTAATAAACATTTATTCTAAGACAGCCGGATATTCTGAATATAATCGTTGAATGAAAAAGAATACCATCTCAGTTTGACATAATTCAACAACGAATTAATGTACCGATTATATTTAAATCAACACACGGAATTTTAAACGTATAGCGAAAGTCAAAGGCAATAATAAAATTTAGAGAATATAGAGGCATAAAACGTAGGAATTATCGAGTTGGACAATACTTCGCACAAGACTAGGTCTGGCAATATTTCTTTATATGTATTTATTTTGGCGTGATGAACAAATATCATCCGAATTCAGCATCACGCAGAAGAGTCTGCTCATTTTGGTCATTCTTGGGGGAAAATTTACGTATATAGTAAACTCTATCTTATCCACGATCTTCCTTTCCTGACAAAATGTTGTTTAGAAAACTTCAATCACGAATAGAGAACAAGTATTTTAACATGAAAAAGCAAAAACTTTCTTTATTGGCAAAAAATAAACAACAAATTTGCAAGTACAGAAAACTACTCTTTATTAAGTCAAAATAGTATATGTAGGTCCTACTGTGATAAAACTTCAAACGTATTTTAGTGTTGTGTCCTTTTTCAGTCATTTTGCTGATTATCCACGGTTACAGCGCCAACGAATTTTGCGGACAATCGTGAGTTTACTGTAATTATTTGGTACGGGAGACAAATGACGAAGAGGGGTGTGTGTGGCAAAATTCAAATATTTTGGCTGGTATGGGATTTATCGTCCCGTTCAGCACAGAGATTATATGAAACTTAGATCTATAGCTTAAAAGGGAATTCGAACATAAGTTCCTACCGGGAATCGAACTCAGTTCTCCCGCTTTGAAGGCGTGTACGCTATGCTACGGTTACGAGGGAGCTCTCAAATATTTTGTAAATTCAATTATTAAAATATTACCTAATTGCACTCCTTAATGCGGAATAAACTCTATGATGTGACGATATTACTATACAATATATATTAAACCTCATTAAACAAAAGCTACTCGTGCACATACCCGAAAAATTGAAAGTTTATTCTGCATTAAAGAATACAAATAGGTGAGAACCTGAGTAATATTGAAGCATGTATTCAATACGTTTTATTAATCAATATCAATCGTTTTATAAATTGTTTATTTCGGCACGGAAAACAAGAAAGAACTCGGCTGAAACTTAAAAGTCAAAGTCAACGGCAACTGTTAGACCGATTTTGAGTAATCGTTGTACAGGAGTAGACTTTCAGCCGGTCATGTGTTTGATTAACTCAAATCAAAAGGGTTACCGAAAAAACTTTAAAATTCAAATTCAACACCATCGGCTTGACCGATTAGTTTTTCGTCGTACAACTGGAAGGGTTTCTTGAGACCCGATATGTAGCTTACCGAGCATGTGACGGGCGCACTACGCTTGCGCGACTGTGCACACACACCCTTGTCAGCAGTAGTATGAACTCGTAGATTACACCGTCATCTATGGGGAGGGGGGTTGAAAATAGTACTGAGAAAATACTGATAACACACGTTGAACATGGTCGGGGATATGCACCTAGAAAAAGTTCGTAGCTTCTGGAGAGCGATAGAATTTCCTCCCCAGGCCCCTTGAAATCATCATTAGTTCACACAACTCCGAAAATATAAAGCAGTGAATTTAATATCGCAATGTGGTCTGAAGTATTGCTATCTTCTTTCCAAGGCTGTGCCCTCCACCAAGAATTGAACCAGGAATCACGTGTATTGATAGTATGCGTTAACCTTTCTCCTTTAAAAAGAGAATTTGCTTGTTTAACCAAAGTTATAACAGATTTTAGTGTGTTTGAATGAAATGACATAATTTTTTACATATTTCAACATACAATATTGTTTCAATTTAATTATATTATATTATATATATATATATATATATATATATATATATATATATATATATATATATATATATATATATATTATTTGTGTGTATGATACACTGTCTTGAAAAGTCCATAATACTGCGCTCAGTAGGATATCTTCCTCTTCGTAAAAATGACAAGTGTGTTTACTTTTATTTGCAAAATAAAACAACTGAACAGAGAAACCAACGTGACGTAAATAGCATACCCAAGTGGTGATCTGATATAAGACCTTACTGTATTAAAACTAACCTGATATTTGGAGTCGCCTTGTTTTTTAGAATCGAAGAGAGCCTGGACAAAGACTGAAGAAGGGATTTTCCCGTTTAAAACGAGACCGCTTCAACATTATGAACAGAATTTTAAATCAGAAAAATAACTTTTCAAAAATTAATGGTCTTTCTTAATAAAAAAAAAAAAAAAATGAAAGTCATGCTTTTACTGAAAATATGTCTGACATTCAATAATATTGATATGGTTACCCAAGGCTAGTGGAAATTTATGCTTATCGATTACTATTCAATATACACCTTGCACTGGCAAGCATGTCATTCGGAATACTCCTTCGAAAGGGCACTTCCAGTTACAGACCGCCATGTGATCATTGCCATTGAGAAACAAATTGGATCCCCTAATTTTTCGTTAATTATCTGTTGAATGTTGAGACTTCACTGAATATAAAGCAAACATGTACAAGAAAAAGGTTTTTAAAAAAGTTCGGTGGAATCTTCCTCAAAGAAAGACTCCCTGCCTCAGCTGAGCATTTTCCCCCCTTCAGGGAAAAGCATCTGGAAAGCAGAAAGCAATTTCATATACGTCAGTGATCCTTGCATCCCGTTCAATATTTTTTTTTTTTTTTGAGTTTAACGTCCCGTTCAGCAGCGAGGCTATATGAGACGTGGACCTACTGATTAACGTGGAATCCGAACCACATGAGCTCCCGCCGGGAATCGAACCCGGGTCTCCCACGCCAAAGGCGCGTACGCTAACCGCTTAGCCACGAAGGAGCTCTCAATAAGTCTTTATTCATGTGTGTGTCACCAAAGCTTTGCTAGTTTGTGAAATTCTAAAGTTTAGTACCAATGATCGCAGTTGAAGGAGAAATTGGCTTCGGATGTATAATAATTTATGTGAGTGACAGTTGTCGCTGTAATTCTGGCAATAAACATAGATATTGGAATAAGAGTAACACGCGGCTACAATATTTTTTAACATATGAGTGGCAACACTACTTGCATTCGAATAGAAGAGAGAACCTGCCTGTTGACCAGAATCACAAGAAAAATTTTCTACAATATAATTGAAAGTTTTCCCATCAGGAAAAGTTCCAAGAAATTTATAATAAATTAAGATCGAATTTATGTTGCAAAGTGTAAGAATAACAATTACCAACTTCTCGATGATCAAAACCAGTAGCAAGATGAATCTGTTCTTACATCTAGAACTAAAAGCCACTAGGGGTGAGACGGTATAAATATACCGACTTTTCGTGAAGCTGACGAACTTATCTGCATCTACTGCCATAGGTGGTAGGGGCAAAAGATTGGATTTAGTTTATTGTCCTTTTCAGCACCGAGGCTATATGAGACGTGGACCTACAACCTTAACGTGGAATCCGAACCACATGAGCTCCCACCGGGAATCAAACCCGGATTTCCCACGTCAAAAGCACAGGTGCATTGATCATATAGTCACTAGGTAGCTCAGAAAAAAAAATACTGCCGTGAAATTTTGTAGGTAATCAGAATGTTGAAATTACAACATTTAAACCACTGAATACGAATGGCAAACTCAAATAAATATTTATTATATATAAACCATTACATTGCAGAAATAGTTTCTATATGTATGTTACTTGGTTGGTTCAAGATCTTAATGTTTCTTTCAGTACCATGCTATATGAGATGTGCACCTACAGCTTAATGTGGAATCAGAACTATATGATATCTCACCATATGAAATCAGAACCATATGTGGAATCAGAACCATATGAAATCAAGGGATAGTTACACTTATTCTCTGTAAGTTGCCCATTTTTCAAAAGAGTTAGTGGTGGCCAACATAGATTATGTAGCTTTATTACTTTATCAAACAAAACACATTGACTGTTTCTGAACAGTTTGGTCTTCAGCCATGGAATGTTTAATTGTATATATCAGACCAATATACTGAATTCTCTTATACTTAAACGCTAGGGAGCTCTCCCATTGTTTCAATAGCAGCACCTTTGGTATATATGGTAACGGGTTCAATTCACGGTGAGAACGCATTATATTGGTTCAGACTCCACCTTAAACTGTAGATGCATGTCTCGTACAGCCTGGGTGCTGAAAGGGTACGCTAAACTTCACTAAAGAAACAAACCACTGTTGAACATAAGATACGCATCGAAATCAACCAGTAAAATAGAAAAATTAAAGTGAACAGAAATTGATTGTAAATTAAAACATTGGTTACCTTTAAATATACACATTACATTTTAATATTTTTGCCCCAAAGAAACCGAACAAAGAACCAAACCGGAAAAATCCACATGCGCCCATGTGTGTTGCGTCTTTTCAAGCACTGACAAAGTGTCAAGGTCGTACTTTCATCCTTGGATTGATTTAAACCCACTGCTTACTGTGTCTATATCAGACTTCCACCTATAGTTCAAGGTGGAATCAGAACCACTGTTATTTGTTCAAATTTCGAGGCTCTGCAGTCAGGAATCGAACCCGGGAAACCTTGGTCCAATGGTGTATGCAGCAACCACTAGACCAGTAGGGAGAATATTTTTAATGCATCAATTTACATTTACTTTTACAGGGTAATATTACAAGAATTAAAATCACAATTTTGTGTAGGAGCAAACGAGCTTAATCCTACAAGAAGACATTTATATTTCTACCAGATTTTACAATCTTTAGAATTTGAGAAGAAAGTAATTTTTAAGCCATTATCAAAACTTATTTCGATTACTTGTAATATTAAAAAATAAAGAAAAAAAGAACATTGTCTTCGGGATCCTATGTGTGAACTAATATTTCTTTTTCTTTAATGCAAATTTGAACATACAAAATCCCAGAAATGTAAATTCCAGACATTGATTAGGCAACCAATACGCATTAATAGTAAGTTGAATTACAAAACTTAACCTGCAGGCAAACAAGGCAAACTATTACGAAAATCAAAATAAAATGAAATCTTTCTGTTTAACGTCCCACAAATATGAGCTTTAGGCTACTAGTGACGATGTTTAAAGCAAGTAAGTGATGGAAGAATTGGTGGAATGAAAAAATTGGAGGAAACGTGACTACCCCGACTATCAGTGTGGAAAACATGATTTTTTTATAAAAAAAAATCATTTTTGTTGATTTTTTTATTTAAAACTATTTTTTTTAATTTAAACCAAACCTTTCTTATCATGTAATACAAGTCGCGAACTGAAGAAAAAACATTAGAAATTAGCATTAAATGTTAATTATCATTTAAGTGAAAGTACTGGGATTCAATTTTGAGTTAATCCCCAATCGTTAACCTATTTCAATCCCAAACAATGTTTCTTAAGCGTTAAGGAAATGTACAGCAACGTTTATCAACATGACATTTTTTCACAGAAGTTACTATTTGGCAGGGACATATTTTAAAAAATCGAAACTAGCCTGTGGCACGAAATACATAAATTTCACCCAAAGTTATAAAATCTAAAATAATAATAATAGATTTCGGAGAAGGGATCGGACCTCTCTAGATACACCCCCTATTACCTGGAAACAGACAAGCACACAAAAGAACTTTTGTCTTAAATGTCGATGGTGGTTTCGCCTGTGGAATAGTTAACAATTTACAAACGAGACGAGAAGAAAGCAGCTTTCCCCAGTAACCACTTTAAAACGAGATTTTACGTAATTATCCTCTGCGTGAAACACTCGTCTTCATACTGTGCTGTACATACATTTGAGTATTATTGTACTATGATTATTACCTTCCATAATCGAAATAATGGAATAGAAATGGGATCTTACTTATTTTCACTTTAATTTATTTCGGAATTTGATTTAAAGCAACCATTTTTATTTTTTAAAAAAATCAAGTGTTTTAAATCAGAATGATTTAAATCAATCCAACCTACCTCAAGAAAACCCACATTCACGACGTTGTCCACTCATGAAAAACAAGTACTTTATTCTGTTAAAGTTCTTATCAAACTCACATTTACATAAAGTAAATGGTGTTCCAAGTTCCGTAAACGATTAAAAAAAAATAGTTTCATCTACTACCCCGATGGCAGAACTTTTTTTGTCTTTCTGCGATGAACTTTTGTAATTCTGAACATAGCCGTTCAGTAGACAGACAGATGAACATAGCCGTTCTATAAGACTTCCTATACGTATGCATAGTATACTACAGTTTGGAAGTACTAACAAATGAAATTAATTCAGTTTGTTTTACGAAAATTATCCGTTTTCCGTTTTTCGAAAAAATTTTCGTTTTTCAGTTTTCGAAAAAGTATCTTTCAAAAAAATGTGGCCATCCCTAATGGGGTTTACTACTTTGCTAAAAAGCAAGCCTTTTCTATTTCTACACACGCAATGGTATCATCTCTTCACATTAACGGAGAAAAAAATCAAAGAAACAAGGTGGTTGTTGGGAATGATTTTTTTAAAAAAGTAACTATAACCGTAAATCCAATGACTAATAACTTTATAAGTTCTTCTTGATTGATATCACGACATAAAAGCGATGCGCAATAGAATGATGGCATAGAACAACGATAGCTTGCATTTTGTATCAATCGGCGTACATAGAAACTACAATGTGCTACACGACAGCTACGAAATAAACCACTTGAGGAAGATTTCTAAATTATTTTATGCATCGATAACCTTGGTCCTTATGTATTGTTGATGTTTATAATGTAAATATATAAAATATGGCGGAAGAAGAGCAAAAAACCAGTTTTAATTTTTCCTTTTTTAAAAGAATGTAATACTCTAACAAAAAAAAAGTATACACCACAGCACCTATCAAAATGAAATAATATTTCTAGTTTTACGTTCCAAGTGTATGCCTTTCGGCTAAAGGATACAGATGATTAGTGAAAGTAAACTATGAAATAACTGGTGGAAAGAGACTGCAAGAGGAAACTGGAGAAGCCCAGCAAAACCCACGAACTTGAATGGATTGGGTTCGAAGAAGGGTCTCTTGAACCAAAGGTGAGCGCTCTACCATGGAACACCCATACCCTTGTCCTTTTCATCAAGCTCAAGGTCTATGAAACCATACAGCGTACTTACTTCACTATTACACACAAATTGATGCAAGAAATGTTACAAAGGAGCTTTCGTATTAAACACACATTCCGTATATGCACAAGAATGTATCTTAAAGCTTCTCAAATATTATCGCAATTTCTTCCTTATTACAAATATTTATGCTTATTACTTTATTTATTTATTTTTAGATCCACAAAGTAGCTAATCCAACTAACAGCTTAGTGAATAGCTACGACAAGTGATCCTTAAACAGTTCATCATTCACGAAGTCCATCATATTGAAAAGGTAATCTTGTGAAAGACAATTTTATTATTACGTAAACATTGGAAAGAGGCTTATGATGCAATTACATAATCTAAAAATGACTAAACACTGATCTCAAGAGTAAGAATATACGATGGTCTGACTGCTCTGGTAACGAATGGGTAGCCCGGCAATTGGCAGCGCAAGTCAGTGTCCTGGGTTCAATCCCTACCTATTGTTTTACTTTCACATCTTGAATTTTATCACTTATTTCCACTTTCTTTCTCACCTTCTTCAAGAGGTATATTCTGCAGATCTGAGCTACGTGTTTTTAGGTTAGCTTAGAGGGTAATAGTATACATAAGAACGTCGTGATCTACGTTTCTTCTGTGTTCTATTACTACTTCTACATGAAATACCATAAATTTTCTACGTAGTGCAATAGTAAGAAGTATCCATGTTCACAAGACATGCGATATGCGTTAAATTCCCCCCCCCCTTACACACACATAGTCATAGATAAAGTACAAGGGCACTACACATGCAGATATGAAGTACAGGTACGTTCTGTTTTATTTTCGTATCAGTCGATAAGTAAATCAAAGTCGCTTTGTTACCCCCTTGGTAAGTTCGTAGATACTCAATGAATAATCCCTGAAAGTATGAGCGTCCAGCTCCTTCGGGAACTGACGCGGCTTTACGTATACTATATCCTTTTGGTATTTTTTCTTTCCTAGACCGACATTTAATTTATGTGTAGTTTTGAAATCAGCATTGAATAATGCTATTGCTACCAATTAGAAACAAACTAAGTTCAATGAAATATTTAAGACAAACTAATATTTAGAGTGTAAGTTAAATTATTTTAGCCAACATGCTGCTTGATTAGCGGCTATCAGTAACATTTTATACAAAGTACAAGGTAGATCATCGATATTCTGTTAAACTGAATTATTAATCATTTTTCCTTTTAAAAAATACGAAATAAACCACTCTTACTTTTACACTAAAAAAAATTAATGTATTAAAGAAATAAAACATCCTACAAAGCTTTAAGGGCTTCGATGAGGTACTATTCGGAGGTAATGTGCTTCTCCAGCACCAAGCAATAAAATAAATTAGCTTTCGGATTTTTTTAAAAAAGAAATCTCTAAGATTAAATTCCGAACTATGCTGGTAAATATTTACCTAACTAGACTGATTTTTAAGTACAAGGTTGTTTACCAACGTATATATACTACAATTGTAGCAGAAAGTACATCAGTTATCTAACCATATACTTCTAGCACTTTCTACCCAACAGTAATTACCAACACTGTACACTATTCTTCCATGTAGTAGATTATTCGTTTTACTATATAATTCCTCAACCATACAAACTATATTACAAATACCAATAAATTATACAATTTACGCCAATTAAGCTTAAAATGCCAAAAGCAGGATTTATTTACCTGGTTATGATGGTGGTGGCATTTCACAGTTACACTTTTACACGTACGCCCTTGCGGGTATTTCCTCTTACATTACATTCTGTTGAAATGAAAAATAAGGCACTTTCCTCGGTATACCATCATTCTTTCGACATAAATATGTCAGTATAACTAATTTCCAACAAAAGTATGGACACAAAATTGTATACCACCCTACAAACAACGTATTTAAATCAAGTTAAGAAGAAGCCTAGTCAGCGATGTTTGAAGAAGTCGCCAACTCCAAAGACTTCACAAACATGCAGACGTACGCATATCACTTTTGTTACTCAACCCTGAACCTTATAGTCTACCTGACATCTAGTGTACATTTTTCAAAAGCAAAGCTTGACGGAATGTCGGGGCCTCATTCCCCACCAGTTTTCGCAAAATCCTGAATACAGATGATACGCAAAAAACATCATTAAAACTGCAATGCCGATTTCGTATACAAAAACTCAAATTTGGCGTTGCAATCACGCAAACCATTACGGACTACGTTCGTTAGATACTTTTTTTCTAATAACGATTAAAACTAAAGATATGTTACGAATATATTCTAGATATATTCCGATATATATATATACAGTAGAGCGTCGATTATCCGAAGTAATTATGGGGCGTTTACACTTAGTCGATTTGCGTTCGATTCAGTTGAATTGGCGTCACTTTCAACTTAATCGACCGTGTAAACGGGACTTCAACTTAATCGCTTGTTGATCGAAGGCGACTAATCGACTGGCAACTGAATTAAAAGACGTTCTATTTTCTGTGGTTGAAATACATCAATCTGATTCGGCCTAGTTGCTTCGATTTAGTCGCATATGCAGCGAGTCGATTTAGCCGTGCGACTAAATCGACTCGCTGCATTTGCCACTAAATCGAAGCAACTAGGCCGAATCAGATTGATGGATATGTTCAATTGTTTCAACCGAAATTGATTGCTGCTTGTCGACTCACTCTCTCGAAATCGACTGGCAATTTTAAACATGTCCAAGCAAAAATTAATTGGTACAATTTGCGGTGTTATAGCAGAAGAAAATAGAATCGACCACAGAAAATAGAACGTCTTTCAATTCAGTTGCTAGTCGATTAGTCGCTTTCGATCAACAAGCGATTAAGTTGAAGTCCTGTTTACACGGTCGATTAAGTTGAAAGTGACGTCAATTCAACTGAATCGAACGCAAATCGACTAAGTGTAAACGCACCATTAGGGGACATGGGTGTTCGGAAAACTGATTTGTTCGGATAATCGAACTGTACATGTTTATTTGCCAAAAAGAAGCACTGTACAGTAAATTTATTCATAAAAACAGGCATCTCTTTAAGTATTACAAAGTAACGTACAAAGGCAACTTTAGTAGGAATATATAGTATGTGGTACAGTTTATTAAACAAAAATATGTACATATTACATACGCATTTTGCATGAACAATACACACAGTACACAAAATTAACGTTTTAAAAAATCCTTTAAGCGAGCGAGTACACAGTTCGGCTAAGCGGTCGTTCGGTTGACCGACGTTCGGATAATCGACGCTCTACTGTATATATGAAATTTAGTTAATGTTCACCCGCACAAAATCCTGAAGTTTGTTCTAAAGACTTCTATTATTATTATTATTATTATTATTATTATTATTATTATTATTATTATTATTATTATTATTATTATTATTATTATTACTATTACTATTAAGACAATACATCGTCCCATTTTTACTAATCTTGATAGGTCAAGAAAATACGCGAAATCTAAATACATTACCATGCTTCTCTTTGTTCTTTGAAAGTGATATTAGGCTAATTTTAGAAAGAAGCGTTTATCGTTGCATTTCTCATAGCAGATATGCTGTCAAAAATCTCGTATAAAATTCTATGATATCGAAAGTATATGGTGCTTTTCCACGGTAGCATTTTATAAGCATCTTGTCGTGACTTAGCAAACAAATCACTTGAAAACATCACAAATATGGCTCCGAAACTAAATCGTTAAGCAGCTAAAGATATAGTGGTTGCAACAACAGTTCTCGCAGGTTATATTAAAAAACGAAAACCATAAAGAAGTACTTGGGCAAATAATTGGTAGTTGTGGAGGAATGATAATATTTCAGTTCTTTCTATGGTAGAGAAAGACTGAAGCCTAAGGATACTATTGCAATCAAGAACTTCCTGAGTATAGATAATGAAGTCTTCGGCAAGTTCTTTGTACAAACAAGGATGCTCCTCATATTTTTTAATCAGCATAATAATAGCATCCCTACTCCAACTCATTTTTCTTTCATACAATTCAATTTCCCACACAAAACAAGAGCATGGATCAGCGCCGTAACTTAGATTTTTTCTGGGGTGCCAAGCAATAATATGCATATTTGGGCCCCTAGAAAAGTTGTTTTTTCTCATTCTTGAGCCCCTCTTTCATCTTCTTTTACTCTTTATGGCCCCCCGGAGCCTGAGGCCCTCCCGCAGGACAAGGTCTGCGGGACCGTTAGTTACGCCTCTGGGCCTGTTCCATGCATGACAAATTCATTAAGGGGACAATATTGACGAATCTCAAAGCCATACGAATAAATATTATTTGTAGGGCCCCTGATGGTAGACATTTTTTACTGAAATAGGCCCACGACTTATTTTTGTTTTATTTACGCTTTGTGCACTGTTTTATTTATGCAATGTGGTGAACCTGTTCGATGCTTCATTTATAATTTCATGTTCGTATCGTATATGGAGTAAGAAAATTTTGTCTTAAAGTGGGCCCCCTCGAACGGCAGGGTGCTTCCCTGGGGTGGGGAGGCAGTTGTTCCCTTTTCCCTCACAAGTTAAGGCCCGGGCATGAATATTTGACACAAAATCTTTCGCTTCCTTTAACACACCACCGTGGTGCAATCGGACCGGAAATGCTGGAGAAAATGCTACGAAATAAAGCGTTCTTTCGACAAGAAATGGCATAGGATATGCCATGGCATGTGAAATGCTATAGCATTTACTACTTTAATCGGTAGGATATCGATGATACGATTTTTGCTACGAGAAATGTTACGATAAATGCTTTCCGTCTAAAACTAGCCTTACAAGTAATTTTTGAATCAGTCGTTAAGATTTAAATGTGTTTGGAGAACGCAAAATTTGTGTAGTTCGCGGTAATCGGCATTATGTATTGCGTTCTGTTCAGCTCCGCAATTTTCGAGGATGATTCATTTGGAATAAGGACTCTGGGAACAAAATTTATCTTTCCATTCCTTTAAAAAAGCCTTTTTAAATAGGTAACTTAGAAGGCTCTGTAGGCCTTTATTAAAAGGACATTTTGGGACCTAGTTACGTATCACTCTTCGTAAAATTTGAAGAACGCAACACTACAGGAAAATTTTAGTGTGTTGTGAGTCTGAAAAAAAAAGCGGAACCGCCGTCAAGAACACTCTTGTAATACTGGTGAAAAACCAAACAAAATCATTTTATTTTTTCACAACTGGGTATGTAGTAGAATTATAACATATTAAAGAACACTAAATAAACTTTCACTATTAATTTATTGTTTCTGTTTCCGTTTCTGTTTCATAATATTTCATGACTTGGGAAGACCAGTTTTTTTTTTTTTTTTTTTTTTTAAGTTTAGTTTAACATCTTACATTAAAAGGTTAAGAGAGAAGATAATAGTTATAGTGCATGAAATGGTATAATGAAGAAAGTAGAAGCAAAAGAAAGAGCCTCTAGAAAATTCATGCATTAGTACAAAGAAAATCCATCGTATTTGTTCACCACAAAGCACATGGCGGGAACTGGGAGCAAACCAGAGACCTCACGCACCAGAGATAAGCGCTCTAATACTAAATTATAATTTCAGTTCTGCGAAATGGATCCTTGGTATTATAACAGTTGTATGCTAGATATTCGTCCAGTCGGAATGAAACAACAAAATAAAAATTATATATGGACCATATTTTTACAATTATTAATTTATGGAATATAAAGCATTGTCAAAATTGTAATTCTGTGCTTGAGTATTCAGACAATACTTATTTGAATAATGGGAGGAAAAATATTTGTACAATTATTCGAATAATGGAAGGAAAAGTACTTAAACAATTGTTCGAATAATGGGAGGAAAAGTACTTGAACAATTGTTCCAATAGTGGAAGGAAAACTACTTGAACGTTATTCGAATAATGGGAGGAAAAGTACTTGAACAACTATTAGAATAATTTGACTTCATTAATGGAGAAGAACAAGCAATAAGAGATCAGTACCAAAAGTTTGAATTTTCAATTGAATGAACAATACAATTAATGGAGACTACAAACTGAAATAAAATTGCTCCGAACGATGCGAGAAAGATATTAAGCATTGAATGATCGTAATTTAAAACCGTAACTGACACGATGTTCCAAATCTGGAGCTTATCTTGAAATCGGAGCATAACTCCTGCAGCCTGTGTAAGTTGATTGCTTTTTAATTTACTGTCTAGTTTCAGCGCCAAGGCTATATTAGAAGCGAATCTACAGTATATAATGATATCTAAGCAATCAATAAATATTTTGTATGTTCATAAGTGCTATGTACTAATTCAAGTATAAAAAGAAATATTATTGATATTGAACACCTTCACCTCTTCGACTTTAGCCCATTCATTTTATTGTCACGGACCCTCATCAATATCATTGTTAAACTTTTGTCCGTGATTGTACTTTTAGTTCAATATTCTTCAAAGCACATTCAACGAACAACGAAAGGAAATGGTGAATATTTCAAAACTAAATTGTGATTAATTCATGTTTCCTTTATCTGTAAAACTGCTATGTAATTCCGTCTTCGAAATTGTTGCCAACCACTGAAGTCAGCTAGCTTCTGCAATTCAACGTGTAAGATCGTACATTGACAAATATAATGAAAGAAATAGATTTCAGAGGTACATGTCTTTACGTATTTCACCACGAATACAGAAAGTTCCATAACCTCAGCTCGAGTTGACCATCAAAACTACTTCGCTTTTTCAGTCATAGTAGTAGCGACGAAGACCTATAGGAGAGAAACACCTTGGTACTAGTGTTGAAAGTACTGCATCAATCAAGACTATATCAGTAATCTGAAGGTATGTACCTGTTTCATATTTGTCAATGCCTAGTCATGAGTCAGTGCTTGGAAAGTTTCAAATAGACACAACTGAACTAAAAATTACACACATTAAAAGCATTCCCCCACAAATTCTATTGTTAGTTTCAATAGAAAAAAATAATCGTGAATACTGGTGTACGAAATTATCGATGTCTAGATAATAAGAAAGTTACGTCCTTATGCAGAGTCGTTTCGACACATGATTAACATCATACTAAAGGCCTGACTACTGCAGGAAACATATGTTAGTCGATCTGTTTAGTATGGCACTAATCATGCGTCAGAACGACTCTGCATAAGCCCATTAGTTATTGTTATGATACCATGGGCGGAGTTATGGGGGTGCATGAGGGAGTAATGCTCTCCAACTGTTTGACAAAAAATAAAAATATTACCTATAAGATGGCCACCTAGCAAGACCTCCGAGACCGACCAAAAGGTCTGCCCCCTTCCACTGCCCCTCCAGCAGACAATTCCTAACTCTGCCTATGTATGATACCTCTTGCGTGAGACTCGTTCTATGTAAATCATCGATAACACATATCCAGTGTGACCACCTAGTAAAAATATTTCGTACCAACCTATGCAGAAAAATATACTACATCTGGGGAAAAAGTAGATCTACTGAAATTTTATCTGTTTCCGTTTCATCCTATTTATGACATTTTACTATATTAATATATTATTAGAAGATTTCCGGCAGCTCCCCCTCCTCTGTTGGTGTAGGAGTGATACTCACATACTTGAAAGTACCTCTAACTTTAAAATTTCTACAGTCAAAATTTGGTATAAACCATGCAAACCACTTACACCCTCCCAATTTTGTCTTTACACACCCAAACTAAAACTCCTGGCGGAATCCCTGCTTTATTGTAATATTAGAACTCACTGTAAAACAACTAGAGTAACACAAGTATGGCAAATATGGAGGATGTCGGGAGAAAACAAGAAACATCAAAAAATTGGCTTATTGAGAAAATCGAATTTTAATTCCTTAATAGCCTACTGTTTAAATGGATCACCAAATATGTAATATTGCTTACTGTAGTCATTTATTAGTTGGAGGAGGGGACCGGACGGCACCTATGTCCCACTTCCGTTCTTGTAAATACCACTATTGAAAAGAAGGCAGAAAATATTACCAGGAACAGTGACATTTTCGTACATTGCCAAATTTTCATGAGTTCCTTTTTCTATCCCAAATGTATTTATGAGAGAAGACGAGAAGAAAAGTACTAGATTTGTTGGTGAAAGTACTAGAACACTAAAATCTTATAAAAGGTACTACATCTAGTACAAGAGTACTAGCGGTGGTCACGCTGTACATAGAGAAACCGCATTATATGCGGGGAGGTTTTTTTTTTTTTTTTTTTTTAATGAAACAGAATTTTAATGGTTTGGTTTTATTGATTCCATCCTCAAGTCTATTTAAACATCCCTTACTTAATGAAAATTAAATTTTACGATACATAATTTTAGTCTTTTTAATATCAAATTTAAATAACATTAAATTTATAGATATCACAAATTCATTTTGAAAAAGGAACAATAATAATTGGTCTTGAAGAAGAAATATATGAAATCAAACAATTAAAATTCCAGTTTATCTAAAAGAGACAAACAAAATAATTTCCAAAAGTAAATGGACTTAAAAACACAGATGGTGGCTGGTATTGAACACCGTTAGGTTAACGTTACAATTTAGAATTTTAAAAATCATATTTATATTAGTTCTATAAATTTTGTTATCACTGTTTATCGTTGTAAGGATATATTGTCATGATCAAGTGGGTGTTTAACTGGTCATTGATGGTAATGTAAGCACGGACGGTATACATTGGTGACAAATAAATTGTATATGACAGTTTCAGTTAGAAGACGTATAGCTGCCAAATTTTGTCAAATGGCTACAAACAGTAGCGTCATTTCAGATTTGCCTTGGGGGGAGGGAGACCCCTTGATATAAGTAAAATTTCGCTTTTTTCACTGACATACTATTCTATTGATAAAATCTATATAAATCTCAAACTCAGAAGGGGCAAATGCCCCTCCCTGTCCCCCCCCTAAATGATCCCTGACTACAAATTGCTGGAAGTCGAATATGATGAGACAATGGATTAACAGAATTAGTGATTGGTTGTGAGGACTATCACAAGCAGAATTTGATTGTTGCTATACAGATTTGAAGACTACTTGATTGTCGGTCCCAGAAGTGTGGATGGAGTCGTTAACAAACATACGTTCGAGTGATTTACTGAAAATAGAAGTAAATTTTATCGGCCTATAAGAAGGTAATTCAGACGATGTTGGATCTAGAGAACATTTTCAGTTTCCTAGAACAAACTTGCGCGGAATATGAGGCTATAGATACCTGGGACTATCCTGACTGACGTTTTCCAGGTTTCCCTCAGTCCTACCAGGTAAATGCCGGGATGGTACTTAGCTAGGCCCTGGTCGATATCATCCCGAATTCCTTTCTTTTGTTATTGTTATATATCTAGTGTAAAATGGCGTCTGAGATGTACCTGGTGTCTGTTAATAAATAAATAAATATAATACAGTCGACAACTGACGAAGTATTTAAACAAAACTGAATACTTGTAATGTACAGGATGTGCCAACTGTAAAGTGACAGTGCTGTCACAGAAAAGTCTGTTGCGCTAGAGTAAGGTTCCACCACTCATCATCTATGGACCTCTAGCTAGAGACCTGCACAGGCCGAATATTTCGGCCCGAGCCCAATCCAGCCCGAATGTACCTAGGGCCAGTCCAGCCCGGAACCGAAAAGTTTTGGAGATTTTTGACCCAAGCCCGGCCCGGTCCGATAAGTTTTTTAAAAATTCTTGGCCCAAGCCGGGCCCGGGCCCGATAAATTTTAAAAGCTTTGGGCCCGAGCCCGGCCCGATAATTTTTTTTAAAAAATTAGCTCGAGCCCCAATCTTTCTCAAAATTTAGTATTAAACTTGACTTAACCCTCAGAAACATTTTCTAAACTCTGGTTCACAACCTGACGCTTGCCTCCCGAATGGTACCATTGCCTCCTAGAACTTTGCCTGTCATCGAGAGAACAAAAACTCCATTTCCTGTAACAAAAATCTAGCTTAATTGATTTTTAGCATAAAGTGAAGATGGAAATATTTATTAGCGACAGGCAAAACTTTCCCACCCCTTCTTGTCGTATTTTGGGTTCAGTGAAGGTCAAGGCCAGAGCTCAATTTACCGCGCAATGCCTGCAATCCTCTATAGTGAAAATGGAGCCGCTAAGCAACACAAACTCTAAATAGCTATTGCATTCTTTGTAACATTTTTCACGAGCACACTTCAACGTTTGGCTTTATTACAATTATCGTTTAACGAAAGTCAATAATTATTAAAGAATTGCAATTAATCGGCCCCAGCCCGGCCCGACCTGAAGAGAAATCAGTGTCGGCCATCCCAAGCCCGGCCCGCGAAGGTCTCTACCTCTAGCCCAACAGACTTTTCTGTGACAGCACTGTCACCTTATTATTAGCTCATCCTGTACCTAGGTACATTACAAGTATTTTGCTTTTTTCGCATTTTGATTGTTAAATTGCAACAAAAGTAAACGACCTACTGTTTTGTTATTACCCTGTTTGAAACTCCGCAAGGTGATGTATCCAAGGACTGGTTAGACACTCTCCCTCTTCTTTCCATAAAAGATGCTGAACTTTGTAACATTTTACTTTTTTTTTTTTTTTTGTTCTGGTTTTAAATGAATATGTCAGCCATAATTGTTTCTAGAAATTCATTCTACTGCTGTTAGTACAAACTTCGTGTTTAGTTCTGTAAATCCTGTAAATTTTACTTTGTTATCATTCATAATGAGAAAGTTGTAAGACTGAAAACATGCTGCAGACAACATTGCTCATTTCGGCAAATATTGGGCCTACGCACTGTAGTGCATATCTTATTATAACTTTGGTTTTATTTACATGAATGCTTTTAAACTTTGTATTTTATCTCTTGATACTACCCAGCTTATGTGAACAACTCTTCATGAAAATCCATTATAGTCACTGAGAGGGGATGGTTGAACTGAGGTGGAATGGCCCTTTAACGAAAAACTTAATTTCTTGCACAGTAATGGGAGTTGTTAGTATGTAGGCCTAATACTAATAAGTGAATGATAATGGATATAGGTGGCGTAATGTAATTAACCTTGTTGACAGAATGTTCTGATTCTATTTACGGTATATGGAGATATTCAGCTAAAATAGCTTCCTTTGTTTGTATCTGACTAGAAAATGAAATGTTTCAGTTTTACGTCCCACAGTTAAGCCGGCTAGGCCAAAGGAGACGGTGATGATGAGAAATGAGTGAAATAGTGGAATGAAGAAAGTGGGAGGAAACTTGAGTACCCCGACAAACCAAACACACGCGGTGTTTGTCACCACAAAGTTCACTTGGCGCGAGCTGGGATCGAACCAAGGACTCCATGCACTAGACGTGGACGCCCTTCCACTGAACCACCGTGGTCCCCTGACTGGTGTATTTAGTAAGATTTTGGCAGGGTGAATTTGTATTCATATGATTTCAGGTCTGACTTAAGAGGAAGATTTTCCCCGTCGCATATCTTCGATTTTTGCTCAATGTAAGGTGCCAGTATTGTGCTATACTTTCACTCTTCGTGTATTGAAAGTCTCCCCCGTGGAAAATTTGAAATCATCACTGCTTGCAGTGAGATGCCTTTTCAGGCAGACAATTTGGGGTCTTAATCCATCAACCCTGTTCATTTGCCGAGACTGATGAGAAATTTGGTGAAATCTGAGCTCGGGGTTTTGGTGTGTCTACACAAATTCTCTACAAACAGATTTCGAAAGCAGCAAGATATATTGGTTGTATTTTAGGGAAATATTAAGTATGCACGGTATACACATCAGAAAACCACTGGATGGCAGTGGGATAGCGTTCGTTTGCTTAAATAGCATTGTGGAAGCAGAACATAAAGACACAATATACAGTAGTATGATTAAAGACCGTTCTGTATTTCGTAATAGGTCGTCACTGCGTTGTAAATGATAACGAGACATTGTGCGCAGGCCGAATATTTGAAATGTCCTGTTAAGAAAGGCTGTGATATTAGGGCGTGTCGGTTTTTTCAATTTTCAAATTCCTAATTTTCAAGTTGAGACCTGGCATTGTATTTCGAAGCATATATTTACAAATTCGACATAATGTTGTTTTGCTAGGTAAATGTCAGTCCAAAATTTTTGTCATTTTCGTGTTTTTCTTACTTTTACTTTTCTTACTTTACTTTATTTACTTTTCTTACTTTCAAATTTACTTTTGTTTTTAATAGATGGCGCAGGCGTTCTATTTCATCTATTGAGCAGAAATACATGCTTGTTAGGATTAGTTTTATATATTTGCACCTTGCTAAGTTACACTTTTGATACTATGTCAAATTTATATTATACAATCATTAAATTATATACATTTTCAATTTTCTTAAACGGATGCCAAAGTTCTCAAGTTATTATATAATAGCTCCAAGGTTATAAAGTTGAGAGCTTCAAATCCGAGAGCTTTTAGACAATGTTGGCAGGTCTATTTTGTGATAGTGATTGTGACTTGAGTGTCTTGAACTTTCTCAAGTAGTCTTAATGTTAACGTCGTAGCTTATGTTTCTTTACAATGACTTCTAAGACGAAAACAAGATGTAATACATTTACGCATATGAGAAATTTGATTGGAACTGGCAGCGAATTGTTACCATCTGAACTTCCAATATTACGCGATGTTCTCAGATGTGGTTTACTGCTAAGAAAGCAAAGTGTTAAAGTAGGGCGTGTCATTTTTCAGAATGAAATATACTTTTGACAATTTTTCGTGATGAGGGGTCTTAAAAATATGTTTTTAGGTTATGAGAAATTCAAATCCGCACTTAGTTTTGTGATTAAAGAAATTCTAGCTAGGTAAATCAAAATTTAAATAAGAGCAGTTTCCATAAGAGCAGTTTCCAGAATTTCATACCGAAATACTTTCGAAAATGCCATGTGGTGTTATAAAATAAATTATTCTTCCGTATAAAACATTTTATTAATCCCCAAACATATTGATAGAAACTAAGGGTACAATAAGAAATAATATATAACCAATAGTTTGGAAAAACACTCATTGAAATTTCTGCACACACACACTTACGTACTGAAATACTGTATTTGGACTTTATATTATTGCATTGCAGCTACTACGAACAGAAAGAAAGCCTTATTTTGATTACGTACTATTATAATTCATAATTGTTGTAATAAAAACATGTAACATTCTCCATGCTTGAAATGTGTAACTTCTGTTACGAATCTTGAGAAACGCATTTTCATTCACTTTTAAAGTACCTCACTCAACCACATTGACAAATTACTAATTTTTAATTGTAATGAATTATTTTGTAAAAGCTGCATCATATAGTTCATATGCTTGTTACATTATGTGATAAAGCTGTCATTTTTACTCAATACAAATGTATTCAAGAAACAGTAATAAGTAAGCAATACTATCAATGCACAAGTTATTCACAAAACAAGTTTCATTAAGACCTGTTTTGATTCATTTTTGGATATCATCTGTCGACTTGATTGTTGAACTCTGATGTATCCCTCACGTTTCCCATGCGTAAAAACTTTTCCTGTTTCCCTTGTAACTTGTTTCACACACATTTCTATAGATTGAGTGTGACATATCCACTGTGGTACTTTCATCGGAACGTCTACAAACTTCTTTACGTCTGCTGTTGAAAGTTTGCATGTTAAAGGAGGGTTATAAACATCTTCAGACCAGTCAGTCATCTCTAGCAGGGACGAGGCATTGAGGTTGTTAGCAGGTGTTTTTCTCGGACGTATAAAGAGATTTCCTTGTGCTGCCTCACCTCTCAAGTATCTTTGGAACACCAACTTTTCTTTCCTCAATGTCATCCGAGCATAGAAGTGTCTGGATTACAATTTCACTGAATGCATACCATGCTGAGCGCCGGATCGTTGGAAGTACAGCATCCACAACAATCTTCTTCGGCATTTTAAGTCGCTGCAGTTGAAACAAGATGTGACGTTGCCTTCCAACCAGTAGTGCGTGGCTTTGATGTTGAACCAGCATGGGTAATAGACACCAACAATGTATTCAACTATCCGCCTAAGATTTATGAGATCTTTGACGTTAAGTCCATGTTTAAAAACCCACAAACGACACAGTCTATTTGCTGTGGTCAACCGTCTTGAGTGACTGACTGGACCAATTTCGAGAAGCGCCAGATCCCGTTTAAGTTTTCCAGTGTGAATGGCCTGTGTAAACCGATATCTGTATGCCTGATCTGTAGATAAATCTTTAACGATATTTTCACTCAGCGCAATGAGAGGATCTCCAATTGGGAGTTTCTGGTATGAAAGATCGATTTCAAGTTCAGTAACTGCGTCTAGCATCTTACCAATAGTACATTTCCACTGATTGCTTGAGAAGTTTCTGCCATCCAGTGTTGTGATTAAGTGTCGCAAGGGGTGAAAATCCCTGTGAAAAGCACACACTAACTAAAGATAACTCGTTGGTGTGATGAGCACAAACTAACCAATTTAGCTCACAACCGAGTTTGACTTCTACTCAATGCTTTCCCCCGGGGAGGATATTAATACACAGGGGGGGAAAGAAAAGTACAAACCCTAAATGTCATACAGCAGTTCTCGCTATAATTGGTACTTGAAGAAGAGGCATACATATTTATCGACTCTGGAAATGCCGCCAAAAATTGTGAAGAACTACTAAAATATTTTACAGTTAAAGTTTATTAATAACTAGAGAGCAAACTTTTAAAGTTTAGAAAGTTGGGTTGTCGATATTCCTATATACTTGAACTGACAATTCAAAGGCACACACACAAATACTGGTAACCTACACGGAGCATAAACGACGATATGACATAAGGAAATTTTGATAATGTATAAAGAACTTATACATTATTCTGATCATTCGTACAACTTATAATTGTGTCTCATACAAGTAGACAAATCTGTACAATAGTTACAAACTTGCATATATTATAAATATCATAATATATTAATAATAGGTAATACATTATTCTTAAACTTTAAAAGTTTTAAACTTAACACTATTCTTGAACTTCAAATTTCAGTATTTCCACTTTCTTTCTAACTGACAATAACGCAAGGTAATAAATGGCTATCAATATGAAAAAAGTAATATTAACTGAAAAATCTACAACATTGAAAATGTTTAATTACACTGAAAGACAAGTGTCGAGCTAGATTTGTTTAACTGATAAAACGTACGCACAAATTCTGTAAATGAAAATGATTTATTGTACTGTAGCTATGTGATTTTTTTTAAATAGCTTCGTTGAGTCTTCTAATCACAAACTCTATTTCAAATTATTATAAAATGTAACAAAGTAGAGCAGTCAATTTTTTAAAAGTTTTATATCAGTCGAATGCGTCTGGGTTTCTCCACAGCATACCTGTTGATAACCTCGTGAATAAAATCTTCTGTAGGCTCAATGTCTCCATCGATCGATACTTTTAAACATGACTGAAGAGTATCATGACCGATACGATTTCGCAATTTTGTCATGATTCTGTTCATAGCACTGAATGACCTTTCTCCAGTAGCAGTAGAAACAGGGATAGACAACACACACACTCAAGCAGAGGTTTAAGAGCCTCGTAACCAATACTAGCTTTTAAAATAAAAGAAGCAACATCTGTTCCAGAATCTTCAAATTTGCTGCGTGCAACATATTTAAAAGAACGTACATCCGCAACGACAGCATTAACATCATTAATTCCAAATATAGCACAGAGTTCTTTACATTCATTCTCACTGAGCTGTAAAAATGTATCAAAGTTTTGAAAATACGCAGTTAGCTGAATCAATTTCATGATCTTATCATTGAATCTTTCCTACATTTCATTAAGCACACTTTCCACAAATTGTTTTGCGCTCTTTAAACATTTCGCTTTATCTTTTACACTTTTGACCTCTGATGCATCTTCCTCAAGTTTCTTGATTTTGTTCTTCACCTCATTTTCTTCATGCCTTGTAGCGCAAAGAAAGGCGATGCTCTTTAAATGCTCTACAGTTCCAGATACAAGAGTAGGAAGAAACGAAAGTTTTACAGTTCCTTTTGTAAAAGTTTGCTGAGGTTACTAACTGCACTTAATGTCTCATTCAGAGTCACCAAACCAACAATAAAACTGAAATTCATCATTTCTAACAAAATTCCCCCTGCCAAAGTAGATAGATCAGCTCCATTCTTATGAATCTGTTCACATGCTATTAATATGGATTTCTAACAGACGAACACGGCGTGAACTGTGCGATAATGACTAAGCTAACGCACATCAACAGCTTAGGGAATCATTAACACTATCTCTTCCAAAACTTTCTGAATTTCATGTAGAATTCTTTCTCTTTTCGGGGAAGCGTGAAAGAGTTTATATACGTCTTTTACAACATGAAGAGTGCATCTGATAATCGGATGCTTGTTTCTACAATTTGTGACAGTGATTGACAGTGAGTGTGCTCTACAGTGTATATACGGTATTTCTTGTCCCTTTCCCTTCGAAAGTCGAGCACATATGCTACATTTGTATATATAATAGCAAGTAAGAAGCATATGAACTATATGATGCAGCTTTTACAAAATAATTTATTACAATTGAAAATTAGTAGTTTGTCAATGTGGTTGACTGAAGTATTTTAAAAATCAATGAAAAATGCGTTTCTCAAGATTCGTAACAGAAGTTACACATTTCAAGCATGGAGAATGTTACATTTTTTACTACAACAATTATGAAATATAATAGTGCGTAATCAAAATAAGGATTTCTTTCTGTTCATAGTAACTGCAATGCAATAATATAAAGTCTAAATACAGTATTTCAGTACATAAGTCTATGTGTGCAGAAATTTCATTGAGTGTTTTTCCAAAGTACTGGTTATATATTATTTCTTATTGCGCCTTTAGCTTCTATCAATATGTTTGGAGATTAATAAAATGTTTTATACGGAAGAATAATTTATTTTATAACATCACATGGCATTTTCGAAAGTATTTCGGTATGAAATTCTGAAAACTGCTCTTGTGGTATATTCAAATTTTGATTTACCTAGCTAGAATTTCTTTAATCAGAAAACTAAGTGCGGATTTGAATTTCTCATACCTAAAAACATATTTTTAAGACCCCTCATCATGAAAATTTAGCGAAGTCTCAATATTTGATAGATTTGTTTTCAGTTAAAATCTTTTATAAACACTGAAATAAAGGGCTATGTAGTGATAAAGCAAAATATACCGATACCATAAGGATAAGTTGGGGATGCTCTACCTAGCTCAGTCGGTAACATGGCTAACGCAAGAGAAACGGGTTCAGACCCGGGTCCAAAGTAAAAATCTTGTGTGTGCGCTCCACCCACAAGATTATTTGTGTGGGTGCCGGAGCCCCGGAGCACCCACATAGTCGGCGCGCATGCTAAGACATATAATTACTATTATTTAATATTCAAATACAGACTTTAATATAAACTTTATGTACAAAATTTTGTGTGTAAACAAATAAGTGTTTTCTAGTACTACAAATTATCTATATCTATAAAAATGAAAGTGATTATATTTGTAACTTAACAACTCTTGAACCACCAGACTGATCTCGATAAGAATTTACATATTTTCTAGATGAGGTTCGGGCCTGAGATGGATTTTACCATTTCACTTTGAAGGTGCAATTTGGAGAAAGGAAGCGCGGATATATATTGAAAATTACCGATCCTAGTGTCCGCCCCATAGTTTTCTGTTTTGCTAAGGTGAACAGTGTCATTTTCGATGAAGCTTAAATTCAAATTCAGCACTGTAACTTGAGGGAAGGGTAGGGGAGATATATAAAATGATCAAAAATGACCAATATTAGTGTCGAATCCATAGTTTTCGAGGTTGCTGAGATGAACAGTAACACTTTCGATATTGTTTAAATAAAAATTCAGGCCCGCAACTTACGGGAAGTGGAAGGGTATATATATATATATATATATATATATATATATATATATATAGGGGTCTATATATATAATAATTGAAAATAGCCAATATCGTGTCGAATCCATAGATTTTCGGGGTCGCTGAGGTGAACAGTGACATTTCCGATGCAGTTTCTATCCAAATTCAACGCCGAAATTTTAAGGTAGGGGAAGGTAGTGATATATAAAAAATGATCGAAAATGACTGATAGACTATTATTGTCGAATCCATAGTTTTCGCGGTCGATGAGATGAACAGTGACACTTCTAATGCCGTTTAAATCCAAATTCAGCGCCATGAAATGGAGCAGGGGATATATATATATATATATATATATGATCGTAAATGATCGATATTAGTGTTGAATCCATAGTTTTTTGGGGTTGCTGTGATGAACAGTAACACTTCCGATGCCGTTTAAATGCAAATTCATCCTCGTAACTTGGGGGCGGGGGAGGGGAGAAATATATATAAAAGTGATCGAAAATGACCGATATTAGTGTCTAATCCATGGTTTGAGGGTCGTGAGATGAACACTAACAATTTCAATGCTGTTTAAATCCAAATTCAGCGCCGCAGCTTTGGGGAAGGAGAAAAGGTGCATATATTAAAATGATCGAAAATGGCCGATATTAATGTTGAAACCATAGTTTTCAGGGTGGCTACAATGAACAGTGACACTTCCGATGCCGTTTAAATACAAATTCAGCCCCTATCATCGTAAAGTGGGAGGGTGACATGTAAAAGTAATTGAAAATGACTAATACTAGTGTCGAATTCATAGTTTCTGGGGTCCCTAAGTCTATTGGTGACAGTTTTATTGTCCTTAATACACAAAATGAAACGTATTCTCTCCGTGCGAAGAACAGGTATTCTGCTAGTCTTTAATAATAATGAACGGAAGTTTCACATGTTATGTTTAATATATTTGCCGCTGCTCAAATTTACAGACTTGTGCGGTGTGTGTGTATATGTAAATAAGATCATGTCTCTTTTAGGGTTGTTCGAAAAATATACAAATAATAAAGAGGGTTTTTTTTTTTTTACCAGGAATCAGACAACTAAAAAGAAAAATTAAAAGCTGTTGCTTTAAATATTTTTCCTGCAAGCGAAATACGCTGTATATATGCTGCAGACACGTTGCAGCAAATAAGATTAGCATCAGGCGAAAAAATAGTTTTTAAATTACATTTTCCGGGTTTTGCCAATATTTCCGAACAAAAGACTTTTTCTAATGGGTTCAAAATTTCCAGAAATTTTACACGGAAGGTACGTATCTCCATAAAAATATATATTTGATTTTAACATACTGGTATTAACTAAAATGATTCTGACCCTGTTATTTTAACACTTCCCTACCATAAAACGATAACTTCATAAGATTACTTGAGATAATTAAATACGTCTATATTAATTAATCTAACTAGGATTATATTTTAGTAGCCTTCGTAGCTATAACTCCATTCTATCACGGTGCTAACTTTAAACAAGTGGTGCAAATATATTTGTTGCCATAATATTTCCCTACTCTAATACAAGAAACATAAGTACTCAATGATCTTTACTGTAAACTAGTAAATATAAAATAGTTTTTATTTTAAAAGCATAATGTAGTAAAATATTCGAAAATTTTAATTTTTCCCAATTTTTTCGTTTTTTTCCAAGCTCGAGAAAAAACGGTAAAAAACTGTTTTTTAACCAAAATTTCCTATTTTTTCCAGGCCTTTACAACTATTCATGATGATCAAAGGTCTATTTTGAGGTTGATCGCATGAAAATGAACCTAGTAATAGGCATGTATAATGATACATAAGAGATTTTCTCACAATAAGACAAAGCTATTGTAGAATATGTTGGCGATGAAATGGGTGACGTGACAAGCTTTCGCGGCATGATATGCTCAAACGAATGAATTGAAAAATAAACAAAGTAGGAAACAGGAATTATTAAGCTGACAAACTCTGCCATAACCTATATAAATAAATGAATAGGATAACGATGAAATGAACTTTATATTCATCAGTACCTGAATATTTGGTGGCTTCCTGCTCCATCCAGGAGATACCACGCTCGGTGCGTTGAAGTTTGTTTTAATGGCCTATTCTCCAGTTTTAACTTCAGAAACTAGACTTCCACCATGTTGCAAGCTTACGTCATGGATTCATATTATCAAATGTATCTTCTTGGTTTCTTCCGCCACTCCTTGATATCACCTTGACAAGTGATTTTGAAATGAAGTTGTTGAAATATCAAACATCCTCATTATCCCGTTCCCTTACGTCGGGTATCTTCGAGCTCTCAATCGAGACTTTCATCAGTGCGTTCACATAATCAGGGGAAAGTCGAGCCTATTCCGAACACAAAATTCAGTTCATCTTGGTAAATGACCTCTCCAGAGAAACTGTGGAGGATCAATTTCACTACGGAGCAACAATGGAAATATCTCTTTCTTGTAGTCATCTGAAACGAGTTTACAAAGAAATTGCATACACGAAAGATATGGCAATCATCTTAGAATCGTGTACTCAAAAGAAATGTCTTTCAGAGATATGACAAATACTAGGGAAACCTTTGATCCATGAATGATCAAGTCAGGATTTTCCTCTTTCTCTTTAACGGTCTTCTGCAATGACGCCAAAGCCTGAAATTCGTTAAACATGTTTCTAACATTTTGCAGAATTGCCTCTCTGTAACACTTTCCAAACTTGATCATTTCTTGTCATGGGAAACCGTCATTTCATTCAAAAGTGAAACACCAGATTCACAATTACTTAACATAAAAAGAAATCCTTACATTTCGGAATTTTTCAAAAATATGTAAGGATATTCTGAAAAGTGTCGATCTAGTCTGTTTTCAAATCGAAGCGGACCAAATTACGGTACGTTTTCTGAAACAAACCGACACATTCCGTTTGAACCTTAAACCGAACCCAAACCGTTTCTAGTAGCTAGACTGTAGTCTTTCTATTGTCCAGTGAAATCATTGCCATCATGCAGCTCAAATTTGGAGCTAAAGCTCGTATAGCCCTTTAAATCCGCCCGTATATATATATCTATATATCTATATATCTATATCTATCTATCTATCTATCTATCTATCTATCTATCTATCTATCTATCTATCTATCTATATATATATATATATATATATATATATATATATATATATATATATATATATATATATATATATATGTGTGTGTGTGTGTGTGTGTGTGTGTGTCAACAATGTGACTCAATTATTTTCTTCCATGAAAGATGTCGAACTACGAAAAAGTATGTCTTGTCGCTAGCAGATAATTTTCTCACATAAACCTATGAGTAAGAAAATCATACCATTTTCTCCTTCATGTCCTTGCATCTTTGTGTGTCTTTTGTTTTTTCAATTTAAATTTGAATTCTCTGGACTATTGTTTCTACATAACACTTTAGTATTTTATCGACCGAAATCAGTGTTTCGTCATTATTACAACACTGGAATCGTAAAAGCGTTGTCAATTTGCTAAATACACTTCACATTGAGTCTTTTTCCCTCTTTCTTAGTAATGATATCAGAGTAGAGGCTTAAACATTGGTTTCTCAAGTTGGGAGTCCTGGGAGTTAATTAAGGAAATTTTCATCATTTGTAATACTAATACTTCCGATGTATAGTCACATGAAAAATATTCAATTACTCTCGGTCTGAGAGTTGGGACGACTTTCTACAGGTGAAACACCAGCAACACATCTACAAAATGACGTCAGTCGTATCAACCTTGATTCGTACAGTCTGTGGATGTATCAATCTCTGTTTGGCAACGTAACGTGTTTAACAAACAATTAATGAATATATAAGAGACATCCTTGGTATGGTTAAAAAATGTGACTGATCAAAAACAAACGTTATTTTTTCCTAGCAATTGTGGAATTGTTCATACTTGTCTACTTCTTCTTCTACTACTGCTAGGAATAACAATAATATTTCCGTTCGCCATTTTCAATATGTACCCGTTCAAACAAAATTTGTAAATCGGAACAATTCTTTATTATATCCGTACGTACCGGTATATTTTCTTCAAATATCAATAGCCCTATAACACATAAATAACCCTACTTTTTAAGCCAAATAAAGGGCGTTATTATGTATCGTGATGAACACAACAAATCCTACGTATTTTATTATGAGCATGACCATAACTTTACTATCGTCATCAGTGTTCTGCCACATCGACAGATCCTTACAGCAAACCAATCTTTATCCATTCATTTCTATCTTTAGCCTTAATTTTTGTTAAGGCAACAGAAGTTTAGATCTTCATATCATCCAGGAGCTGACACCTTCTTCTCCCCCTTTTTCTCCTGCCAGAAACTAATTCTTCCAAAGTATCTCTGATAAGGCAATTCCTCCTTAGACAGTGTCCTAATCCATGTATTTTTCCTTTTTGCTATCAACGTCAATATTCCTCTATCTTCATTCACTCTTCTCAGAACTTCTTTACTTTTATTTTCTCTTTCCAGCTCTTTTTCCATCCTTCTTCATATCTATAATACACCATGAACCTTAATATAATGGATATAATTATAATTGTAGTAAAATATGTCTGAAAGTACAGTAGTGTATGACTGTTCAGCTCTATATTATAACACTGGTAGGAAGACTCAAATCCCGTTTTTATAGCCACTTTTTCCAGAATTGGCGTTTATTAAATATGTCATGATAACTGTTTGTATGAATATTTAACTTTTATTTTATTAGTAATGATAATTGCATTTACAGCAGCAAAAAGACACGGTTGGTGTGGGCCGTGTTTTCCCTATTAGCTCTCAGACTGCCCCGAAATAAGCTATTTCCAAACGGGACTGGTTGACTCGATAACATACAAATAAAAAAGTGAATTTCATTGTTCAGTTTGTTAACATAACCTAACCACCCCAGACAAATAACATTTCGATTCTATGAGGTTGCTCACTAGAATGATTTAATAATATATATACCTCACTTAATTTTCTTGATTTCTTCAACTTCCTCTACCTTTCTTCAAGAGAGAGATAGTGTGAGTGAAAGTTGAAAATCTCAACGTAAAACACCTGGGATTCTTTTTTTCTGGCAGCCGTTCTTTTCGAAAAGACAGCAGCTGATAATTACTGACTGAACGGCGAATGATCAGTTTATATTCTTAACGGTTGTTTGAAACTTTTCATTCACGCTTTACGCCACAGCAGAGATCTATTGTTTCTTATTTGTTTAAATGTCGAACATCTTTTCATTACAAATTGCCAAATATTCAAAATAATTCATATCGGATGATTAATTACGAAAAGGCAAAAAGGATATAGAAATTCTTCAAAAAACTGGGAACACAACCCTTCGTTTTACAGGAAGCGAAGGATATCTATATTCATGATAGAAAATAATATAAAGATACCTTTATTGCAGTGAGTGTACTTTATCAAAAACATACGTTTTTAATTTTTCAGTATTGCATGCTAAATTGGTGATCAAATATATTTGTCAGTAGAAATGCATTTTATTATATATAAAATTGGTTTGACATATAAATTTCTAATTGCATGCTTATTGGCATTTATTTCAGTCTAATTTCACATCTATCCAAGTGTCACTGATTATTTTAGAGATTTTAAACCGAGAAGTCTTATAAGTATTTGTTTTGAAACTAAAAGTTGAAATATGCAATATAGGAAATTGTAACGTTATTTCACGTATTTCTCTTTCGTTACATTTATTGGCCACAGTTCGAATATTTGGATATGTCAACACGTTCAAATACATTTAATTAATACGAAAATTTGCAATAATTAATGATTGCATAACCATAAAATTAGACACATCACATGTAACTCACAACTATCCTTTATTCTTCAAAATCTCCATTTATTTTGTTTGGTTGTCGTAGCAACTCTAAACAAAAAACTATATGTGGTTACGGTCCCCACAATTATAGATTAACTATATAAAATCAACATATATTCTAGGCCACTGAGATTAATCTTTCATTCTGCATTAAAAAATCAACAACATATATCTTTTTCTTCTTCTTCACATCAGATTATGCACTTTTAAGCACTGTTGCCCAAAATAGCTACCCTGGACCGGAATTAATCCTGGATTGTTACATATATTACATACCGGGTTACATTACTTTCCGAATAGCCCTCACATATATATAAATTATAATACATATATATTGATTTCATTTTATCTCATTCTTATATTCATTTAACAATCAATTCCTATTAATTCTATAAAATCATCGACGAAGAGAACTTATTCAAAGATGCGATCCTTTTTGCTAATTATTTAGGTCCTAAATTAGATTCTTTAAATTAATATCATTGGTGCTCATTGACAAATTAAATTAAAGTATATTGAAATATTACATAACTTATTTCTTCTATTTGGGCATATTTAAGATGATTATAAAAGATTATGAAAGCACAATACTGCTAAGTGAAGCGAATTACAAAGAAATCATAGCAATACTCAAAGTGAAACAAAGTAAGAAGTGATCAATATCATATCAAAGAATAATACAAATAAAGAAATTATTATACTAACAAGGCAGGGTACCTCGGTGTAACACGCCGATTTTGATAAGATTGTACAGACATACAGATCATCAAAAAAGAAGCGACACGTATTTTTTTATATCGGCCAACAAGCGTATTGAAAGGGTCAAATGGGGGCATAAAAATGGGGTCAATATGAGATTTTATGCAATATAGCGAGAACGAGAAGAGATATCGGGAAAGGTTAAATGTACGAAATACTACCCATAGTTGACGCAAGCCATTGAGGTAGAACTTACCCATGTGAAGAAAGCAGAACATCCGGAAATGGACCAATAACATGTACAACATATTCATAATATGCTACAGAAATAAGTGAAGAGGGTGGCAAGGAGCAGGAAGAAAGAAAACACGAAAATGTAAAATACGTGTTTTTGCTTTGGGTGCATACGTTATCCATATGCGAAAGAGACGCAAATTTATCTCACTGCACGAAGATTCATCTCTACAAGCATGAAGGATGCAAATGCCGTTCGTATAGGCAGCCAGTGAGACAATACTGCACAGTGGGTTGCATATATTGTGCAATGGGAGCAACGGTGAGATACATATTGGAAATGGGAATGTTTGTAGCTAGTAACACACACACACACAAAATGCATTGCACAGTAGAATGTAATAGCAGGTGGTCCACATGTAAGATAAAGAGCAACAGCAATATCAGTTCTACGCATGAGTATCTACATTATATCATGAAAATACGCGTACATATGTACGTACAACATAAAAGTTAGCAGAGGTGTATGCTGAAAACAAGACGCTCACTCCTGATAAGTAGCACAAAAATGATATTTCAGGAAGAAATCGTCCAAACAAAAACAGTATTTGCACCACGAACACTTGATGATGGATGGGTTCTGGCACTCTGCTTCTTCGCAGACCAATGACGTCAACTGATGAAAACAAAACTCCACTGGATTTGGAAAATAATCTGGTCGTGATGAAAGATATCCAGAACAAAACCATGCGTCTTGGAATAGATGTATGTACCGTGGAGATGAAAGTTGATTATGCACAAGGGATTGAAGTTTCAGTATATTGTCTCTGCTGTATAGATTGATGTTGAGTTGCTGAAGGCGTACCGCATCAGATACTTTGCGTACGAAGTTCTTCCAAATTCTGAAACCATACACATCCAGAGGTTGTATTAACCCAGTTGTGTGTGTAGGTATCGTCATAATGTTGCACTGCTTGTCCTGTGGCATTATTGTTGCCAAGTCGGATCGATCATAACCCGTCCACGAGTCGACTAACAGTACCGTTTGCTCATTGACTTGTGGAAGGAACACTGATTGGAACCACGTCTTAACGATCTGTTTTGTCACTTTCCCAGATGATGATGCACAAATATATAAGTTTTGTGGGCGGAACATTGTTTGCTGAATCCGTGGCCCAAACGTACCATGAAGTTCTTTCAAGACTATGAGCATGGGCGACAGCAATCTTCCACTGGCAGATATAACAGGCTGTATTGTGTAGCTATGTGTGATGGCAGGTAGAGATTGCATTGTTGCTGTAATATGCTTCTCGCCTCGCAAAGCCAGAGAGCGTCCACAGTGAAATTCTAAAGCAAAGCCACTCTGATCTGTGTTATATACGTTATCCTCGCCATGAGCAGTAATGAGTGATTGTACATTTTGGACGAAGGTTTTAGCGCTTTCGTGCACTTGTGTGGCCTTCCCTGTAATGCTATGTGTTACAAATTTTGTAACTTTGCGTGAGACGATACCGTGACGTGTTTTAAAGCGCCATAACCATTTCTTCGAAGCTTTGAAATTAGCAACGGCTGTTGTTTGGTTTGCTTCTAACGCCCAACGTTGCAAGTCTGTGTCATGGACAATTAAATGCCGCTGTTTTGCTGTCGCAAATTTTTCATACACAGTTCGGTCTATCACGTTTAGCTTTTCACGTTTGGTTCCACCTTCTGTGATCTGTTTCTCCCATCTATTTGGTCTAGGAATTAATTCGTGCGGGTGGACAAGAGATGGCGCAACGAACGGAGCGTCCCACAGTTCCGTGTATCCACACATGTGTTGCAAACCCCTGTCATCGCGTATCGTTCGTAGTATAGGGCAGTGGATTAAAGCGTCAACAACACCAGTTTGTAGTTAAGTGAACATGGCCCAATTTGTGCCTGATAAAGTGTTTTTGCGGGGTGTTCTGCTGCATTACTTTAACATGCAGAAAAGTGCGACTGAAAGTCATCGTATTTTGGTGGAAGTGTATGGTGACCATGCTCTAGCTGAGCGAACGTGTCAGAAGTGGTTTGCACGGTTTAGAAGTGGTGATTTCGGCTTGGCAGACCAAGAGCGAGCTGGACAGCCAAAAAAATTTCAAGACGAAGAATTGACAGCATTGCTCGAGCAGGATTCGTGTCAAACGCAGGAACAACTTGCAGCAGCATTAGGCGTTGATCAAACAACAGTCTCCAAACGCTTGAAAGCCATGGGAATGATTCAAAAGATGTCACATTGGGTTCCACATGAATTGAAAGACAGAGACGTTGAAAGACGAAAAACCATTTGCGAATTGCTGCTTCAACAACAGAGCAGAAAGGAGTTTCTGCATCGAATTATTACGGGTGATGAGAAGTGGATCCATTACGAGAACCCTAAACGAAAAAAGGCCTGGGTGAAACCTGGTGAACCAGGTCCATCACAACCAAAACGAGATATTCACTGTGCAAAGGTTATGCTGTGCATATGGTGGGATATGAAAGGTGTGGTGTACTATGAGCTGCTGCAACCGGGTGAAACTATGAATGGAGAACGTTATCGACGACAATTAATGCGTTTGAAGCAAGCTCTGGCCAGAACACGACCAGAATGGGAGAACAGACATGATAAACTTATTGTTCAACATGATAACGCTCGCCCACATGTCGCAAAACCGGTCAAAACCTATTTAGAAAATGTCGGATGGGAAGTTTTACCCCACCCGCCGTATTCACCAGACGTTGCTCCTTCGGATTACTACTTGTTCGATTGCATGAACAACGATTTGATTGGACAGCGGTTTACTTCTTAAGAAGATATCGAAACATGGGTCTCTGACTGGATCGCTTCCAAGGATGAGGACTTCTTTCGCCACGGAATCCGTACATTGCCTGACAGATGGGCGAAAGTGGTGGCTAGCGATGGACAATATTTTTCTTAAGGTATTTATGTATTTTGTGTTTGTACTACAGCTTCAATGTGTGCGTACCAACCGCACGAATTAATTCCTAGACCAAATATATAGATCTGTTCTGCATTTGACACGCTTGAAGTGTTTCTGTACAGATTTCCAGGACATCTTTCTCTTCTTCCCTCGTTTCCAAAACGATACTGCCTTCCGCTTGTATCCCATGTCCACAATATCTCTGCTCTTGACTCCAGTTGTATGTACGTTGGAGGTCGTTGGGCCATCCCACTCATCCATCTCATCTTCACTTGCCATACTTGGGATGTCTGATCCATTGCTGCATAATAGGTCTTCTTCAATCTCAACATACATGTGCCCATTCGTCTTGAAACTTTCTAGGATGTTAAAAATATAGTCCTTGAGCTCCATTTCCGTTACCGTTCGTGGTGTCCGGACATATTGTGTTGCCTGATATGCCTCCACTAGCATATCCACCACATTCAGGGGATTCACATAGACCATCTTGCGACCACAAACGTCACAAGCCCACTTACACCTCACCTGAATTTTGTTACACACGCACAAATACGCACAAGCACACACCACCAGTTACACAACAATCAAATACCACTCCAGCTACTACACTGTCCAATGTTCACCACTAGGTCTCACAAGCAGTTAAACGTCGCCTTGCTTGTCTTGTTGAGAATAGTACCTGTGAAAGACACAAATGCACATACACTTTGCTGGCTCTACACCTCGCGTTTGGCAACTTTGTATACTCAAACCAGCTCGTATTGCATACGCCGCGTCCAATACTCTCACTGTTAAAACTGATTTTGTGTACAACGTCAACTTGCTCTTTCTTTCCTTACAGTACCTGCACCTGTCATAATGTGCTACGTCATCTGACCTCGTATTCCTTCATCTATTAGTCGTTTCTACCACTCAACTTGAGGTTTTGATCTTATATGCAACCCGCTGTGCAGTACTGTCTTGCTGGCTGCCTATACGAACGGCGTTTCATCCTTCTTGCGTGTAGAGATGAATCTTCGTGCACTGAGATGAACCTGCGTCCCTTTCGCAAACGGGTGACGTATGAACTCAAAGCAAAAACACGTATTTTCCATTTTCGTGTTTTCTTTCTTCCTGCTTCTTGCCACCCTCTTCACTCATTTCTGTAGCACATTATGACAATGTTGTAAACGTGATTGGTCCATTTCCGGTTGTTCTGCTTTCTTCACATGGGTAAGTTCTACCTCAATGGCTTGCGTCAACTATGGGTAGTATTTCGTACATTTAACCTTTTCCGATATCTCTTCTCGTTCTCGCTATATTGCATAAAATCTCATTTTGACCCCATTTTTATGTCCCTATTTGACCCTTTCAATACGCTTGTTGGCCGATATAAAAAAATACGTGTCGCTTCTTTTTTGATGATCTGTATGTCTGTGCAATCTTATCAAAATCGGCGTGTTACACCGAGGTACCCTGCCTTGTAAGAATCAATCTGAAAACTCGATGTTATCGATGTTAATCTTGGATAAAACTTCTAAAGGAACTAATGTTTTAATTAATTGTATCCCCGTACTTTCCTAAGATGACGCAAAGAATTATAATCTGTATAGAATTCAAACAAAGTACGAATAACAAATGAAATCATTACGATATTTAAAGCGAAATAAAACAAAAATAAATTGAATATGTTTTCTCGGACGCCACCTCAAGTTATATTTGCCAAAGAATTCGGTTAAGTCACATTGCACACCACAATCTTGTATACAGTTCTGTCTATTATTTGCTTCCATAGTATCTTGGTCTCTATTTTGAGAATTCCTGCCACCTATGAATCTATTATGAAATCCATTTCGTGGAAAGTTAAACTTATTGTTCGCTTGATTCCTAAATGTATTACGATTATTGTTCCTGTTTCTCCTAAAATTGGATTCGGTTCTATTACCGGTAAAATTGGGTTCAATTCTATTATCGTTATAATGGAATCTATTATTACTTCTCGCATTAAGATCACCTTCTTCCCTGACCAGTGGCGTATTTGGGGGTGGCTTCCGGTCTTAAGCCCCCCGCCCCCGAAATCTTAGTATAGTAAAGTAAATGAAATATCTTGCAGAATTTTCACATTTCCAGACAAAGCCCCCCGAAAGTTAGCAAAGCCCCTCCCGAAACAAAATCGTAAATACGCCACTGTCCCTGACACTAATGTTGCGAACAGGTACATAACTAACTTGATTACGATTAGTATTGGCTTGATTCCGATTACTATTAGCCTGCAACATAGATTGACTTTCAAAATTTTGCACTATCACAAAAAGGTGATTGAAATTAACGCATTGTGCAGAAATCAACATTTGTTGCAACTTAAAAGGTAACAAAATTCGGATTGATGTATTACTCTTGATTCCTGTTGGTATGGATTAATTAACTTCAATTCATTATACACGGATATCACAAAATCAGTGAGCCTCTTATCCAATTTTGGGTTATAATATCTACTTCGAACTAAGGCGTCTCTATTGGACATGAAATCGTTTTCAAAATTAGAAAGTAAGGCATTTTTAAAATGTAAATAATTACGTAAATTACTTCTGATTGCTTTGAACCATACAGAACACGGTGGTAATAAAACACGAGGCAGAATTTTCAAAAATTTAGATTTGTCTACTCCAATTAAATCACATTCTTCCTCGAACTTTTCTAAGAATGTGCTGGTTGGGATATCTTCTGATCTTCCGCTAAATTTTGTTAGAGATCTAATTTCACTAAACCGAAAATGATTACTTTTACTAGTATGCCTACAATGTTCGGAATTTACATGAATGTTTTTCCTGCGGTGAGATGAATGATTTCTTCTCCCATCTCTCACGATACTAGCTTCACTATCATCCTTCTCTGAATATCCTCCATGTGAATCATTAACTTCTACAGCTACTCCGGGTCGATATGTCAGATGTGTTGATAGCTGGAACTGGATCACCATTTATAATACTAAACTTTTCTTTGATGGTATTTATATCTTCTTGTAGTTCCTTAATTTGACTAGCATGTTCATTCACTAATAGCTCAGTAAACAAAGACCCAAAAAGGGTCTCGAGTAGGGATGGCCTTTTTCGAAAAATCTGTTTTTCAATTTTCGGAAATTTCATTTTTCGTTTTTCGCTTTTTCGAAAAAAAATTTCGTTTTTCGTTTTCGAAAAAAAAAAAAACATTCTTCGAAAAAATGTGGCCATCCCTAGTCTCGAGCTGAAATAATTCTTAAAAAAGCTGAAAATTTCAGGGTTTATGCAGAAGCAAAGAACCACGGATAGCCTATCGTCGTCAGAGACTTCTCTTAAAATGTACAACCCATGTGCTTTTTATTTCTGACCACCGGAGCCTTTCCGTTGTGTGGTGGCCAAATTTATGACCGATATGCAGCACGTCCTCGGGCTACACACACATGGTACGTTCGAGCTTAGGAATTTAAGTGGCAATCTCTACGCTTGCTACGTGTTTGTGCTCTTCCATCATGCAGTTGACTCCTCCAAGGCTCGACCTTGGATTGTCATCATACACTAAGAAACACACAAGCTCTCAGGAATGAATTATGATGGGGTGGGTCAGCAGCGAGACTAAGAAGTTTCTAGGACTTTCATCAAGAGTTAGAAGCGTTGCTAGAGCAGTAACCTGATTTTATTGTGAGCGTTAATATGGGGTGTTACAGCACGGTTGTCGTCGTATGCTCGGTGCCAGGTCATTTCGGTATCTGAGAAAACAAAGGCCCCGATAGAGCAGCCAAAAATGCTGCATTGGCAAATGTTGCACTGCAGCATTCTCTTCCGTACTCTGATCTTACTAGGTACTTCTTCCAAAGGATGCGCTCTCAGTAGCAAATACGAAACCACAGTTATGATATAAACTACACTCACTTAAAATTTGGGCTATTGAAAGACGCGTCATGGAGATGAAGTGATGGTGTCACCCTCGCATATTGGACATTCATATCTCATACGAGAAGTAATCAGAAAGTAAGGCTACAAAGCCTTCAGTGAAACGTGTATATATTATTTCACACAACCAATACAGCCAACGGATAGTACATATATGAGGTATTTTCGACAGTCTCCATAACGGGTATGGCACTTTGTTGCAACGTGAGATGAGTTTGAAGATTCTCTCCTGGCAAAAGCCCTGTCATTGCGTGTTCAGCCACATTGTCACGAAGTATTCCCTCTCGTCTGAAGCGAAGCGACGACCTCCTAAGTGCTCCTTCAAGTGTGGGAACAGGTTAAAGTTGCTTGGAGCGAGGTCCCAGTGAAACTGCTTCAACAGTGTCGGCCACTGCGCTCCTCGCCAGTGACATTTTCTCTACAAGCCGCAAACTTTCGACAACATTCTGCGACATGTTGACGACACATTACACAGTCTCTCCGTAAACCTCTACCAGCTGCCCGTGAATTTCATCCGCGGTTACACGTTTCCCCCCACAGAAACCGAATAACTGAGCGCATTTTTTTTCGCGAGACCAGCTTTCCAATGCATCACCATGTATTTACCTACAGCTAGTGCCGTAGGTGGCGGGTTGCTGAGACTGCACAGTTGCCAACTCAATTATTAAAATTACCACACACTCTTCTTCCTCTATTGCAGACAAACTACAGAAATATCCGCCTTGTAACCTTACTATCTAATCACACTCGTACATTCCTATTTAGTGCGTGGTGCTAACCGTCCGTATTGCGAAGACTGTATCGTTCCACTAAGTATTCGGAACATTCTTTTAGAATGCCCAGAATACTTCGAGAATGCTTAGAAAGAAATCTTAGTTGGGGTCTGGAAGATAATTAGTCTGTAATGACTGTACTCATTTTTGTTTGTGAAGTTGAGACATCTAACGCACTTTTGTTTTCTTATTGGATTTTTCGTGTTAATATTGTTCTGATTTTTTTCTTGTTACATATTTTATTCTTCGTGTCTTCTTACGACAGTTGTTTTAACTTTATTTTTTGTTTGTTTTAATGTCTTATTTGTAGTACTTTGATTTGAAACACTTTTATTTTGAATTTTTAATGTGTAGTTTGTGTAGGCTATCTATCTTACCGTGATGGGGACGAATAGCCTCACAATTGACTCCACCATTCATTCATTCATTCATGTACTTCGCTCGAATTGTGCATATAACCTGAACCAGATCTTTTCCTGACGCTAAATTGGGACGGGATCGCCACAGTTTTGGTCAGCATATTTGCCTGATTCGAGTCAGTGTACAAGAACAGGATTGGGAATTTGCATCACATGCGTGAACGCATTGTGACTGCGTTGCAGAGTATGTTCCAATCTACTGCAGAGATATGGCAACACTGCCTCGACACTTACAGCAGTCACATGAAGTTATATTCATGTATTCTTAGTTCTGGTGTATTCTATTGTTCTCTGAACTTTTCATACCTATTAAAGCGAACTAATTCAAAAATGGATTGTTACTTAGCGCACATTCTCATTCACATATGCGCAGAAACGCCAAGATATGTTCATAACCCTGTCTATACCTACGCCAATAGAACTTCAGTGTGTGTGTATATATATAATAATTCTGCCGCATTGGAAGTTTTGATTACTACAAAACAAATATTTTGTTTCAGAGAGGAGCCACAAACAGTGATCACAAAGGGTCGGATTTCCATGGCGTTTTTGTTTTAAATCCTGGCACAATTTTCCATGTCTTAAATCTAAACATTGCTTGACAATTGGTCATATAAAAGTAAATTCAAATATTTTAGCTGCAGGTCATATTTAGGTTCACAGTAATACAAAAGCATATTTTTGGTCGTATTTTAGGTGTTTCATTTATTGTTTCGACATGTATTTACCAGTATTGGCAAGGAAGAGAGGGCCAGTTTTACCTTCATGTGGCCAGCAATGTGCTGTGATCGATGCTTGAAACCCCAAAGATATTTATTCAGGACAAAATAACTTCGTAAACTTCCTAACAATTGCTATTCTTATGGACTTTTGTTGGGTCTTTCTGTCATATTCTGCCATTTTTAGGGCACAAATATAGATATTTTCAAAGATTTTAGGTAATAGAAATCCAAGCCTTACTAATCAGTTTAATGCTTTAGGTCTACATAATTTTGCAGCTATTAATAAAAACTTATCGGTGCGTCGCAAGATTATAGAACGCATGGAACACTAGTAATTAGTTAAAATCAATTTTGGCAGACTGTACCAGTTAACGCCTCCAGCACCAGCAACAATGCTTAGTACTACAAGAAATCACAACTTTTATAGAAACTCTCTCACTATTGTAATATATATATTATTAACTAACTAACTGTGGCTTATGGAACCCGGAAGTTCAATGCCACATTCACAAAACCTCTCCTTCAACTTATATCCTTAGCAAACTGGATCCAGTTTCTACTTCTCCGAGATCCGAGTTCCTATTTCTCCAAGATCATCTTAATATTGTTCTCCCATCTGCACCTATGTCTTCCTAATGGTCATTTTCCGAATGGATTTCCAGTTAAAACTTTGAAAGCGTTCCTATTTTGTTCCATTCTAGCTACATGGCTGCCCACTTCTTTGATGGCCCTAACAATGTTCGGTACAGGGTATAAATTATGTAGTTTCTCGTTATGAAATTTCAGCTATTCCCCATTCCTGTTCCTCTTGGGTTCGAATATTCGTCTCAGGATCTCGATTACAGATACTCTCAGTCTACATGCTTTCCTCTGTGTAAGCGACCATGTTTCGCAACCATACAGAACAACAGGTATTATTATAGTTTTATATACTTGAAGCTTCAAATTCCTCAACATGATTCGCAGAACAATAAAATCAAACTAATGTGTAGCGATTTCGTGAGTTTCAGTAAAGTGTCATCAGTCTAAAAAGGATGGAAACTACTGGCTAAAAGCACAAATGCATCACATGAAAAGGCTTAAAAAGCTATTTAAAAAAACTGCCTTCTTTGAAGCACTTACCATTTGGTAATACGGATGGAAATTAAACGAAATTCTCATAATAAAATTAAATTTGCTTACAAATTTACGTAATTATAAGTATTGTAAAGACGGATGTAAAAAATTTTATTTATAATTCAGGTTTTGCTTACAACTTTTGTTACATTTGGAAGTACGCAGGCACTTTGTACAGAATTCGCAGTACTCTAAATTATATTACTTGTTTATAATCACACATAATATATATATGTTATTATATATATATATATTTATATTTAGGCTTTCTCGAAGAACAATAAAATTTAATTAGAGCTGCTTAGAGAAAAAAAGCACGCAAAATATTTTAAAAAATAAAGGCAATATAAAATTAACAATCACGATAGGAGAACATCAACAAACATATTCTACAATGATTTTTTACAGATATCTCCAAGAGAAGAGCATGACAATTATAATGATAACGGTAACTGCTGATTCGTACACTCGTGGACAAATAAAAATAGAAACAATGTGTATTATTTACTCGAGTGACCTAAAACTTATGTAGCTCTGAGGCTGAGTGACTTTCTTATAGCGATTTAATATTGCTTCATTGACAAATAATTAAAATATTGTTCAATTTTTATTTCTCATGTAGAACCCCACTTTTATTTTCCACGGTTGTACAATACTTATTTTAAAATAGATATAAAAAGCACTGCAACATTCATGTTATTACAAGTAGTTACAACATGATTAAATTCACATTTGTAACATAATTACGCACTTTATGAAACACTTTCATTTTTATTATCTAATCTACTGATTTCTTTTTTTTTTTTTTTTTTTACAAACATGTTATTATTCTCCCACCATAAAAATAAAACAAAAATAACTTTGGTTCAGAAACGTACTTGTGTACCGTTTACAAATAAAAATAACGAAATATACTTTAAAAATGCAAAAATAACTCTGATATACATAAAGATACTCTATCATTCCTCAAATTCACCCCTTCTAACCCAAAATTTGTTCTAGTCCTGTTATTATCTGGTTTATATAAAATATACCTGATTTCAATAATACTATTGAAAAAAAAAGTTTAATACTGCCTTCTTCAATTCCTACTCTGTTTAAGAAATATTTACGAAATATCTATATATAAAAAATATAGAGATGCAAGTAAGTTTTAACCACCTAAAAACATCGATCCAATATACACATGTTCTTCCAAAGTCCTCTAAAATAATGTGATTTGTGAAATTTATCTGCTTAACAGGAAAGCTGAACATATATGGTTATTCTCAGTTTTGTAATTTCAGAAGTTCACATTTTCTTCACTATGTTATATTGATTATTCAGCATCCGGTTTACGATGTCATTCGGATACTTGAAAAAAAATGTAAGCTTGATTTTGAATTTTGAACTGACAAAACAATTATCCATTCCTAAAATAGGACTCAACACTTTCATCCGAATTTAAACTTGAATTAAGTGTGGTATTCTTATAATCACACTTCATGTAATTTACTTTAACTATTCTTATAAAGTTACAAATCAAATTTAAAGACATTTCTTATTAGGAACAGTACTTTTTTTCACTGAAATTTCACGTGGTTTATTTTTAAACAGTTGGAGGAGACACTCAATTTATACAATTTATAGGTAAACACTCTGTACACTCACATTTATAAACAAGGAGGGATAACATCCGCGAGTTGAAATCACAGTCAATAATAAGATAAATCAAAGGCAATTGAGTTAAGAATACATAGATCTAATGTATGTTTCATACATTGGTTTTAACTAAAACTTAATAGTAATTTCTTAAAATTCGTACTCGATGCCTTCACGAGAATTTTGATCACTTAAAAAATGGAAAGATAAACCAAAATTTCAACGAGGTAGGTTCATATAGTTGCTATATGGATGTAACAGGATACAATGCCTAAGCTTTTCTTACCACTGTTAAGACATTTTTTCCTGACTATATTTTCTCCTAACCGTGAAGAAAAAAAATATATATATGTATGGAACTTCTGCCTCTTAACAGCAGCAATCATAAAATCAAAGTAACAAAAAGCTATGAACTAACAGCTCGAAGTTCTCGCTCTTTCGAAATCACTCCATTTGATCTGATGAAAAGCGTAAAAACTTGATTTTATGTTATATAACAATGTCCCGTCACTCATTTCGTATTGCAATCTGAGTATAATATGTCACAGCATGTTCCCTCTAATCAGCTCAGTATGCGTAAATATGTGGTCTCTCTTGCTTCAGTAGCAGCTTTGCAAAAATTCTGAAGGACATGATTTGGCATAACTGTTTATTTGAATCGAAGGCTTCAGCCTTCCTCCAATCTTACGGAACGACGTCCGTTGGAGAGAATGGATACGAAACCTATGTTTTATCTGTACAGAGAAATCCCTCACATATTCCTCTACAATGAAAGGTTTATATTAAAAAGTTTCCCGAAATTTCATTCCTTGAACTGTCTATGGAATTTTTTATTTCTATTAAAGAAACCAGCAAAAGTATGAGTCTGAATAATATTGCCGCTATCATCATCACAACTGTAAATAACAGCCTACTGTTTTTGTTTGATTATGTAAATAGGTAAAAATCTATTTTCGAAAGCAATGCAGTGGTAACAGAACCTTTCAGTAGCTCAGTGAATTTATTCCACTATGTCTTTCAATTCAAGGTTATATTTCCAGTTACATTAAGCGCGTTAAAATATAGATCACAGGACGGACTAACTAAAAGCATGGCTATTTACAGCAGGAAGGATATATAGACTCACACATAACGATAAATTTTGTATTTTGTATGAAGTTTTTTGAGCAATGGTTATTATGTGTGCGCTAAATTTCTTTACTTTTCACTGTCAGTTATGTCCTTTGAAATGAACTTCCAAAATGTATGCCAAATCTACCTTCGAATATTTCCGACACAAAATCCATTCAATACTTTTCACTCCTAGATCATAAAATATCTACAGGTGTAATTTCTGCATGAAATTTGCTCTTTTTGGACCCACCGTACACGCGTCGTAATAATACTATCATAATAGTTAACTTTTCAAATCATACCAAATCATCTGATCAATACATATACATTTTATAAAAAACATCCCTTCAAAGTCACAAAATACCAATCCTTGATACACATACAACTCTACATATGCAAACTCATCACTTTTAATACACACAATTAAACGTATCGTTCTCATAGTCTTTGTATTTATATATATGTCTATTGTGCGTCATATTCCACAGTAAAGACGCTTTTCATTCAAATTATCACACTCCTCACACGAAAGACAGTTGTTCTATGATTGGAAAACAGAAATTCCATACCTGTCTGACATAAAACTTATTTAGAAATGTACATCTGATTTCACAACCATCTCACGAATACAGCTTATTATACTGTTCAATGTAATAAATATTTAGGCATACAATTTTTTTATACTTTTAACATACTTCTTTAAAACATATTTTTATGTTGTATAATGAAATATACTACTTAAGATTATCGGAATAAGACTCATATTGTCAGCTGAAATAAAATTTACATAATAAAACATCATTTAATATTAAATGATGGACAACAAAGCTCGAAGTAATCTTTTTCTTTTTTACTCGTATCTGCAACTGATACACAAACTTAAGTTTATACAGATTCAGCAGGGCTCTGGAATTCACTAAGAGCTTTAATTGGGTTCTGTATTTTCTTCTGAGAACCTTTCCTGACTTTCGCTCTCACCTCCTCTGGTTTCTCTGGACGTACAAGAGGTTTCTTTTCTGGTGCCTTCATTTTCCATACAACAATAGGAGACTGCAAAAACAACAATATAAAATAAATGAGCAAATGTTTTCATCTTACTTGCTATGTAAATTATCATACGCAGAAACTTGAGTAAAATGTCACCTCTCTCCAACATATTGTATATAGTTTTGAAACTGACGTTCACATACCTGCTAAATATCTCAGCTCATTAACCTAAAAAACAAAATTAAAAAATGAAAGACTTGCATATTTTATCGGTTATGGCAATAGCAGAGAAAAATCAGGTATCCGTGGAACTGTTTTAAGGCCTAATCAAGAAACAAAATCTTCGGACACTTTAGTTCCTTGTAGAAAATGGCATTTGATTTTAACATAATTAATGCAAATCTTTCTGTTTATTTCAAGTTATTTTTAACAAAAATACAATTCCAACGTAAATGTTATATGAAGACTGGTACACAAATTACTCCCTTCTTTCCTGTAACTTAACTTCCTCTCCAGCGAACAGACTGGTTCAGGAATCTCTTGCACTCAGCACTGCACTGAATGTTGTGAATAGTGAAAATATGCTTTTCTTTATTTCTTTCTTTAATGTAGTACTGAATTTGTTTAAACTTGTACAACTAGAGATCAAATACGGTCTTTATGCAGCGTTTATTATTTCAAAAATAAATTAAAAAAAAAAAAACACTGGATGTCATGTTTAGAAAACTTAAAAGTGCTGCACACTATGCAGGGCATAGTACAAGTTAACTTAAGGTATGATTACTACATGCGATGCAAAATTTTCTTTAACACTGCTGACGGTGTTATATGAGTGTTCTCCCCACGCTAAGAAAAATCTGAAGACAGCTACATCGTAGTTGTATGTTAAGATGGATCCCGGCGGGAACTAAAGTCTAGCCTGACATTACAGAATGCATAACGATTAATGTAAACAAACTATGAAATGAAAAACTTTTTCGGTATCTTATTTTACTTTTCGTACAGCATCATGCCACTACAGATGGAATAAAAATATAAGTTATTTAGAAAGAACAATCGAACTTCTTAGGATACCTGACGTGTCTATTTTTTTGTCTTACTGACTTTTTCCCACCAAAATCAAACATACCAATAACTGTTTCTAACGGCTGTGAATCTTCCAGAGAAGTATGGACAAAAACGACATTCTATCAAATTTCAGAACTAAAATTTTAACTTGCGACTTGGAAAAACTTATTTGCTTCTGCGCCGAACCTTGACTATGGACTTCGGATAAAATCTCAATGCCATGACAGTGTGAACATACTACTTGTAAGTTGTTATGCTGCTTGACAATTTATCCACACAAATAACAGTTTACAGATTAAAACTGAACTAGCTCTCAGACCCAAAAGTCCTTTGGTCAATCGAAAACAAAATCTTAAATGTAAAATCCACCATGTAAATAAACAAGCGGAACACAGTCGATGAACCCAACTCAGAAGATTCCAGAGTGAAAAGCTATGGAATACGGCCAATATTGCAGAATCAAGACTTTCCCTGGCCCAGCTCGGCCACTGAATGTCTTTATTTCTTATTCCTCAGACGATGGGCTAGTTGCCAAACAAATTCCATTTAGATCCGACCAGCAGTTACCGAGAGATAAAGTCTACATACAAACCAAGCCGAACTGTTCCTGTTGGAGTTCGGCCACTAAATATCACGATCCTTTAGACGATGGGCTACATGCCCACCAAATTTCGTTCAGATCTGAGCAGTGGTTACCGAGAAATAAAATATCACATACATGCCAAGCACAGTCTGTTTCTAGCCGAGCTCGGCCGTCAAATATAGCGATCTTTATTCCTTAGACGATGGGCTAATGCCGGGAGCTAATGACCACTTACAGCGTGGCGACAAAAATTACGGGAAAAAATTCCTGGCTTTTCCCGGTTTTCCAGAACCTATTTTTGAAATGTTCCCTGATGTGTAATTAGCCATACAGATTTTTTTCATGTTGATGGAAAAACAAGACCAAAAAACACGATATTTATGATATAATTTTTCCTAATGAACTAAAAAAAAAAAAAAAATGAATAATATAAATACAAGTATTTTATTATGAAATTATGGAACACTTCGTAATAAAAACTGCACAAAGCAAGAAATAATTCTTCCATGAAACTTGAATCTGTAACTTTCGTGAATATGAAAGGGAAAAGTTACAGAGAGAGACTCACTGAAAAAGCATGGGTGTTAACTGGCTGCGCTATATTATCAGTGAATCACATGAAAAATCGGTAGTATTATGTAATTCATTTCACTTCTCCAAGCACTTTATTTCATCAATATTGTGCATATCTTCCATTACTTTAGCATTCTTAGCTTGTAACGCCCCATTGTAAATGATTCTACAATTGTATTATTAGTACAAGTTATTACTTACCTCTTGTAATCCTCTTGTATTTGGCAACCCTGCCGAAGCATCATGTTCGCGGGTTCGCGCAAGGGATTCTGGGTACTCGAAGTCGAACATGAAGACATCATGGCATGATTAATTTGGTGCGCGTTGATAAACTATGTCAAATCTCTAATCTACAGCCGCCATCGTCACATTTAATAGTGTGTATGCTTCACTTTATGCTTCAAGGAACTGTTTCACAGGTTTTGGCAAGTGTGCCACTAATTAGCATAGTATGAAATTCCGAATGTAGTTGGGATATACTTTTTAGCCCAGGCTGCCACGTGAATCATCTTTGTGTAGGTGTATGTTTTAAGTTGGCTCTGTTCAGTTACCTCTGCATATTCAAATGTCTAGTGAATAACATTCTCAGAGTGGACTGCTCATCATGTTTTTCAGTGAACCATAATTTTACTTGCAGTCAGAAATGATGTATCTAATGTTCAACTAAATTCTTAGCAGCGGGGCCCCCCAACTCATTCGCAATGTCCGTGAAGCGTATTAGAAGTAAGTACTTTCCTCATCTGTCCCATCTAGAAATATCCGCGCCTTTATGTAATATGGAAGCATCAGGACTTTATGTTAAATTTGCCAGTGAAAATATGACATTCCGGAAATGGAATCCAGAACATTGTCATCATTGTGATTTATTCGAGTGGCAAGTACGGATACAGGTTTATCACTCGTTCCTGCTAATTTTGCTTGTGCTGTTTAGCCATGTGATTGTACGTAACCTGGTGACTTTTGTGATCCAGTACTCCCGAGTGGCTAGTTAAGAAGTCAAGAATTCAGCATTCTCCCAAGAAGTTGGAATAAACTTTGTACATAGGCTTACAGTTTCAAGTGTCTATCCATAAGAGTTAATATCTACACGTTTAACTTTCATCAATACACTATTTGTGTCTCTTACGAAGCGTTCAATTAATATGTTCTCAGTACGATGTTATAATAGTGCTATTTATCATTCAAATCTCCATTGATAATCATAGTAAATGCTTTATCTTCACTGTCTGTTAAGCTGTCCAGTGAACGTCATGGATTGTCAGCATCAGGATCGGTGTGTTTATTTTTGGCGACGATGCCCCCCAGCTCTCGCCTGCCCAGATCGGGTTGTGTGCAAGACGAAGAATTCTCTTCATGTCCTATCTTCTAGATGTTATAGCTTAAGGGAAGTTCTCCACAACAGTGATCAGTTATTCTGTCTCAGTTTCTGTGCATCGTATGCGTTTTGAATAGCAGTTAGTGTGTATTTCTTTTGTGTCCAGTTGGAAATGTGGTCCGTTAATAGTGCAAGTGCATTTATGAAAGGTATAGCAGTCTCTGCTTGTTTATATCTGTCAGAAGGGTAAGTACCCTGTGTTGTGTGTGCCCGCCTTCGTAGCAGGCTGACCATAATTCTGCTTTGTACAGAATTATCTTTTCTGTTGCTGATTCATTGGAATCGTAATTGCATAGCGCCCGTATATGGATTTGCTGATGCCCGTCTTAAGAATGTAATTTCGACGATTGTCTGTTTGCACTTATCAATGCTGATGTAAGCTATAGGAACACCACTACCTATACGATTGTCTAGTTAACTGCTGTGTATTGAGTTTATCACTGTCGGAAGCAGGAGTGTGCTTTCCATATTTAGGAGACACCTGGCCGTCTAGCACAAGTTGATTCGATATGTGATCCTTTTGTCTCTCCACTTAAAGTTAGTGTGGCATTTACTTTTGTCAACGTATATGGATCACTTTACAGTCGTTTCCTTTCAGGTTTTATCCAAACACGCCACTACTTGAAGATTACATGGGTTTTGTTAGTCAGAGCATTATTTCTGTATAATTATGATACCCACTTGTACCTAGCATCCTGATCGGCGCTGACGTTCAGCAATGCATTGTCCGTTTTACTTATAATGTCTAATATTTACACTTGTCTAATTTGTCCACCCTTTTATTTACATTCATGTCCTCATTCATATGGGACGAGTCACTTGTCTTATGTTTACATACGATGTAGCGAGAACCTATCTAGCATGATGTTTCTTTGGGGTTCCTTACTCCTATGGTGGTTACTAGCAAGTGCATCCTATTATACTTCTGAGTATTACATAATTAGTGTAAACCCGACTAGTCGTGGTAAGTAAATCTACGTTCGCTCGAGCCATTTATCCTATTATCTGTTAGTGTCATATTACTCGTTATGCAATTTTATAAAAATATATATGTATATGTTCCAATATTTTGCTTCATATGAGTGTTGAATCCCATATCATTATTTTCAATTACAATATAGCAATATGATGGGTGTGAGTTTATTCAGTTAAGTAACTGAGCAAGTCACTAAGTATAACATTGCAGGGTTATCTCAGAAAGCAGTCACAATGGTAACTTCAGTATAATTTTGGTGTAATAATTGGTGAGATTCATTATTCTTAAACTGTGAATGTTTTTAAGTCAAATAAAATGTTGCAACACCCTACCATAAGTGTCATGTTTTGCGAAATTAACTCCGCAGTCTTGTATTTCAGCTTTGGCATTCTCATAAGCTTCAAATAGGTAAGGAAATCACAACACAAGGGAAGGGCTGTCTTCTGTGCATTCGTAGAGTGTACAGGGGGCAGTCTCGCACAGGTTGGATTCGTTTTACCGTTGTACTAGAAAGTTTTTTTTTCTTTTCTTTTTCTCATTCTTTTATTAACGCATGGATTTGGCGCAATCTTATACAGTGTTAGCATCTTTTGCTATTCTTCTCCTGTGTCATAGCATGATCACAGGTGGCGACCCCTTACCATATATTTATCATCTCAGTGCTCCGGCACTGGGCAATCAAGCTTAGCTGTAGCCTGCCAGGGATTGGGCCCTCTGGGGCGCTACAGCGGTTTGTTTTTGTTTTTGGCGACCTGATCGCCAGGATATCAGCTGGTACCTTTTGATTTTTCTTGTGTTCTAGTGATTTCTATTTTTATTTCTCTATATAGAATTTTGTTGGCATCGTATTGCAATCTTGTTTATCAGTATCTTGTACATTCTGTATATTTCTTAGTTTCCGAAGATGGATACCGTCATCTTTGAATTTTCCGAAAAAAAAAAAAAGTCTTACTGTCTTAAGTCAATTTTCATCGTAGGTGAGGTGCAGCGCTCTTTATTGACATTGTCGAATTGGGTTGGGGACCCGCATCATGTATCAGTGAAGTAAAAGTCAATTGAGTGTTTAACGTCGAATAAACTATTTTTTCAGTGTATTCTTTTAATCTTAGTGCATGTGTTAAACTGTTAGTGCCAGAATGAACAAGTCTAAGAGGAAAGTTCGTCAGTGTGGCCATTCAGGCACTTTATTAGAGTGTACATCTTGTAATACTTGGTACTGTAAACAGTGTTCAGGTTTAAGTGAGGAAGCTTTTGCCGAGAAGGGCAAGCCCAATGTTTCGTGGGATTGTAATTCATGTTTGGTACAATCTCCTGATTTAGCAGACAATACTATTGAAATAGATGATGTAAACACTGGATCTTTAGTAGAAAAGTGTCAAAGTGGAAGTAGTAGTGAAGTTGGTGTTGCTTCCAATTTTTCTGAGCTGCTAGCGCAGCTCACTGCCCAAATAGATTCCATTAAAGTGGTTGTGACGGAGGAAACATCACATCTAAGGGCAGACGTAGTTAATGAAACTTCCCAATTAAAATCGGCGGTAACTGAGGAGGTCTCTCAAGTCCAGTCAACTGTAATTAGTGTGGGAAAAGAAATGTCTGAGCTGAAGGACACCGTGGATCGTCACATCAAAGAGCAGGATGCTCGTATAGCAGCCTTGAGTAACCAATTGGAAAACAATACGGCGGAATTGAATCATCAGTTGGAAGTGGTAAATGAGAATTTAGCCTCTCAGGAAGAAACCCTGCTTAATTGTTTAAGGGACAATAGTATGTGTAAGCGTCAATTGGAAGCGTTGTCTACCCAAGTGAAAGAAATTCATCAGACCAGCAACTCTTGTCTGGGACTACGGGACGAACTTGAAGCCTTGAAGGAGAAGGTTGATAGCCTTTTTGATCAAGACTACGACGAAGAAGTGGAAGAGCAAAGTAACCAGCTCAATTCTGATGTTGTTAACGTGGAGCGTAGACACTTCACAGACTTTGAAAGATTTTTAGGTCTTGTTAATCCTAGTACTTGTGAGGGCAGTAGTCAGTCTGATATTCCAGCGGTTGTTTCTAGTCCTTTGATTGGAACTACTTCAGTAACCACTACCTCTTGTCTTCGCCCTGCCAAAGTCAATCTGTCCCAGGTACAGCATTTCTTTAACAATGCTAGTTGTGTTTCCACTGCTTCTGCTCATGGTATGCCGCACAGTCATTGCACTCATTCCCAGCCTGGTCATGACAAAGGTTTGAACGGTCGGAAAGCTGATGGTCTTCCTAGTTATGAGCGAAATAATTTATTCAACCCTTTTCTTTCTCAGCACGCTAAAGATAGGAATGATTTGCCTTGTGTTTCATCGGTTAGTGTCGGTCGAGGTGACTCTGCCTACCCAAGAACTTCCACCTTGGAGCCAGATGTCCCCTCTTTCTTGTCCAATGGTTATTCATTGTCTAACATTAACGGTAATAATAATAACAATGGTAATGGTTTAAAATCATTACGTTTGTCTGACTTAAGTCATTTCCCTGAGTTCACAGGTAATGTGTTGGAGATTTCCCCACTTGACTTCTTGCAACAATTAGAACAGAATTTTAAGTTGTTGAATCTTGATCCTGAATATCAAGTGCTAGTTGCTATGAGAGCTATGAAAGACTCTGCTGCTTGTTGGATTTCGCAGGTCTCAGATCAAATTCATTCATATCATGACTTTAAACGTCTCTTCTTGTCGCAGTATCTCAATCCAAAAGTTTGTAGGGCTCAGTGGAGATATTTGCTGTCCACCAAGTATAACCCCAGCATTCACGGAAAAGCTTCTGAGTTTGTGTGGAAATTCTCTAAAGGTTTAAGAATGCTTAAGAATAACATGTCACAAATAGAATTAGTGGATTATTTAATTGATACACTGCCTCCAGAGTATCAATTTACTTTAAGTCAAGTAGAAATCACTTCGGTTTCTGAACTCGCTGAGCGCCTAATGCGGCTAGAAGTACCTGATAAAACTAAGCTATTAAACAGTCCTCTAGTGTCTTTAGAGTCATTTAGTTTTAAACGTAAAGCAGGTAATGACAATGATCCTCCTAGTAAGAGTAAGAAGCGCAATGTGCATTTTGATGTTAATCTCGCCACTACTATGATCAATGAAAACAATAATGAACAAGGTAGCTCTAGTGTAAATTCCAATTCTGAGAATAAGGTAACCACTAAAGAGAAAAGGGCTCAAGTGGGATATGCTAACGTAAAGGATTACCTAGGCAATAATCCTCCTGGTAATAGCAATAATAACAATAATGTCAATTTCAGGCGTAATAACCGAAGGTTTGGTTTTGGTAACCGTAATAATAACAATAGTAGTAATAATTTCACTAATAGACAAGGTAATAATGGTTTTCAAGCTAGACAGAATAATCGTAATGTTAGAAGGGTTAACGTTAGAAATCGTAACATTAACAATGGTTTTGCTAGAAACACTAACAATCAGTCAGGAAATTCTTGTGAACAGGTTGAACCTATTTCATCTTGTTGTAATTGTAATCATTGTCCTAATTTTAGGAATAATCATGAAAGTATGGGTGTAAATTCACAAACTGTCTCTGAGCCTTATGCTCAATGTAATACAACTTTAAATTAACAGGGCAGACTCCTGATCGGTCGCCTGGAGCCCGCCAAGATTGTAGTAAGCGACCGGAAGCTGTAATATCTAACCGAACTAACGGTACATGGTTCACTCAGTCTCCTCTTCAAGTTTATTTTATTTTAAATGAAAATTCTCTTGACAGTGTCCATGAAAATGGTACTTTCGTAAAGTCACCTTATCTGTCAGGCCAGATAGCAGGCTTATCCCTATCCTGTATAATTGATAGTGGGTGCGAAGCTAACCTTTTGAGTTATGATAATTGGAAAAGGATTGTAGAAGTGTTACCCACCGCCAAGCTAGTGCCAGCCAAGCATGTAACTCTGCAAGCCTTCGTGGGTGATAATAAACACCGAGTTAAAGGCCAAAAGACTTTATATCTAGAATTCTCTGGTCATGTTCTCGAAGTTTCTTTCTTCATTGTGGAAGGTATGAAGTCAGACGTTCTCTTAGGAACTCCTTTCTTGAGTAAATACAGTTATGTTGTAGACTTTTCTAACCGCATCCTTACATTCAAAGATCTCGATGGCAAGCCAGCTAAATTGAACCTGAACTCCTTATGGATAAGTTCAATGGAACCCGAACCTTTAGTACGAGAAGTGAACCAAGAAGATGATTATTTGGTGCCCGTGAGCGAAATTCAAGATACTATTTTGTCCAGAACTGATTTAACGGAAGATGTTATGTCAAGATTAGTAGATTTATTAATTCGGTACCGAGAATTATTCTCTGAGAGACCTAGGCCAGTAAAGATAAAGCCGCTGAAGATCGAACTTACAGATAACGAGCCAGTGGTGTGCAAGCCATACCCGATAGCCTACTCAATGCGAGAACCATTTAGAAGACTCTTGCAAAAGTGGTTAGAATGGGGAGTCATTGAAGAGAGATTGTCACCGTATTTAAATCCGGTGCACTGTGTATATAAGGCAGACAAGCAGTCTATTAGACCCACATTGGATTTAAGGCACCTGAATAGAAAGGTAATATCCGCTAACGTGCGAGTGGAGCCCATACAAGATATATTAGCTCGTCTCAAAGGTTCTATGGTATTTTCTTCATTTGATTGTAAAGATGGATATTATTGTCTACCCTTAGAAGAAGAATCTTATGAGAAGACAGCTTTCTTATTTGAAGGAAGACAATATTGTTTTCGTTATCTAGTGATGGGACTGAAATCTGCTACCAGTTTGTTTCAGTTCGTTATGAACAGTATCTTCGACCTGTCCACAAAACATTTTGTCTCTTGTTATTTAGACGACCTTCTTTGTTTTTCCCCCTCTATAGAACAACACTTCGAGCATTTGGAATTTATTCTGTATACGTTAAACAAGTTGAACTTCTCTTTAAATTTTCGTAAATGTAGATTTCTGTTTCCCGAACTGTTATTCCTAGGACATATCATATCTGGCCGAGAAGTTAAAGTCAACTCCAAGCTGAATGAAACTATTAGAAATTTTCCTGTGCCAAGAACTCGTAAGCAGTTACGTCAATTTTTGGGCATAGCCAATTGGCGTCGCAAATTCATTAACAATTACGCCGAATTAACCGAAGATTTAGTGCATCTTCTACGCAAGGAAGCAAAATTTCAGTTCGGCCCAAGGCAACTGGAAGCTTTTGAACTATTAAAGCAAGAGTTAATTTCTCCTCCTGCCTTAACATTGCCTGACATGAGTCAAACTTTTCACATCTTCTCAGATTCCTCTGCTATAGCTATTGGAGGATATATTGGTCAGTACGAAGGTGACGAATTTAGAGTTATCTCTTATGCCAGTAGACGTATTAAGCCCACTGAAATGTCCTTGTCTATTTTCCAGACAGAATTATTAGCAGTAGTATTTCTGTGTGAGAGATTCGCAGATTATATTCTTGGTAGAGAAACGGTTGTCCATACAGACAACAAGGCCATAACGCATCTTAAAACTATTCGTAATCTAGATGCTCGAACCACTAGATTATTACTAAAGCTTCAGGATTATAACTTGCAGTTTGAACACCTGTCTTCTGGTGAGAATTATATTGCTGATGTCATTTCGCGTAATCCTCCTGATGAGGATGAGTCTGATAGTGCTATGTACATGGTGAATGTTGTGTTTAGAAATTTAACTCAATCTTCTTTCTTACAGCTAATGTCTAAAGAACAACAGAATGATGCTTTTGTTAGTAAATGTTTAACTAAATTGGAAGAAGGTAATTCAAATTATTGTAAACATTTAAACTTAGTGTATGTTAAGCAATCTAATGTTTGGAAATTAATTATTCCTAAAAGTTTAGTTCATGTAGTAATAGACGAAATTCACAAGGAAGCCCATTTTGGTTCCAGGAAATGTTACTTACATTGTAGAAAACTTTTCTATTGGCCGAATATGAAGCGTGATATTGCTAAATTTGTAAATGATTGTGAAATTTGTGCAACAACTAAACCATGTTCACAGGCCAAGGTACATCAAATTTGCCATGTGGAGGCTGACTGCCCACACAGTAAATTAAGTGTAGATCTTATAGGGCGTTTACCAAAGAGTAACTCTTATTCTTACATATTATCTGTCTTAGATGTCTATAGTAAATTTCTTGTGTTGTATCCAGTAAGGAATGCTAATGCTAAAGAGATCACTTCTATTTTTACTAAAAGGTATTTTTACCATTATCCTATTCCCCAGGAACTCATCACGGACAGGGGAGCACAGTTCGTTTGTTGCCTGTGGCGTCGTTTTTGTCGCAGAAATGGCATTCAACATTTGTTGTTGAGCCCGTATAATCCAAAATCTAATCCTGTAGAAAGATATCATTCAGAAGTTTCTCGTTTGTTAAGAGTATTTATTAACAAAGACCATACTCAATGGAGTCAAAAATTATCAGAGATTCAATCACTGTTAAATAATTCTATATCTCTTACTACTGGTTACGCTCCTTCAGAGCTTTTTCTTAATTTCTCAGCTCTAGATAATTTCAAGAAAGAATTAGATTGGCCTTCAGAGTTTGGTGAAGTAGACTATAAGTTTAGACATCAGTCAGTATTGTTAAATACAAAGAAAAGTCTCAAGAAAAATGATTCTAAAGTGAAAACTAAAGGTGTCGAAATTAAAATTGGTGATCTTGTTTTCGTAAAAAATCAGAAGCATAGCTCTATGATGGATAAGACCATTAGCAAGTTTTTCTTAAAGTATTTGGGTCCATTTTTGGTCATAGGTGTAGAAAATAACGCAGTAAGTTTGGTTAATTTAAACAATGAGTGGATTGGTACTTATAATTTAGATAATGTTAAGTTGTTCAACTGTTCTCTGGAGAAGCGCCAGGAATTGTTGGTGAATACGTACTTTTATAAAAAAAAACTATTTGGTCAAAGTTTTTTTTTCTTCAACCAGGGCGAGGTTGTAACGCCCCATTGTAAATGATTCTACAATTGTATTATTAGTACAAGTTATTACTTACCTCTTGTAATCCTCTTGTATTTGGCAACCCTGCCGAAGCATCATGTTCGCGGGTTCGCGCAAGGGATTCTGGGTACTCGAAGTCGAACATGAAGACATCATGGCATGATTAATTTGGTGCGCGTTGATAAACTATGTCAAATCTCTAATCTACAGCCGCCATCGTCACATTTAATAGTGTGTATGCTTCACTTTATGCTTCAAGGAACTGTTTCACAGGTTTTGGCAAGTGTGCCACTAATTAGCATAGTATGAAATTCCGAATGTAGTTGGGATATACTTTTTAGCCCAGGCTGCCACGTGAATCATCTTTGTGTAGGTGTATGTTTTAAGTTGGCTCTGTTCAGTTACCTCTGCATATTCAAATGTCTAGTGAATAACATTCTCAGAGTGGACTGCTCATCATGTTTTTCAGTGAACCATAATTTTACTTGCAGTCAGAAATGATGTATCTAATGTTCAACTAAATTCTTAGCAGCGGGGCCCCCCAACTCATTCGCAATGTCCGTGAAGCGTATTAGAAGTAAGTACTTTCCTCATCTGTCCCATCTAGAAATATCCGCGCCTTTATGTAATATGGAAGCATCAGGACTTTATGTTAAATTTGCCAGTGAAAATATGACATTCCGGAAATGGAATCCAGAACATTGTCATCATTGTGATTTATTCGAGTGGCAAGTACGGATACAGGTTTATCACTCGTTCCTGCTAATTTTGCTTGTGCTGTTTAGCCATGTGATTGTACGTAACCTGGTGACTTTTGTGATCCAGTACTCCCGAGTGGCTAGTTAAGAAGTCAAGAATTCAGCATTCTCCCAAGAAGTTGGAATAAACTTTGTACATAGGCTTACAGTTTCAAGTGTCTATCCATAAGAGTTAATATCTACACGTTTAACTTTCATCAATACACTATTTGTGTCTCTTACGAAGCGTTCAATTAATATGTTCTCAGTACGATGTTATAATAGTGCTATTTATCATTCAAATCTCCATTGATAATCATAGTAAATGCTTTATCTTCACTGTCTGTTAAACTGTCCAGTGAACGTCATGGATTGTCAGCATCAGGATCGGTGTGTTTATTTTTGGCGACGATGCCCCCCAGCTCTCGCCTGCCCAGATCGGGTTGTGTGCAAGACGAAGAATTCTCTTCATGTCCTGTCTTCTAGATGTTATAGCTTAAGGGAAGTTCTCCACAACAGTGATCAGTTATTCTGTCTCAGTTTCTGTGCATCGTATGCGTTTTGAATAGCAGTTAGTGTGTATTTCTTTTGTGTCCAGTTGGAAATGTGGTCCGTTAATAGTGCAAGTGCATTTATGAAAGGTATAGCAGTCTCTGCTTGTTTATACCTGTCAGAAGGGTAAGTACCCTGTGTTGTGTGTGCCCGCCTTCGTAGCAGGCTGACCATAATTCTGCTTTGTACAGAATTATCTTTTCTGTTGCTGATTCATTGGAATCGTAATTGCATAGCGCCCGTATATGGATTTGCTGATGCCCGTCTTAAGAATGTAATTTCGACGATTGTCTGTTTGCACTTATCAATGCTGATGTAAGCTATAGGAACACCACTACCTATACGATTGTCTAGTTAACTGCTGTGTATTGAGTTTATCACTGTCGGAAGCAGGAGTGTGCTTTCCATATTTAGGAGACACCTGGCCGTCTAGCACAAGTTGATTCGATATGTGATCCTTTTGTCTCTCCACTTAAAGTTAGTGTGGCATTTACTTTTGTCAACGTATATGGATCACTTTACAGTCGTTTCCTTTCAGGTTTTATCCAAACACGCCACTACTTGAAGATTACATGGGTTTTGTTAGTCAGAGCATTATTTCTGTATAATTATGATACCCACTTGTACCTAGCATCCTGATCGGCGCTGACGTTCAGCAATGCATTGTCCGTTTTACTTATAATGTCTAATATTTACACTTGTCTAATTTGTCCACCCTTTTATTTACATTCATGTCCTCATTCATATGGGACGAGTCACTTGTCTTATGTTTACATACGATGTAGCGAGAACCTATCTAGCATGATGTTTCTTTGGGGTTCCTTACTCCTATGGTGGTTACTAGCAAGTGCATCCTATTATACTTCTGAGTATTACATAATTAGTGTAAACCCGACTAGTCGTGGTAAGTAAATCTACGTTCGCTCGAGCCATTTATCCTATTATCTGTTAGTGTCATATTACTCGTTATGCAATTTTATAAAAATATATATGTATATGTTCCAATATTTTGCTTCATATGAGTGTTGAATCCCATATCATTATTTTCAATTACAATATAGCAATATGATGGGTGTGAGTTTATTCAGTTAAGTAACTGAGCAAGTCACTAAGTATAACATTGCAGGGTTATCTCAGAAAGCAGTCACAATGGTAACTTCAGTATAATTTTGGTGTAATAATTGGTGAGATTCATTATTCTTAAACTGTGAATGTTTTTAAGTCAAATAAAATGTTGCAACACCCTACCATAAGTGTCATGTTTTGCGAAATTAACTCCGCAGTCTTGTATTTCAGCTTTGGCATTCTCATAAGCTTCAAATAGGTAAGGAAATCACAACACAAGGGAAGGGCTGTCTTCTGTGCATTCGTAGAGTGTACAGGGGGCAGTCTCGCACAGGTTGGATTCGTTTTACCGTTGTACTAAAAAGTTTTTTTTTCTTTTCTTTTTCTCATTCTTTTATTAACGCATGGATTTGGCGCAATCTTATACAGTGTTAGCATCTTTTGCTATTCTTCTCCTGTGTCATAGCATGATCACAGGTGGCGACCCCTTACCATATATTTATCATCTCAGTGCTCCGGCACTGGGCAATCAAGCTTAGCTGTAGCCTGCCAGGGATTGGGCCCTCTGGGGTGCTACAAGCTTCAAGCGCGTTCAAAATGATCTTACCTTCTTTTTCTTCTTTAGCTTCTTTTTCTCTTTCTCCCATCGCTGAGTTGTTGATTCTGCAAAACTAGTACTAGCATATCGCGTATACTGAATCATGAATTTTCTTATAGATAGTTTCCCAAGACCACCCGAGGAAGCTACTAAATCGTACATAAGTCTGAGTGCTACTAAATTCTGCTCTTTTAAATTATCTGATACACACTGGTTGTGCACTGATTGAAAATCCTCTTTCTAGATTTGAATTTTCATTAGAGAAAATCAACACTAGATATTTCCTAAATGAAGTAAGTGTAGCAAAACCAATGTCAACATTTTTCACAAGAAGATTATCTTCATTTTCTACATCAATTGGAGCATGTGAACCCAATGTAAAAGCTTCTGGCTTTACAAACTTATCTTGCGTCGTTTTTTTTTTTTTTTTTTAAATCATGTCAGACAAAGCGTTGCAAAGCAATTAACTAAAAAAGAAATTCAGTCTGAAACGCAGTAAGGAAATGTTCTACTTCTGAAGTAAGTACTTTAAAAATTAAAGTTTAGGCATAATGTTTTTTCTTCTTCCAACATCTGAAAAGTTCTAATAGGAATGATAAGAAAGTTCTCAGCTCTTCGACCTAACACTTTGAATATACAACAGAAGATACAGATAAATATTAAAGGCTTGCTGGCCAACACTACTATTTTCCAACCAACACAATAAAACTCCACTCGAAAAAAATTCTGATTCTCTATAGGAATGTACTCAAAAGCATGGCATACTGGAACATCCTTTGGTACGGTATGTAAAGCTCTTAGAAATTCAACGAATCTCTAGTTCGTTACCTCAATTGCAGCCTTCAACTCTTCATGTAAAGTAGGTAAACTGTAACTTCCGATATAATGTATTACAAGGTTATTTGGCGATGTCTTAATACCTGACTTGAAGACATGCAGAAATATAAAGTTAACATTGAGGTCATCGATTGAAATTTGAATCATCATCTTTAAGTCCACGGGTGAAAGCGTCTCTTTGAAAGCGAATAAAAGATCAGAAGGAGTAGAATCTCCTAAAAACACCTGCACAGTTGCCATTTTACGGTACTCTAAAATTGCACATTTATGTCTCCTTCGAAATCTTAGTTCACTTCTAAAGTATGGTAATAGCCCATAAACTATATTTTATGCTATTTTGCACGTTGAAGCTGCATTTTCCCGGCTATCTCACTCTTTGGGAACATAAGTGATACTTTCACATCTTTAGCAGCAGTGCGCATTGTTGTATATGAATACACAATGAATACACCATAATAATTCTGCATTTATAATGCTATCTTTTATTAAGAATCCCTGTAAACTACTTTGTTTCGTCCCCGAACTCGTACCCATTTGCATCGTAGAATCCACATTTGAACACGCATCATCACCAGAGATGGGGTACAAATAGGATAACACTCCAAGTTAGAATATACTACGTTGCTTTCTTGATTTACACTGGCACAACTTCCAACTATTGAAGTGGACGTCGTCGTCTGCATATGCTTTTTAGCTTTTATGTAACTCGTTACAGCTTGCCGTCCGATGTTACTCTGAGTAAAGCGAACAGAAAATTTATCATCAGGTACTTCCCGAATCCATGATAAAAGAATTGATTTCATTGAGTTTAGCGTCCATGACAAAGAATTATCTAACAGCCAAGAACTGAACGTTGTCTTGGAATATTTCACATGCTTATTATCTGAACAGGAACTATGGATACAAAGAACACAGAACAATACAACTACATCTCCTTACTTTCGATCCTGCCTATGCACTTGTACCACCATGCTAAACCAGCAGAATGCTGTTACTATGCACCCTTTCCCCCTTACTCGATCGCCTTTCTATATAACAATATGCTGTTGTAAACGAAAGCCTATTGTTGACGACTGTATAAAATATTTTTTCTTCTGTTACGTACATCGACTCCACCCAAGGCACTAAATCAACTTGCATTGCTACATCTTTTACTTTTTGGACACAGATAGTTCGAGTTTAGTCTAGGCATTTAAGAATTGTTAAAGTTTTTAAGATAAGAAATGAAAATGGTGAATCACGATCGCGTGCTTAATACATGCTAATAAAGCGTATATATTCATTTCCAGGTTGCTATTTATTCATTTCGAATTCCATTTAATGTCATTATTACTTTGTATTAACTATTAGGTTTCCACATCTGGGTATTTACAAAACTCTATTTTCCAAAACGAATACTACTGCGAAAGTAAACTAAATTTCTACTCGTGAAAGCAAGCTGAAAACAACTTATTTCTGAGAAAAATCATGTCCCGGAACATTATTTACATGGATGAAAAAAGTCAATCATTGCAAATTTGTAGTTTCACTATTTCCGAAGATCCCTTATGGTTACTGACAGATGAAAACTAATTGTTCAACATCTACACTTTACATTAAGGCATTAGTTTAATGTTCCACAAATGAGATAGTAATTACTGACTTATTTAATGATATAAGAAAGGAGTGTGTGAATAGGAGGCAAACGTACCCCCACCCCTTAAAAAAATAAACACACGCCTACTGTATTTATTAACCACAAAACCCATATCGTGCATTCATGGTTTGACCACAGAACTTTTAGCCCCAGAAGTGAACGCTCTACCGACTACGTTACCGAATTTGTGTTTTAGTTAGTATCAACAAGCACAATATTTTAAATTCGCAATTTGAAATATAATCGATCACTTGGATTAGTTTCATTCATTCAGTGTAATATGTGCTCATGAGCCGTCACTAAGAAGGAACTTGTTTGCTTCCCTAGTTCAAAATTTAGGGATTTTGGCAAAAACAAGATACAGAATAGGAACATATGAACATGATTATGACTCCATTTACATTTTTTTTTCTACAGTAAAGATATGAAGATGTCAACATTAAAACAGAAATTCCACATCGCAAAACTTCGTTACTACCACAGAATACTGGAAATAAATGATTATTATTTACGATAATTTCAATCACAAACTCTTAATCGTTCCTTTTTCTTTAACTTCACTGCAAATTGCTAAATAATGAAATCCAGTATTTGTTAAGTATTTTTGAGCAGGAGCGCTAGCAGGGGTAACACGTAATCAGTTATCAAAGGAAGGTATGGGAGGTCTCCCTGGCTTAGCAGAGTAAGAGAAAATATCATCAGAATTTAATAAAGACATTTTAAGTGCTTCAGAGTAGTCGTTATAGGATACGGACACCAGCAATCACTAAAAATAATTTCACTGATTTGAAAACAAAACGAAAAGGAGAGAAAGAGGCAATTCGAAAGTTCGAAAAATTGGGAAAGTTTAAGACGTGGAGAAAGGAAAGAGCTCACACTCATACGAAGATACGGAATATGTGCACAAGGAAGAAATCATCGCAACATGACTGCAACTTGAAAGTAGATAAAAAAAATATTATATTGTGGAAAAATGTTGAGTTGAGTTGATTTTGAGTTTAACGTCCCGTTCAGCAGCGAGGCTATATGAGACATGGACCTACTGATTAACGTGGAATCCGAACCACATGAACTCCCGCCGGGAATCGAACCCGGGCCTCCCACGCCAAAGGCGCGTACGCTAACCGCTTAGCCACGGAGGAGCTCTATTGTGGAAAAATGACTGTGATGTAGACGATTCTGAAGAAAGTTGAATTCTAGAAAAAACATAAGAGACGGGGAAGAAAGGAAGAGTACAAGAAGAAATCAAAACAAGGACGTGATGAAACTACGAAAAAAGTGGTTAGAAGAACAAGTGAAGTTGAGGAACGAACAGAGGCGGCTCAAAGTTCCAACAGGAGGTCCAGATTATGAAGCAAGAAGTTCGAAGTTTAGGAAGAAGCTGAGGTATTGAGAATAGAATAAAACAATAAAACGTGTTAACAGTAACTCGTGTAGGATTCCAACAACAGCGACATATGGCGAACTGAGGAGAGGAACTTCATGTGCACATAATTATAGCGGAAAGGATAGTCACATACTGAACACCAGTGAGCAAATTCGGGGTTGCTGTACAGGTACCAGTATTTCCATTAACAGATCGACATCACTTGGAGCATCTCTGCCTTTGAGGCACCTATGATTACATAGTGCAAGCGTGTGCGGCTTCAATGATGACGTTGCACGGAGAGCCAAATGCCACGACTCTTCTCGGTCGAATCCCCCTTCTGTCTGCATCACGATGGCCGCATCCGTGTCTGGCGGTATCGTAGCAACAGACTGGGCTACGTCTGCATTCTGGATCACCACACTGGTCCGGTACCGGGCGTTAGAGTAGGGAATATCACTGCATTCTGTGTCCGCTCTCGTCTAAGACGCATTAATTGATCTTTGACCAGTCCAGGATACATCGGTCAAGAGTTGGAACTGGTTGATGTTCCTTTATTGCAAGCCCTGCACGAAGCCACTTCCTAATAGAACAACTCACAGCTGTATGTTGCAAGCAACATCTGACACTTCCTGGATTGACACGATGTTCCACTACTTTCCTGTTCTGCGAATTTAGCTTAACTTGTGAGTGAACATCTAGTTTAGGATTTCATACTTCACACTCTCACTTACAGTAATGAGCTTTCGCAACGTGTGACAGATGCACGACTTGGCACACCCTAGGAGGACATACAAAGTCTCATTCTCTCTATGACTTGTCATGTCTAAGCAATAGTCGATGAAAATAAGGGATTCACGCGCTTTTAACTTCTAGCGGCGTTGGCAATCATCGTACACACGCGATGCACATTTGTCCCTTACGCTATCTCATCATCAACTACTACTACTACTACTTCTTGGCATCGAATTTTGAGTATCATAAAACACCAAAACGATTTGCGCTAAAATTTTCATAGATGGGATGGGAAAAAAATGTGAAGACACTTAGAATTAAGAAACAAGTATACGCGAAGCGTCCAGTTAAGCACATAACACTGGAATACAGTCACGTCATAGTGCTGGGAATATTAACGCGGCTTTTATGCTGCTTTACTCCTACCGAGGTTTTACAGAGAAACCTGGAAGACTACATAATGGTTTATTACTTGCTGCATTATTCTCTTCCCTCGTATCAATTGTAATTTATACTTGGATACAGAATAACTTGTTTTTATATTTACACATATATTATGTATTCAAGAATACACTTGAATTTAATCGCCGTGTAATGTGATCGCAGGGTTTTTAAAATGTATTTGCTAAATCACAATTTCAGAAGTTGTTCCTTTCAACCAATTTTATTCAATGTAATAAAATTTTATACTTTATTCCAGTAGACGAATTCAATAAAATATCTCCGACTGGTTCCAATAAACGCAGAGACGAATTTTGTATACAATATTGCTTACAAATACAATACTTACCTTTATTGATTTTTCATAAACTTTATAATGCGAAATGGATTATCTTACAAATGTGTTCTATATGATTCCGGTATATTTTCATTACAAGTTTCTAAGACTGAAGCGATGTATTGTAAAGAAGAAATTAAATGAGAGGATGATCAAATTAGATATATCCGTATGATTGCGTCCAAAAATAAGTCATAGGAAAATGACGACATACACAAGTTACAATATCAGGAAGATGACAGTATTATATTCTTTCACAGGACTGTAAAAATATTACTACTAACACATTCTTGAAAACTGTAATGAAAAACTATTCTGAGTTTTCTAATAAAAGCATAATCTATTTCAGTATTTTCGATAATCTTTATATATAAAATGGAGATGGGCAAAACCGGTTTTTATAAAACTGGAAACCGGTTTCTAGAAAAACCGAAATTCGAAAAAACCGACATTTCGGTTTTCTCCAAAGCCGGTTCGGTTTTAACTGAAATCGGCTTCGGTTTTCTTCAGAGCCGGTTCGGTTTTCACCGAAACTGGTTTCGGTGAAACCTTTTGGAAAACACAAACCTATTTCTATGGAAACGGGATCAGTTTCCGGAGAACAAAGAAACACTACTCTGGTCAGAAATAGAACAAATTTTAGGAAAAAACCGGAACCGGTTTTGAAGAAAAACGAAACCGGATCCGGTGAAAAAACGAACCAGTTTTGGAGAAAACCGATAACCGATTTCGATGAAACCGAACAGTTTTTTGAAGAAAACCGAAAAACCTGTTTTTGTGCCCACCACCAGTGGTCGAAGTGAGGTTGTATGCGATACCACCTCTGGTTTTTCAGTGATGAAGGCATAAGGTCTCTGGTTTTCCAATGATTAAAACATACCGTCACTGGAAAGTAGATGATAAATACCTTTAATAAATCCACTTTTATAGACAGTAATTGACGAACAGCTTTGCACGCAAAAGGTTTTATTTCTTATGTAGAAATAATTTCTAAGTTGACAACACCAACATTTTCTTACTTTTTTCCTACCTTTTGTTTTTAAAATGAGGTGTCTGCAAAGAAATTCACTTAGTTTATATTTTGATGTGCCATATTGAATTATTTCTTTGTTATGTATGTTTGTATGTGTATGTCTTCTTGCCTTAGTGCATATAGGCTAAGTGCCATGTTTTGAGCGGGCTTAGAAGTTGTCTACTCTGGGAGCGGACCTTGGGGTGTTTGGAATACCCTACGGTCGAGTGGGGGACCGGAAGTTTTTCCGCAGGAAATTATTAATATCCTCATTCAGTTTTTGAGCATTTCCGTGTATAATTCTCTATAATACAACATAAGGGGATATTTTTTTCAGAAAGTTGGAGGGGATCAAAGTCTCTCCATGTCCCCCCTCCCCCCCTTCGCGCGTTACTACAGAGAAGCTCTCCAATGGTTTTTAGTCATTATGTAAATAGAAATGCAATCTTTTAGGCAACATGCCCTCACTGCATTTCAACATTTAGGTAGCCGGTATGTCGTCAAAATCGTAACAAAACATACCGCCTCTGTTTTTTTCGGCTTCGAATACTGCCCACCACTTATATAAAAGCAGCTCTGAGTGGGTGAGTGACTGATTCAGACCGGTTAAGCTAGAACAGAACATAGAATTTGTAACGTAGGGATCCACTATGGAAGAACTTTTGGAATTGGAGGAAAAGGGAATAGGAGTAGGAATTATTATATTAAAATGTCCGTATCTCCGAATCACATCAGATTAGGCTAGAAATTTGGTATGCAGACTTAATTTTCAACAATTAGACACGTGTTTTAGCGTTTTTTGATATTTGACTTAGAACCGAAGAAAATAGGTGGGATGAAAAAAGGAGTGGAGATGACAGTTATTAATAAGATATCTATATATCCGAATCTCATAAAGATTGAACTCGAAATTTAATACATAGACTTCTCCTTTAAAATAATTAGATACGTGTTTCAGCGTTTGAAGATGTTTAATTTAGAATGGAAGACAAATGGGTGGGGGAAGACGCTTCTCTAAGATGCCCATCTGAGACATTCGAATTTTGTAAGAGACTTCGATGGCTGGTTGGTTGGTTGGATCGAGTGTAGCGTCCCTTTCAGTAGCGAGGCTATACGAGACGTGGACTTACAGCTTAACGTGAGATTCGAACCGGATGAGCGTGCACCGGGAATCAAACAATCTAACTCACCCGATCTAAAGGCGCCTAATGCTACCAAATAGCCACAAGGAAGCTCTGTGAAACTTCGAGTGCAGACAAATTCTTTATGAAAGGTGCAAAAGTAAAATATTACCCACAGTAACAGTATAGGTATTTGCTAGTATTCAGATACAAAATTTGTATGGAACATCTGTATTAATCGATGTTATATTCTATCATGTTCGGGGAGTCAGAAAACTCTCAAAATGAGATAAGTTAGATATTTACTAATTTTTTGTAGGTCACGATTTATGTTGCGTTGCGAGACAGTATTTAAGTTAAAAAAAAATATCGATAATAGTGTTCTTTCGTATCTCCAAAACAGACCATAGATGATCATATATTCAGATCCGGGATTAAGCGGGCCAAGGGAGGTATTCAACTTCATCTCGACGTTCCTCAAGCCACGTCGCAACAGCTTCAGCTGTCTGAATGAGCGCATTATCATTCTGGAATATTGCGTCATTACCCGAAAACGGTATTTGGACCATAGGAAGTACATGATCCCCTAAAATGACGAAATTATGGGCAGTAATGTGGCCGGTAAGCATCAGTACAGGACTAACTGAAACTAGGGTATTGTCGCCTTCATCATCACAGAGCGACCATTATGTTTCAAGGTCGGGTGGAGACACTACGGATCATACGATTCTTTGGGTATCAGCCACACGTGAACATGACTCATCCGACATCACACGAAGCCAGTCATTAACGTGTAATGCGGTTCGTGGCACAATCAGTGTTAATACTAAAGCGTTATGGTCACTTATTAGCGGTGTCCCTCATGCAACCCGAGTCAGTATATCCATGTCATGTAACTCGCGACGGACTGTGATTGTCGACACAAGCCGTGGGAGGGAAGTGCTGCTCGAGACCTCCATCACTTGCACTGCAGTCACAAGAGGATTCTAAGTAACAATCCGCTTTAACGCTCGGTGGGATTTGTCACTCAGAATTCATTTCCGACTACGGTTCTTCTTTGCCGCGGGCCGTCATCACCTTGGACACATATAACAATTTCCCTCTTTAAAGTCAGAGAGGGCGCCCATTTTACACTATTATCATTTTATATATCCTCACGTAGTACTGAGTTTGCCCTAACACATCATCACCAACATCCCGACGCTGAGATCGCCGCCTGACTGTTGCCACGTTGTCAACCTACATCTGACGTGTTTCCATTAAATTCATTATATATATATATATATATATATATATAATTACAAGGTGTACCATTTGTCTTGATACACCCTTGTTTGAGATATTGCAGCGTCCTGACAGGGGTTCCTCATATACTATGCATGTACATGTATAGTGTGAATATGTAAGTAGAGAAGTTTTACAAAACAAACGAATCGTGAAATTCCCAGAGTTTTCCAGAACTTTGTACGAGTAAGTTTAATTCCATGACTCTTCCATGATTTCTAGATTTTCCAGGTCAGAAAGAACCTTGCATTAGTTTGCAACACTGCATGGCTGGTGTGCTATTGTTGTATTGTTGCATTAATCCAGTTGTATTGCAGTGTATGTCAAACAAAATGTCCCTTGTCGACGTTTCCATGGTACGAAATTTGTATTTTGTATCTATTAGTTTAAAAGTTACAATGGCGTATCAAGATAAATAAATGGTCTTCCCTGTATATATAGACAGATATACATAAGTGTTTGCCTTAATACTAGTTTATCCTAGGATAAATAAATATTTTAAGACAGGAACTTGAAAGTACACAAGAAACTTATTATGTAATATATGAGTTTTTCATCTGATGTACGATAATTTTCAAAAAAGTACTATTTACCAAATTAATCTATTTTTAAAAATGAATAAATAAAAAGATTATTTTCCGATCAACTGAACATCTCTATCTTCAACATTATTCATAGAGGCGTTCCTTTCCCTCTTTCTCACATATTTTTTTCTCTCTTTTAATTATGAACTGTAAAAGTACTTCCTTGAGCTTACCATACAATGTCAGACACATTCTAAGTTGAAATTCAAGCACCACTGTTACAAATAAAAATTCATATTAAATTAGGCTCAACTAACACAGTATTATAGTCTCTCTAATGTAGTACTGAACTACAAAGCATTTTAATATGTGAAATGAGTCTGATCTCTACAAATATACAAGATATTTATCGTTTCACTCCGTACAATGAGTTTAGTGCTAATCTGGATGGATGTTTATCACACTTTTTTGAACAAAATGAAGACATTGGATTAGACAGGAAAAAAAAAAGTGTAACTTAAGAAGATATAGAAGGAAAGAATAAAGAAAAAAATTAGAACTTAAATACAATATAACTAAATGGTTGCAACGTAATATCATTTCCAGACAAGCAAGGAACTCAAAACGAAAGATGGGTGGTAAAACAACATTAAAAAAATCAGGAAAAGGTTTCACTAACAGTAAGTGAGCAATAACAGCAAAAAGAACATAAAACAGGTAAACAAGAGTGTATAACATTAAATAGTAGAAAATTAGGTACTGCGATTCTTCCTATTACCGTAAGTCAGTATTCCGAGGCGGTATTCAAGTTCCTGTATTGGTATATTGTCCTTAAAATTACCATTAGCTATTTGTCAATTTTCTCACAAAATAAGTATATATTATGAACAAAATTTATTGTGCTGCCTTAAATCTTTTTCTCATCATGTTATGGTATTGTGTCAACGTTCACCATAGTAAAATATATACAGAATTTAATGCACAACAATGAATTATATTTACAAAAAATATAAAAACATTCTTACTTCAGAAGAAAACTGACTCACAATTAATAGTGAATTTTACGGACAAAAAAAAATCAGAAACTTCAAGCCTGTCTGCAACACTGTCAATAGACATACGTAATAGCAGCTTCCTTTTTTTTTTTAAGTGTGAAGTTACCTTTCAGGACAAACATTCATTCAAATTCCATATCCAAAGTGGAGCAAAGAGAATCACGAAGAAGTCTTTCTTCGTAATGTTTCAATAAGTATGACTAAAGGAGATGGAAGAAATTAGCCGAATGTATTCGCTTGATCTAATTCTTCTGCCAGAGGTTAATGCATAACTCGTGAGTTTTCAAACTTTCTTGTGCATCATCTTCATTTGTTTAATTTATTTGAACCAAGTAAGCATGCAATTCTGTTCCTTAGGAAGAACACAAATTAATACAACTGACATCTTTAAGACAAGAAAAGAGTTTTTAAAAGGCGAGTGAGGATTTAAAATTATAAGCGCTGAATAATTTAAAAACCTGGAAACTGAAGAAGTGTATTCTACACAATTTCTCATCGTTCTTCAATGACTTTAAAGTAATGTATGTCTGATTTGAAGCATTACTTTTACATTCAATCCTTATTCGCCTTTGGTGAACCTTTTTTCCTTGTTCCACAGATGGCAGTTCTAGTTCGTTAATTCATGTTTTTCCTGTGGAGTTTTATTATAATTTTTCTTAGGCACATATTCCAGTCGCTTACTTGCATTTAGTTATAATATTGAGAAACATGATCTCGTTCTCGAAATATGAAGGAAAGATTGTGAAATAAATAGTTTTAATCCTTCCATGATGTCCACCTACCTTCAGTCAAGGATAGATTATTTCAAATCATACGGGAAATTAAAGAACAGTTACTTAGATGCTTCAAAATATCTTACGCATGCGAATCAATAATTATTTTGTCTCTCACTTACCCCATCTTTATACTGTTGCAACTCAATGACAAAATGTTACACTAAAAATCACGCGATCTGATTCCTCGGACCCCGTAACTCTTGCCTAGGTATATTTGCTTTCTATATAGTTTATAGAACGACTTTGAAAATTCTGGCGAGAACTTAATAATAGTTTTTAGCACAAAATTGAGAAAATATCCTCGAAAGAAAGGACATTAAATATTACGTGTTACGCAACTTTATTACATATTAAATTATGACGCATTTTTCTCTTTAAACCTTAGGGGAGATCTAATCTTCTATAGGCTCTTTAAAAAATCTTAGTCTTCCAAAAACAAACTATAAATAATGAAACTACACTTTGTTTCCTACTTTCAGTAATGGTCTATAGTTTCGCTGTGTAAAACTGCTAATGTGATGTTCAACGACTAAAATCTTTCAATTATAGTACAGTTAATAGTGACAAGCTATTAGTCTTCACAATGTTAACTGCACTGAAGTGTAACGCTCATATTTTGCTACTCGGAACTATCATTTTAAAGTGTAAACTAAAACTTTGGTTGGTCACATGTTTCACGGAATAAGTTACATCTTTCGGCAACTGAAAAGCTTTCCAATTTGAGAAAGAATGACCCACTTTTAAGCTATCATCAAGGTTCCTATTTTAATTGATTGTGTAACTGAAGCTAAATGTCCTCTTTTCAGGAGAAAGACTGTGTGAGAGGCGATTTGTTGATAGGGTGGAATCCGAACTACTCTGGCTTTTACATGAGGCTTTGTATTCCACCGGGGATTGGACTGCGACCGCGCGCGTTAAGCGACTTAACCACAAAGATATAAATCTCTACTACGAACACGAAACAACTTACCAACTTAAAAAAAAAAATCCTGAAATAATAATAATATGTTAACAACACGCTAAACAAGGCAATTTATTTGTTTAATCTTGGAACAAAGTTCACATTAGGCTCTTCAAACAAGAGTATTTGAGAGGCTGTAGAAAAGAATAATTGAACTGAGGATACGATAAATGTGTACTTTCATACTAAATGAAAATAATAGCTTTCGTGTTTTTATGTATATTTCTTTGTTTGTTATACTTTTCTGTTCTGCAAGTTTGAAGTGCTGTAATTTACACAGTACTAACGATAAATTAGAGTTACAGAATTTAAGCTCGCAGATGAAGAAGGCACTTTGAAAAACAACAGCCAACCTCAGGCGGCCGAACCTAGGACTCACGAAAACTGTAATCAGTAAGTTTCTTGTTTATTATAGAAATGCTAATTTGGCAGCTGAATCAAGCTATTGTTAATTAAAAAGGCAAAAAATGTTCATTGTAATTTCGTAAGCTTCCCTCAGAGCTGTAATTTCATAAGTAAAATACAATGTAATTAAACCATGTTTATCACGCGGATTTGTTACGCAACATTTAACAGTCTCATCATTCACGAAATTCAGTGCCAAACAGTATGAAGCTGAAAACTGTACTTATGTCTGCAACAACTACGTCTTAAATAAGTTTTGACTTTCTAATACTACCATGGCCAAGTTCACCACTGAATACTGGAATGACTGTACTGAACGTATGTAACTATCATACACTAAAAAAATCAATAACATTCTACGATGTACGTTCTTTCCTTCAACGTAGAAATAAGCATTTAAAGAAAAGTTAAATAGTTTTGAAAGTAGTAGGCACTTTGACTTATGTCAAAAAAACATTTGTAAAAGTCAAAGAGCTGCCGTTAAGCCTAGAAGAAACAAATCTCTCTATATCCCTTCAACAAAAGTTAACATTACACACACAAAAAAGTATTACTGTTAAAAAAGTTCACACCATATTGTTAGGAACTGTGTTAGTGACACAGGTCATGCTTAAAAGAAAACTAATATACCAGATTTACGCTGTAAAGTATAGCATGTGTCGAAGTAATTGGAAAATAAAAGAAAGAGGGCTCGCTTCTCTCAAAACCAGACTCATTTACCTCCTATACTGAAACAAGAAAAGGTCATACGAAAGTACCAATTCATTACAGCACCACATGCAACAACTTCAACACACATACACGCACACACCACATTTTAGGAAACAATTCATAAACGGGATCACATTAACCATGGTCAAACAAAACAGAACACCGCTTCCTTCAACATATAATTAGCGAACTTCACTCATGGATACCTGCATCTATTGCACTCTACGAAACAAAGATTCAGCATGTCGTACATGAAGAATTTTTTTCCATCGAAATTTAGCGTCTCTAAGAAACAACTGATTTGTGTATCAACTTTATGAGAACATTTTGAGAAAAATTCTCATTTACTTTTCTACGAGGATTGCTAGAAAAGTTTCTGCAAACTACTACTTACAGTGTCCCGCTATAATAAAGTTCTGAAGAATAGATATTTCTATAAGTAAATTGTCTTGGTTTGTTCAAGCCTATTCATTTATTTGTCACAGCAGTTTGAAGCAGCAGTTTTGTGAATAATGAAAATTTCTCGTGGCTTATTTGACTGAAGCTTAAAAATAGGCTCGTGTCAATTGGTGTACTATACCGTTACAGGGACGGAACTTAAATCTACTCACACGAATCCAAAACTAAAGAGCAGTCCACTATCTGGGTGTTTCACAGTTGAGCCGAAACTAACAGAAGTTGTTCGACCAGTACTGCCAAGCAAATGATTGCTTGTTTCTTCAGCTACATGGGAAATGTGGCAACTGTAGCTTCAGAAGACCAAACGAATGTAAATGTTGAGTGATAGACAACAATTTGTATGCCAGAGGTCACCAGTGAATTGGGTGAAACAAGTCCAAATCGTCGCATCATTCTTCACCACCATAACGGCAGTGCACATTCAGCACATCAAACTGTTCATTTCTTGTCCACTAAACATGTCGAATTAATGACTCATTGTCTATATTCATCTGATTTATTACCTACTGACTTCTTTTTGTTCCTACACATGAAAAATAATATACATGGTGAGCGATTTGTGTCGCCTGATGCAGTTAAACACATTCCGACAGCGGTTTCTGAAGTACTACTTCAAACTTCTGTGAAAAATAAAAGAATTGGCTTAAATAAAAAATAAAGATAATTTAAACATAGAAAGGTCTATTTTCATAATTTTATAATATCAGAACTAGCGCCAGTGCAAATAATAGTTTGCCGAAACTTTTTCAGCACCCCTCGTATTATTATTAATCCAGTAGATAAAAAAAAAAAATGTTTTCTCGGTAAGAATATTCCTAGAAAAAAACCTCATGAACTTGTAAATACGCGTAAACCCTTTAAAATTCACGTAAAAGAAATAAAAAAAAAACTCTCAGTAAACTTTTGTTTTAAAAAATGATGATAGCCTGAAGCAGAGAAAGTTACTGTATGTAAGTGAAACATACACTGTTATTTTATAAGGGAGAAATAAAAAAGGATTTCTTCACAAATTTTCACGTTTAAAAAAATGCTGCACACACATTCAAAAACTTCCCTCCAGATTTTTCACGTATTATTATTTTATATTCTACTTTGCTAAATAGAACTTAGTTACGGAGTTACACAAACTCCAAGATTAAACATCACGACAATACACCGTACCTCAGAAATAGCTAAAGAGAGGTCCGTTGACACAAGGTCAAATGAATATATGCACTTCAACCAATAATTTTCTGTTCTTAACTTGAAGTTAACACGTTCGCTGCGTTACGAGTCACCGGTGGCTCGTGCGATATTTCATTTCTGTGCCGTTTTATGCATTCTATTACCTCTTGTTCGTTTGTGGTATTTTCGTTTGTACAGATTTTGAACATTACTAGCATCCACGTGCTACACGAGTCACCGGTGACGCGTGACTCGTATTGCACTGAGATCCAAACTCAGTTTTACACTGCCGCAGCGAACGTATTAAATTGTACATATGTTCTTTCAATTTTCCTGTAATGCATAAAACCTGACTCCATGATCAACTGTCAGTATACTTCCACGTAGATATATGCTATAGTGACATTTACCTACAAAAGTTCTTGAACAGAATCTGTCACATAACGTACGATAGTATCCAATTGTTAGTACATGGTTATGTTTCTTCTCTTGATCTTTCGCTAACACTTTCTCATTCCACCAGATATTTTTTTCTACTTTCTTCCTTACCCACATATGAAACACTTTCAATCATATTGTTTTGCTTGATCTATGGTAAAGTCATTTTGTTTTCCTCGATCCTAAAATCTTTGGCGTGGGAGACCCGGGTTCGATTCCCGGCGGAAGCTCATGTGGTTCGGATTCCACGTTAATCAGTAGGTCCACGTCTCATATAGCCTCGCTGCTGAAAGGGACGCTAAACTAAAAATCAACTCAACTCAACTCGATCCTAAAATCTATATTTCTACTTCGTTCAAATGCAATACTCCACATCAAACATTTTTATTTATTTATTTATTTATTCTTTATTCAATATTGCTATTCTCCCTAAAGGCATTTTTGTATTCTTTGCTTTCGTTTCCCGTTCATATCAGGATGTCTACTGAGGCTTTGGAGGCCAAATTTGAGAATACATTTATTGTTATTCGAAAATAACAGTATGAAACCACGTATGTGCCGGTTTGTTTAACGACCTCTTGCTATTTTTCCGACAACCCCACTATCCTGTCACTGTAAGTGACATGTGGTTTCCACAGGCCTCTTCTAAAACTAAAACTAACTTAACTCATTCTGGAAGTTCTGCAGAGACCGAAACAAATCACAGTTTTACGGTGCCACGCAAGGGCTATATGGTAGATGCATTAAAATCTCCCTGCATGTTATTTCAATTTCTGAAGTGTAATTAACAATGTGTGCGGTCTGGTGTTGTCCCGGTACTGTACGATACCCTTTTTGTTAACCAGTTCCAGCCAGTTCTTCTGAATTGCTTGGTGTACTCGTGCTAATTGTCGACAGTATGGTCTGTGTCTATCGCTGTGTCTGGTGGCAGCAATTCGACATGCACAATACTTTTCAATCCCACCAAACGCACGGCATAACCCTATTAGTGTGGGTTCTCTTCGCTTCGATAACGACCTTTTCGCATATTGTTATCGTAAGTTATCCACTTTTCTTCACTCATGATCAATTGCTTTGTTTCAGTAGATTCGCAGATAAAAAAAAAAAAAAAAAAAAAAAAAAAATACTCGGTCGAATTCCTCAGTCAGATCATGTGATACCCAAATAACGAGTTTGTTTTTGTAGCCAGCTTTCTCCAAAAGGCTAACAACTTTTACTGTGATTGGATACCCACTGCATGAAGAATCTTGGACATCGAAATTTCCAGAATGAAAGCAACTGAACTATCTTTGGATTGTTGCTTTTGATAACGTATCTTGCCTATAAACAGCACAAGTTTTTTCACGGGCCAGCGCAGCATTGATGCCTTTATTAACCCTTTCAGTCATCTCGTCCTATAAATAGGACAGTGGATTTAAAACTTCTTTATTCTTTTATATTTTTGTTTCACATGCTATTTTTTATCCCGTTGTATATTTAAAAGGTCTTTGTTTTAGTATCGAGAAGTTCCGACAACAATTATACAAAATTGTAATTCTTGTCATGAATATTTAGAAGGCGGGTTTCATTAAACAATGAAGTTCAAGAAGTGCTTACCTAAAAACAGGTCGAGAGCTTTAAAACAAAAGAAAATTCGCAAATTTTATTTTTTTCCTGATAAATTAGATACAAAATATATCAATTAAATAGTTTTGAGAACTTTATACTCTAAAGGTTTCATTCAACGTGCTTTTAAAAAACCGTGCTAGATATAGGACAATGTGACTGTTACTACCCTGATCGGTTCGGAATCAGAAAATGATTCACACGTGAATAAAGCATTGTGTACGCAGTTTGCTAAGCTTCATGCTACACGTTTGACGCGTTTTATCTTCGCTCGTTTAAAAATGGATGAAGAATACATCAGGTGTTGTGGAAAAGGTAAACCAGGAGTTAGAGCAAACAGAAAGAAACTCACTTGTGATGAGATTCTGTCTTTGATCGAAAATGGCAATGTATCAGATTTAGAAGATTTATGTGACGAAGAAGGTGACGAGCTCCAGGATTTTAGAGATGATTCTCCAGGTGAAGAATCTGAATTGCTATTGGACGACAGTGAGTTGCCGCCTTTATTCGAAGAATTGGAATCAAATCCAGTTCGAGACAATGATCCGAGTTTCGATTTGCCGTCAAATAATTACCTTGCTTGTGTGAACGTAAATAGTAACCAATCTGTTAGCGAGAGTGTTACCTTCCATACGTGCCTAACTGAAAAGGAATTTCAGAAACAGTATTTTTGTGACAAAGAACTAACCGCGAAAAAGGATATAACTTGGATTCAAGGATCCAGCTTTGAGACACCGCCTATGGAATCTTTTGTGAATACACCGGATGATATCGTGGAGTTACGAAATCCAACCCAAATTTTTGAAAGATATTTCACTGCAGATCTTCTTGAAAATATGGTTTATGCAACAAACTTGTACGCAGTACAAAAAAATGTTGCGAACTTTCGTTTTACGAATATTGATGAAGTTAAAACCTTTATTGGAATACATCTTGTCATGGGAAACTTAGGTCATCCTCGGGTTAGAATGTACTGGGAGCCAGGATTTCGGAATGGACTTGTAGCAGATAACATGACACTGAACCGATTTTTTAAACTTCGCAATAATTTCCATGTTGTGGACACTTTTAATAAGAATTTAAATTTAACCGATAGATTCTGGAATATGAGACCAATCTACGACGCTATCAGGAAAAGATGCAAAGAACTTGCCATGGAAGAAAATTTGAGCGTAGACGAACAAATGATTCCGTTCAAAGGGACTCTGAATGTGAAACAATACATTCGTAACAAACCTTGTAAGTGGGGTGTAAAAGTTTTCGTTTTGTGTGGTGAAAGTGGTATGATGTATGATTTCATAATATACCAAGGTTCTACTACAGAAATAAAGACAGAATATGCTCAATTTGGATTAGGAGTCGCTATTGTGAACGGATCTCAATTAGAAATTGCAAACTTTTCTTTGATAACTACTTTAGTTCATATTGGTTATTTCAGTGGCTCAAAGAAACTCAAATATATGCAGCTGGAACTATTAGACTAGATAGATTTCATAAGCCTCTTTTGGATTCAGATTCAGATATAAAGAAAAGTCGCACCCGTGGCTTTTCTCAAGAAGTTGTAAGTACGGATTGAATAGTTCTCACCAAATGATATGATAATTCGTGTGTAGTTCTTGCTTCCAACTTCGTTGGAATTGGAAACGAAGATACGTGCAGAAGATGTGTCAAGAAAACAGACCAATATGTTGAAGTTCCTAGACCAGAAGTGATAAAACGCTGTAACATGAGCATGGGAGGAGTGGAAATTTAATTTTCTAATTGCATTTTACCGTTCCTTCATTCGCTCTAGGAAATGGACATTACGTTTGTTTGCGCATGCGGTGGATATGGCCATTACTAATTATTGGCTCGAATATCGAAGAGAAGGCATGCACTTAGAAATCCCAGAAAAGAAGATGATGGATCTCATTCACTTTCGCCACTATGTTGGAGAAGCTTTCATTCTATCTAAAAGACAGGATTGTAGAAAGAGGGGTAGGCCCTCGCAGGAAGAAGCCATATCGGATGTTCACCCAAAGAGAGTATCCGCTACTCGTCCAACAGAAGACGTTCGTTTTGATGGCTTCAACCATTTTCCAGAGTACATTGAGCAGAAAAGCCAATCAAGATGTAAAAGAGAGGGTTGCAAAGGTAAAACATACATTGTGTGTTCCAAGTGCAAAGTAGCGCTGTGCATAGCTAAAGGCAAAAACTGTTTCAGTTCTTTCCATACAAAGTAATGGAATAAAGAGGATTTCTAATTCATAATATGAATATGATATAAAGTTTTGTGTTTAGTTTATGTTTAATTATATATTTGTAACGCATTACGGAATAAAAAAGCATAATAAGAGGTACAAATTAACTTCATTCTCATTTGATACCATTCTGTAATATTAGATTTTACTGTTACTACTAGTCACGATGTCCTATATATGGGACAACCCGAGGTAATTGTAGTCACGATGTCCTATATATTGCACGGTCCGAATTTCGCAAACTACAAAGTAAAATTTAAAACTTTCGTGTATTTTATGTTTAATACGTCCAAATAACCTAATATAACAAGCTTATAATTTTTTTAACCATGTAACAAAAATTCGTGACTGAAAGGGTTAATAAATAAATTTGTAAAATGTACCATAGTTTTGCGGAAAGTTCACCCATCTTCAATATCATACGTCTGGTAAGAATTCCAACACTTTTTGTACATCTGCTAGCTTCGACTGTCAGCTGTCGAATGACGTTAAGACTGACCCGCTGCGACTCATATACCCCAAGCTTTGGGACACTAACGCTATTTCGCGCGCAAAAGGCTTTTTTTTTTATTTTTTTTTTATATTACCTGATACTTTGGGATAAAGTTTAAGTTGTTCGAAAGCATGATTTGTTTGGTACTGTAAGGACAATGTACGTGCTTCTTGTATAATAATCTAAATAAATTTTCATGATTCAATTGTAGTAAAGTACACTAAAAAGTAACAGGATTAATGGTTTCTTCTTCATTGCACTAACATAGATTCGAAACTTCGTTTGATTTGATGTAACCTGCATGGCACGTTACCGTATTAAAACGAAACTTGTACAATAATATAATTTTACTTTTTCATTTATACTTTTCCAAAATTTAACATCCTACTTTATTTATTTATTTATTTCTGTGAATTATATTTTAAAATTATTTTCATTGTTACCTCTATATTTTCAAACGATATTCATTGTTGCACCTATTTTCATTTAATTTGACAGCTGCGGGGATTGAACTTCAAATTGGTTTCGATGGAAATGAACTATACAATGAATTCTCTATCTTCAAATCTGTATCAATACTTAATAATTTTTTAAGTTATGGAATGCATTTTGAACTTTCAAGCTATGCTATGCGTAAGTATCAGAAATCTTTGTTCGTCCGTCCGTCTGTCGACATGTATCAGTGCAAAAATAGCAATAAATATCAAGATGTGGTTTCTGCAATTGATTCTGTGTCCAAAAAATAGGCTCCATCTCCTAAATTCTGTAGAACGAAAACAGGAACAGACAGCGAGAACCGGTTTTTTGCAAACGATTCAGCGTCTCAAGGCAATGTAACACAGTATCTCGAACACTCTTATCTAAACCGAAAGTGGTCCAAATTTAATATCACTTCCGGTTTCAATACTGATTTCCACAGCAAAAACGATAAAGATATCGAGATGCGGTTTCCTGCAATCGATTCACTGTCGCAAGAGTAGGTTCTATCTCCTCCCATACCATGTATTCAATTCAGAAGTGATTCAAATCACGATTTCCGGTTTTAACCTTTATCGTCATAGAACAAAAAAGTAATGCACAGCGAGTAACGGCTTTCTGATATGGCTTTATCATCCGAGGAATAGGTCCTATCTACTGCAACGAGTAGTTACAGATATACTACTTCAAGTTTGAGTAGTTGAATTCCCATAGTTGGGAAGTCTACTATAATTTGACATTGTGAAAAGAAACTCACTTGTTCCGTGAAAGAAGATCCAGCAAATTTGTTAACGCAGTATATTCTCGCTATACCAGTCAGTAATGTGCAAGAACGTGTGTTCAGTGTAGTGAAAGCTTTATGATCTGATGACAGAAACAACGTTAACAGAACTTGTGATGGCAGAAACTTATGCTGATATGAATTTGAAAATGGCAAGTCAATTTTTCTACAACACAGTTCTGGAAATTAGGACTCTCTTATTCAGCAGCAAGGTCTCCAAAATATATTAATAGTAAGGTAGGAATGATATGTGTTATTTTCATCTAGTTTAGTACATCATACGTTTGGTTAGTAGTAATGGTCAAGTTAGCAATAATGGTTGTAAGTGTTAGAAGTAACGGCACTCATAAAATGCAGAAACCTTCAGTTAGTGCTACTGAATGCCTTTTATAAATCAGTATTTCAAGATCTTAACTAGTAACTTGGTCACTATGCTTAAATTTGAAAGGTGTGTCTTTTAACATAGTCACATTTTATTATATTTTAAAATCTACTAAATAGTATAAAACTTGAAGTAATGCAAGGAAACTGTCTATTACTGTACTACTTACTCTCCTTCTGTAAAACTGAAGACTCGAAATTGTTAAATTACAATGTTGGGCACATACAACTCTAAAATGTTTCTGATTTCTTTAAACCTGTGATTCTGTTAAATGTTTAGTATTTTTGCGTACATTACTAAGCGTAAGATTGTGAAACATACCAATAACATCTACAAAGGCCAATTTCTATTAGTCAGAATTAAGAAATGCACAGATTCCATGCTGATGTCTCCATTAAATCTCAATCCATCAATCAACAAAAACACAAATATCTATTTATTATTATCAACTGAATTCTTACACCTACCTGTATGTTGTAAAACTATTTAGTTAAATAATTAGCAATAAGGTGAGTTGGATATCTTTTATCATACACTATGGACATGGGTGGAATTTTCTCTTTATGGATCTCAAGAATATCGTAGATTACTGGTCAAGATGGAGCAACCAAAATTTTTCCAACAGCTTAATAATTATCTTAAATTCCTATCAAGGGTTGTGGTCTACTACTTTATGGTCAGAAATATTTAACTTCAAACATTAATTCAATCCTGTTATCATTTTTATCAACATAATCATCAAAGCATTCCCTTTATCAGACTTAATGCACCAGTAACTGTTAAAGACTGAAGCTACGCTTTAAAATTCCAGAACTTGTATTTATCTATATATTTATTATTATTTTAAGTTGATCTTGCCTATTGCTCCCAAGAGAACGTTATTACTAAGTTTACATTCTTGCCTGAACTTACTCTCTTCGTTCTAATCATTATTGCTTCCGTCTTTTTAACATTCGTTTTCATACTTGCTAATGTCTTGTTCATGTTAATTTCCAACGAACTACAGGAGTTATATTATCTACAAAGCACATAAATTTAAATTTTCCTAGAAAAAAAAAATGCCCGCACCTGTAATTCTGGACTATGCGTCACTATTAAACCTGTAACTTTTCTCAATACTTCATTAACTTTCATTACACGGTATAGATCATAATAACTGAATTTCAATCATTGCACAAAAACCTAAATTTTACTTTCCATCATTCTACGTTGCGGTATTAAATGCCTTGCAATTTCACTTAATATCTGTCAGAAAGATATCACAATAGGCGAGCTGTATATATTCTTCCATTCTTTCAGACAAAAAGATTCTCGGTATACGTGATTATTTGATATGGATTCCAAAATGCAAATAAATAAAAAGAATATGTTAGTTAAGTCTTAAATTGTGTTTAAAACAACTGAGGTCTCATGTAATCATGTGTCATTGTGTATATTTTCACTTTAGTTAAGATTTAAAATTCATTCTGATTAGAAGAAAAGGGAGGGCGTCAGACAATCAGTATCAAATTAGATTCTGATACAATTTGCTACAAGAAAGCAATAATTTGGAATTTCATGTAGTTTGCGTTACCTTTACAGTTTCTTTTTCTTTCTTCGTCTCTTCTTACAAAGAAAACTGTACAGACGCACAATCTTTCACACGACATTATCTTAGCACAGATATGACGTAAAATGTCTCAGTAACGAATAAAGAGTGGTCACAGTTCGATGGTTCTCATATACTACGACATAAACTCATATTTCTGTGCACGATGACATGCATTAAAGCCAAAACAAGATTGAGGTATTCTTTCAAATTTCGCTAACTGCAAATCCATAAAGGTAATATCGATTCAAAAAAAAACCTTTTTGATACCTCAACTAGATCTCATCTCTCACATAATACATTTAAAACTATTCCAGAAAAATATACTGAACTGAACTGCATATATAATAGTACAAAACTAGTATGAAGTATATATTTTTAGTGTCAATTAAAAACAATAATTACTAAATACTTTCACAAATTTCAACCTGCTCCGCATTTCTTTAAATTTTGCAGTCAGAAAAGTAGAAAATAATACTAAATATTTTACAAATTATTACTAAATGTTAAAAGTTCAGAGTTTACAAATAAACCCCGTACAAGTATTTATCAATATTTATGTACGTTTTTTTAATGCAAATATTCAAGTGAAAGTAACGCGAACTAGGTTGCAATTTATTAAAGTGGCTTATTATTTAGAAACAAACAACACTTTGACTACTTATATAAAGAAACGGAAAGTCAAAATATATTCACCTTGCTCGTCTGTAAGTATGGGAAATAGAAAGCAACATGTTAAGTTCAAGAAACATCTTACATGTCAAATTTTCGCTGACACTTGTCAGCATTATCAATACATAGGTAAGAAAATATTTACATAACTACTTCAACATAAAATCATACGAATATATTTTATCAACTGAAACAAACAAAAACGAAAAAAGCAAAAAGTAATAGGCCTATTTACATGCTGCCTTGATTAGGATGCAGCAACTACCGAAATCGAATTTACGCAAACTCTAGCATCTTTCACTCGCAAATTCGTGAAATTTTAGGAATACTATGTTTTAGAAAATAAATACACAAATCAATTGGCAATGGAATTTAAGACAATTTGACTCATATATGTATATATGAATATGAAAGATTGCAAGAAAATACTTACTGATACCGTTCCTTGTCTAGGATATTTCGTGGAAGCTACATATGATGCCTTGACGGTCAGCACTACAGCATTCATCAAGTTCTTAGCTGCTTGAATGAGTGACGTGGCACTATCCAGCTTTAAATAAAGATATACCAACAAATCAGGTTAATAAATGGAACGATTATATTGATATATTATAGTATTTAGAAATAACAATATGTTAATGAAACTGTAACAGTATCAAGTTACCATTTACAGTTTCAGAGCCATAAACTTCGTTTAACGCTTTAACAACTCAGACACACTCGCTGATTGAGACAGTTCTCGATTTATTATTATGTTAGTCCAGTTCCTGTGCTCGATTCATACAAAAACTGTAAAGTACGGAAAGAGAGCCACTCCATATATTTTGCAATAAGTAGAAACCATAAAAAGAACAATAAGAACGCAGAAGCTGTGTCTTTTTTTTCTTTCTTTTTTTCTTGCTTCGGGTGAGACATCGAGAAACTGAAAACAACCGAACTTCATCGCGCAATCTCTGATTTTGGAGTGAGCGTGGCATTTGTGACCGAAAGTGTGGGCATCCTCCTTGTGGCAATGGAGTTGTCATGTGAAGAATTTCGAGCAATGGTTTACTATAACTTTCGTGTTGGCCTACGAAAGAAAGACTGTCAGAAGAAGTTGAGGTCAGCATTTGGTGATGCTGTTCCAACTTATACAACAGTATTTAGGAAGTAGAAGGACTTTCAAAGAGGTCGGATTGGTTGCAAGATGAAGCACGTGAAGACCTGTGTTTAACAACGCTAGAATTAGTGGCTGTTGTGCAAAACATGGTCTCCAAAGATTCAAGATGTACCATGCAATGATAAAGGAGGTTTTAAGCACTGGATACTCATCAGTGCACGTAATCTTACATCATCAGCTGCAACTGAAATGGGTAGTTTCTCGGTGGATATTCCATCAATTGAAGTCAGCGCACACAATTTTACACGAACATCTGCAACTAAAAATGATAGTTTCTCGGTCGGTGCCCGATCAATTGTCAAACTTCCAAACAGCAGAGAGGGGCAGAATTGCAGCTGAGAGCTTCTTCAACAGCATTCCAAGACAAGACTGGCGCCGTGTTTTTGACTTGTGGCAGGAGAGGTTAAGTAAGTGTATTGTCAGTGGAGGGAATTACTTGGAACATATGTAACAAAAGTTTGTTCAAGGAAAGTGTAGTTTTCTCGTATTGCAAAACTTTTGGAGTGATCCTTGTATAACTGAAATATTGCATTTCCTTTAAAGAATAATAATAATTTACTGAATTTAATTAGCAACATGCAATATAATTACACAAACCTGCTCTTCTACCTTCTCTACTAAGGTTATCGATTTACGTATAACTGTCGAATTTTAGCTAACTTTACTGTTCGTATCAAAACAAAAGTACGAACTGAGCATTAATTTGGGTATTATAAAACAAAAATAAAGTACTATGAGAAATATATAGCAATATACACAATATACAATTTCCCTGCGGTTGTATCTAAAACTTACAGTGTAAATACTCAACTTAATTGTTCTTCTACTTTTACCGTTAAGACTGTAGGTGTCGTCGGTTATGTTATTTTCTTTTCATCTCAAGAGCACTCACTTTAGAGTCTCATCATGATTATGTACTAATAAAAGTTTACATTTTTATCATATTTCAAATGGTTTATATTATGAACAAAAACAAACATTACACAATTAAAAGAAAGAAATACTCTGTTAATTTGACATAGCAAATTGCCATTTAATTTAATAGGAAGACAACTCAATTCAGTATTTCTAAAACTGCACTTCCCCTAAAATACAAGTTATAATTCTACTGTTAACGTTTCAGCAACGTTAGTTTTCTGAAAGGATCTGTACTGAGGATTAAAAATATTAGCCCAAACCATCACAGGTTTATTATAATGGGTGTTTTTGGGTAAGTACAGTTTTAATAAATACTGAATAGTTTCCCAATTAAATTAAATAGTAATTTGACTATTACAAATTAACAGAGTACTTCTTTCTTTTAATACTGTTTTCTAGTAAGTAAAGTTCTGACAGTCAAATTGTGCCATACGTTTACTTTATAATCTATATATATATATTATTCATGTATTCTATTAAATTCTTTCGTAACATGAACTCAAACGTACGGATATATATTAAATTTAATATTACATAAATGCTTCGAGGGAACAGTAGTAATTCGTTTCGGTTGGTACTTTAAGTGGAAATCTATGTCACGGCGAAAAAACGGATTTTTAAAGTAGGAATTTCCATGAGATTATGAGTTTACAAATTCGTTAATACTCTTTTAGCTAATTTAATTTTGCTGTTCTAGTATGCATTTATTGTGTGTTGCTAATGCTTGATGTATGAGTAAAAATTAGCAACTTATTTAACACCGATCCATATAGTAAATTTTGTTAGTTATAATTAAATAAAGAAACCGCGTGACATTTTTCTTGACTAACCTTACAATGCCAATAAATTTATTCCGACGAAAATATTTTTGAAAATCGCTGCTGTTTCCATTCTCAAGTCACTTCAAGTATGAACAACGATTAATATACATTATACTCGCATATTTATGAGTTCATAATTAACATTAAATAAAACATAAATTATATGTTGGTCAATATACAATAGTACGCGTAATAATGTCATAATATAACAAACTAAATAACCGAAGCACAATTTATAGTGCACCCATTATCAAACCATCACTTCACCTAGTCCTGTAGATTTCACCACTTTATAAGCCTAGGACCAATCGCATTATTACGTCCCAGGGTTTATACATAAATCAAAACTTGAATCTTGAACTTATGAATGAAACCAGTGAATAGTTTAAATTCTTGACAAGGTTATGGTCATTTAAATTTAACTTTGGTTTCTTCGTTCTAATATATTACGAATCAAAGATATTCCTACCAATCTCATGAAGTTTTCCTAATGATTTCTAACCTTACCACTATAAAAATTTTCATCAAGATGTAGTGAAAAAAAAGCATGTATTAGTTCCATAAACTCAAAAAACCTGAAGAAGTGGAGCGGCTTGCTTGATATAATGGTCAGAAAAAAATTACTATTTTACCCACGGTGCATATAAGTATTAAATTTAATGTCTGCCACTTATTACCAAACCGTAAATGTGTAAATACAACGAGTCTTCAGGTTATATTAAAGGATCTCTGTTATATCTTTCAGTTTTAATGTTCTGCAAACATGTAATACCGTAGTAACCCATTCGTATTCGCTATTTATGGAAAACTTAAAATACGTACCCCAGACACAATAAGTTCGCCACTAATATTCTGGACATCAGCTTTGACTTTGGAAGTAATGTTCAACTGATGACAGTATAGAGCAATTCTTTGCAAGTAGGCTAATAAATCTTTCTTTGTCGAGGATTCTGGACATTGATCAGCGATTTGTCTTGTCAATTTATCAAGTTTTGTCCCAGCTTCAGATATCTTCTTGGCAGCATTGATTACGTCCATTGTAGTTTTCAGAGGACCACGACCCCTAGATTCACAAAAACAAAAACAATATTTTATATATATATAAACATCACGCACCTTATGTTCATGAAAACAAAACACAACTATTCACTTTGAGATGCTTAATTATGTAAGGTCACAAACAATTCAATGAACATATTTGAAGCAGTATCATAATCTACACCAGAGGCAATCGGAACAAACTAAAATAGAAAATGTAATTTAACTATTTCGGATATTAGTGCTATAACTCATACGGAAAATGTGCATAACACTTAATTGTCAAAATAAATTCTCGTTTTAACATGTCGAATCCAGAAGTTTTAAAACGAGAAAATGAGGAAGATACCTGTCATGCACAATGCCAGGGTAAGTATGAGATTAACTAACAAAAAAGTAATGGTTGTCTTAAAAAAGATACCTGAAGAATCCAGTAAACTAAGAACAAACAAGAAACTGAGGAAAGAAAACTATCAATCACATTTGGAAAATACTTTTTGTTCGGCGCAAATTGGAGAATCCAAAAGGAAAATGCAGGTCTAGAAATTCATTCGGTAATGAGAGAGAAAAACTGCATATGATAATAAATGAAAGAGGTCAAATATAAATGACTGATTATGCAGTTCTTAAAACATTCATTATATCTGTAAAACAGCAAGTTCTCTATTACTTTTGCCGTCGATCTTCGTATCATTTCTAGTTATAACTTTACAAGAGGGAGAAAAATCTTTTGGAGAACAAATATCCTGTCCAATAAAACAAATATTCTCGAATCCGTTACTTCTAATGCCAGTACGAAAATGTTATGCACTATTCAGTTAATGTGACTGAAATGCCCGATTTCGCGTCTGGTAGGAAACCATATTATGTAATAAAACAAACGGATGGACCGAGGTCGCATATATATGATCAGGAAACAGGCTGGAGTGCTTCCGTAGTCTTGACCCAGTGTGTTGTTGAACAGAGTCGTATGAAAGTGCACCACGAAGGAAACATAATGAAGCAATTGTCCATTACGTACGTACAAATTGGGACATTCTGCACATATAGCTGCGAAAAACATCAATATATTTGGGTTGGTTTGTGAAATTTTATGGCGGTGACACCACACTGAAAAATGAGCCTCATAGTCAGAGACCAAATAGCATATTCTGATGAATTCCTCAAGAAAACTGTGGAACCGGACCCTCGGAAAAGTGTTTATGCAATTGCCGGTGAGGCAAACACTACCAATATCATTCGGAGATTTCGCGCAATCGGTAAGACGAAAAGTTGGGTGCATGAGTTAGCAACGGCCAACAAATACCTCCGTTCGGAGGTGCCACTCTTTGAGTATATGGAGCAACCGGTAAGAATTCCCGCATTGTATTGTTAGTTCTGAGGAAAAATGGGTCTACTAGGACAATCGTAAACGAACAGGATAGTGAAGGATCGTGATCAACATCCAGAACAGTTTCTAAAACCATCCATTCACCCACAGAGGGTACTGTTGCTGATATAGTGAGGGGTGATCCATCATATTTTTCTCTGTCGAGCGAAACCATCACTACAGATTGTAACAGTGCTGAACACAATGAAAAGCAACGCAAACTATTCGCAAGCATTCACCAATTATCAACAGATATGATGTCCTCATGCTGCACAAGAATGAATGCCCACGTCGCTCCAAACGCCTTCCACGCTGGTCTAGTGACTAGCGCGTACGTCTTTGATACACGTGGTGCCGAGTTCGATTCCCGGCAGGAGAGCATTGAAAAATTGAACGCATTACGGTGGCTCGGATTCCAACTTAAACTGTAGATCCACGTCTTCTATAGCCTCCATTGTGACCCCCCCCCCCACACACACACATCTACCTACCTACCTAATGTCCCTCAAAGGATAGTGCACTGTTCTCATGAGTTGTAGTATGACACCCTTCCTCACCTATCATATTATTTTAATGTCTTTTTCACCAACTACCACCTCTTCTAGAACTTCGATAATTTCTTGGAAGAAGAACTTTCCTCATGAACTTGTGGTTGAGGATTTCTTCGTATCGCAGATTCCAGACTTTTTTTTTTTTTTTTTTGTCATGGAAAAATGAAATTAAATATTTCAGTCTAACGTTCCACGATTACGCCCAGTTAGGTAAGGAAGACTACTATGATTAAAGCAAGTGAATGATGGAAGAATTGGTGGAATGATAAAGTGAGAGGAAACGGGAGTACCCCCGAGAAAATCCAGACACAATGTTATTCGCCATAAGCTTATTTAGCTGGGGATCGAACCAGGAACCCCACGCACCAGAGGTAAGCGCTTTACCACGAAGCCACCGTGTCTCCTCATTATTCGTCATGGAATTCAATCATTGGCTGAGCAAAGGCAAAATTATGACTACTACCGGAAACCAAATATTGTAGTTCTTTCTTTTCTCTGAAAGCGAAACACGCCAGTCTGACAATTCAATCACACCAACGCAACAAAAACCAAAATATGAACTTGTTTTCTGAACATTCGAAATCTTTAACTAGCTGTTTACACGATTCATCTTTCGATACACACAAAAACAGATTAACGCAAAAGTAAAAACTACGTCTAAACTGACTTTCATAAGCAGTCGGCACCATCATTCTTGGAGGAAAATGTTTCCGAAAATGTTCAATTTAATATGGTTGGAAATTTTCACTGAGTAAGAGAGAACATGAAAAATGGAACATATTAAGAATACAAAGAGGAAAAAAGTGAGAATTACACATATGACGATAATAATATAAGTTGTTTGATATTTTTAAAGTAGAATGCCAATCATTCCTGAAGTTGAAGTGTATAGTTTATCGTCCCACAATTCTATTTTGTAGGTTAAAGGAAACGGACAGTAGTTGAAAATGACTGAAAATAAAAACAGGTGAAAGAAGAAAGGAAACATTCACGGATACGATGCTGTCCACCTAGAACGCATGGAAAAAGGTAGAACCATGAGTTCTGTCACCAAAAGTGAAAGCTCTGCACTAAGGTCCCCAAATAAATCTTGTACAGTTCTGCTAAGTAAATTATTAAAATTTAACATTTGTATAAAAACGAACTAAGTTCAAAATCAATCAACTATGTATGGATGACTGTTTTTCTATTTTTCCATTTGATCAACCTTCTTTTTCTTGTTTCTTTCAACAAATCAAGAGTGAGAATTTGCATATTCCATACAATATGCACGTACTTACCGAGTGAAATCAGTCATTTCCATCATTATCATACACATGTGTTTGGCTAGAACAATAATGTCGTTTCCTGTGTCATCCCATTTGGCCACTTCTCTATCGAATTTCAGTTTCTCATTTCGGAAGTATTCTACTTGTTGAGCAATCTTCTGTTTATCTTCTTCTGTCATCTTACGCATTGCTTCCTATAATAAAAAACACAAATGAAAATAAATTTGGAAATATGTTTTTCAAATTTATATTTAAACCTTTATCAAGCGAAAAAGTGAAAGTGACGTTGCTACGCAATACAAATAAATACTTGTATATCAACAAATATTACTTAGGCAAAAACTAATAGATTTGCAACATGAGTTATACAATACTTCCAAACAAGGCAAGTTTTTAGTGTCTGAAAACACAAAATCACATCTTAAGGCTTCTCATATATTTGATTCAGTGTTTGTATGTAGGTTCTTCGTCAGCACGGAGGTTATATAGGACGAAACCTAAAGTTTAAAGTGAGATCTGAACCACTGCAGTGAATTCGAAGGCATGCGCGCTATATATTAGAAATGAAACGAAATCTTTAAGTTTTACGTCCCACAGTTATGCCGGCTGGTTAAAGGAGATGGTAATGATGAGAAATGGAGAAAGTGGGAGGAAACAGGAGAACCCCGAGAAAACCCACGCACACGGTGTTTGTCCGCCACAAAGTCTATATATTAGACTAGAGATCCATATTTCAGTTAAGACTTTTTGTTCAACACATTTATCAGGTTAGAACTTTCTCAGTATTAGTCAATAATTTTTATGTTACCACCTTCCAGGCTGAATAATACACGCTATAAATTGTTTTAATAACATTTTTACATTATTATTAAAATAATGTCACACAAATTTCTTAACTAAAATTTTGCAAACGGAGAAATAACTTTCGTAATGAATACTGATCTTCAACTAACAAAATCAAGGGGAAATGGTGAGTTACTTATATTTTCTTCGGAAGTTAGGTTGGGTAGTAGTTAAATGTTTAGTTTAACAAAAATGCCAACTACAGATTTAACAGCACAACAACAACATAAAAAAAAAAAAAAAAAAAAAAGCGCAATATTAAAGTTTCATAGAACCAGATATTCTGGAAGTTTTCTTGTATTTCTCGTAAAATTTGAATCGAAAAATCGACCACTCGAACAGGGATATTTTGCTGCTGTAGCCAGATCTTATACAAGTGGCAAAAGAGGAAGGGCCATAAATTTGAAACAGAAAAATACGAATATATATACATATTTCCTATTGTTGAACAACTGCTGATTACCCAAGTTTCTAGGAGAAATATAGGAAAACATTCTCAGACATTTGGAATATGTCAACCGCTCAACATCAGAAATCGACAACGGAGCGAAAGAAAAGCCAAATTTGTATTCACTTCAAGCCTTCCATCGAGATAAATGATGAGTAGGTAGATTAGTTGTGCTATTTATTTGGAACTCGGCCTTGACAACACTAAACTGCTCCTTTATCTTATGGGAAAATAACTTAAAGATGTAAATGAACCCCCATTTAGAATGCATATTTCAATCGAAATCTAATGGCGAGAACCCAACTTGACCCAAGTGCTACAAATGTTCACTCATTTCCCTCGTTGTCTACCCGTTTCCATATGTTTTCCCTTTCCTCTGTTGTTCTAAATCTGTCGCTGGACATATTAACAGCATGCCTATTTTCCTTCCTATGATTGTTCGATTCCTCGCTGGCATTGTGTGATTTATGTTTAAAAATCTACATTAGAAACAATTGAAAATATTTTGTGACGTTTAACAATGAAAAACAGGTAACATTTAAAGGAACTGACGAACAACATTTAAATCTAAAAATTAATGAACCCATTACTGCGGTGTGAAATATTGTTTCTGGCATATATTTTTAACTCCCGCAACTAACATACGCATTTTACTGAAATTGATATAATAACTCTGTTCGGTGTAAGTACTAACTATGTTTAAAAAATTCATGTCAATTGGTTCGGCCTAATGATCTGATCACAAAGAACATTACATTCTTTTCATTAATACAAATATTTCCAGATTTTGTTTTTATTATTTTTTAACCACAAAAGCATTTATTGTAATAAACATATTACTTATGATATTCAAATGCAAACTTGAATGAAATTTATTTCAATTGTATGTGTGAGTAACACTGATCTAGATTAAAGCTGATAAAAGTATCACAGCCTTTATATCTTAAGTTCTTGTTTCTTTACGGTGTTTTCATTGTAGATGGAAGGAAACCTTTGAAGGGGTATTTATCTTCTGCACATTATATATTTATTTTAAGTATTTTCATTACTGTTAGAAAATGCTATACAACCGTGACTTCTCTTTCCAAATCTAATTTAAAACGAAAAATCCTAATTTAAAAAAATAAAAACCTGTCACCTTAATTTTGGGAGAGCCTCGTAACTGTTTTTGGACCGTGTATTGTATGTAAATAACCATATCGTCCTGAATATGTTTCATGTATTACATAACACACTTAACTTCATTATACTTACCCTAGCAGTACATATACCACTGATATCTGGATATTCATCCACACCATGTTCTCCAGTATGTGCGCTTGCTGCAATAAAAAATAAATTTAAATTTGTACCACAGGAAATACAGGTGAAATATAAATAATATATTTGAAACCAATATCAAGATAAAAACAAGCTTTTAACTCTATTAAAATCAAAGCGAAAATAATTTTTTTCTACTTGTTTCTTCCTAGTTTTGACTGGCAAAACCCGCGAAGAATTCTTTTTAAATTCAAAGAAAACTATATTTAAACTTTATACAATCAAAGATGAAACGAGGTTACATGAAAATGTTAATGAAAACGTTTTGAAAATAGTGAATTTCACTTTGCTGATTATTTGTTTCATTTTTATATTTATTTATTTATTTATTTATTACTTGACAATGTGTTTGGTCAATTTGTTAAAACCTTATTCAATATCTTTATTTCTTTTTGAATGTCATTGAACAAGTCTGTAGCTCGACAAATGAAAATACGAGCGCTGATGGAAAAGTTTCTGCAAACTACTATTAAAAGTGGCGCTAGTGTTCCGCTATTATGAAATTCGGAAATATAGAAGTTTCTATATTTAAAATGTAAAGTATTCAGAACTCAATAATTTCGTACATTTCGTATTAAGGATAATTATAATTAATACATTTGAATACATACGAGATTTCTTTTGTTAAGTTTGTATTCTTTGACAAAACAACTATTCTACTTACAGGTTTATGCAGTTCATGAATACTGTACTTCCGAGATTTAGACTTTCAGTCCTTCACTGGAGTCTTTGTCACGAATAATAAAATCGAAGAAAGAAAAAAAAAAAAAAAAAAAAATCAGGGAAACTAAAACGAACGGATTACCAGGGTAGAGCAGCGCTGGGAACACTTTGTCAAAACCAGAACACATCAAATGATGAAGATATGGGCTGAAATATCGCGGAGTTAATTTGCGTATTATTTTATTTTGTTTATGGAAAGTTGCTAATTCATATTAGTATTTTTATTGATATTGCAATGCTGTGCAATAAATTACGGCTTCCCATTATTAGTGTCTAAAATTAATTTTGTTTTTAAAAGGAACAAACAGATTTTCAACGAGTCTTTCTACTTCATTTTTAGCCTCCAATAAAATGGTTTTGAAAGTGTTTCCAGCACTGTTTCTATCCTCCATGAAAAGGGCACCAGGAAAGAGTTGAATGCTTGGAAGTCCAAGTGGTATTCAGGAATTGCATAAACCTGTGATCAGAATAATAATTAGAATTCCAGAGCGTGTCTTTAGAATGTCTGCATTTGAAACTACTTAACAAGTGCTATACTTACATTTACTTCTTGTTTCAATTGTGTAATGTTCATCGAATTCCACATCTTCTGGATCCAGCTCCTCGTCAGTCTGCAACACAATAAGATCCAATAAGCAAGATTTTCAAAACATTCGTCAATTCTAAATGGCGCTAAGACTTCCTTGCTTAAATTTATAATTTACATTTCAGACACCATTTCTATCTAATCCAGGAAAGCCATGTTATTTTTGTACTCGAGAATCAATCGTGGTGGGGCCCGGAAGTATATTCATTAATTTTTCTATATTAAATAATTACATACTGATGTCTGCCGAAATTAAGTAATACTTTAGTAATTAATAATCTTAAAAGCGGCAAAACACATGATAAATAAGCCTTATATATATATATATATATATATATATATATATATATATATATATAAATGAGCAAAAAGCTTAACATTCCCTGGCAAAAGTTAGCTAGGTAACTGCTTAATTGTCAATGAAAATTCAATTATTCCTGTAGTTTTAAAGAATTAGACTAGCCGCTGGCTCGCTTGGGGCTCCGCCCCCAGACCTCCGAGTATGCTCGGCCTACGGCCTCGCATCCCTTGAACCCACAATTTTATCGTTTCTTTTCCTATTTCAACTACCTAAAAGATAAGATTTTGTACCCCAAGAAAACGCCCACTTGAACAGCATGGGAATTTCTTCATCCTCCTTTACACCCCTAAAATATTAAAAATATTCATTATTGGCAATTTTCCTGTCGGTTAGTTCTGGAAGGCTATAATCATGGCAAATTTCATCATTCTAATCCTGCCGGAAGTGCCTAAACATTTTGGGTGTAGAAGACATACCATATAAATAACATGGGAAATATTTTTCAGTTCCCCATAAAACCACTCTACGGTTGGAAATTTTTATTTCTGATAATTCACTTAGGTAACGCTAACGAAAGCGTACAAGCATACCGAATTTCAAGTTTTCATTCCAATTCTAAGTACCTAAAACATGAGATTATAGGTCCGAAAAAAGGTCCATTTAAATAACATATGGAAATTCTTCATCCCCTCTTTATACCCGCTAAATATTAAAAACATTAACTTTTAGCAATTTTCTTGTGAGTTAGTTCCGGAAAGCTACAATCATGCCAAATATAATCATTGTAGCCCTACAGAAACTGCTCAATAATTTATGTCAGTTCATGTAGTTTTATATATAGTTAGGATTTTTTTTGTTTGTTTCTTAAATCATTTACTCTTAATAATCTTATCTCATAAAATTTTACATTACTATTGCTCGTACAATGAGTTTGATAAATTCTCAATGAGAACAATTGTTCCATTGACATTTAATAATAATAATAATAATAATAATAATAAGAATAAGAAGAAGAAGTAGAAGAAGAAGAAGAAGAAGAAACCCACGTTAACAAGCAATTCTTACCCTATTCATCAACACTGCTCTTCTAATTTCTCTTACTCCATCGTAAACAAGTCTTGATGCATCTATGAATTCATTCTCATCAACATCTTTCGATGGATTAGATGACAATGCGTCAACAGCTACTTCAACCCTTTGCGCAAAATTTGGCATAACTGTAAAGTTTTTTAAAAAAAAAGAAAGAAAGAAAAGGAAGATTAAAACTGCATTATACATATATATATATATATATATATATAATCAAAGCGACTATACACCCAATTCAGCAATGCGTATTCAATGATTTGTAGTGTTATTTCGCGAATAGCTCGATTAATATTGTGCTTAATTGCCTGAATCGTTTCCGAATTGTCAACGTAACACTGATATGTAACTACATTCTACAAAAACGTCCACTGGAGTCAATTCGTATTTTCGCGGACACAAAGGAACATCAAAATGGCTGATGACATTCGAGACTTTATGCACAATTCGCCTCAGGCTAGTACAGTTAATGTTCAGTTGCTATGATCTGTGGCGAGTAGAGGTCCTCGGGTTGAGGTGCACACTTTCGGCAACAGCAACAATATTCTGGTATGAATTCCATTTCTAGAGAATGACACTTCGTAGTAAACTATTTCATGTCAAACAGATATATTGATTAGAACTGACCTTTTATTTTATTTTATTTTATTTTTTATTTTATTTTATTTTATTTTATTTTATTTTATTTTATTTTATTTTTTTATTTTCAGGAACTTTGATTCATACTGTTGAGAGATCGAAAATATTTATATTATATGTATACAGCGTGAGCCATTTATTTTGAAATACCCTTCGAACTATTGAACTAATAGATTTCTAAAGAAATTCTGAAGTTTTCTGCGGTACAAATGTTGACAAGAGAAGTTGTTTGTCAAACTCTGCAATACCATCAATTAACAGTGTTGCCAACCGGATACAAATGTACTGTCATTTGAAAAACCGCTGTGTACATCAGCTCAATCAATATTTCAAATCTGCATCTTAAACGAAAACGTACAATATCACATTTGTTATTCAGTGTTACAAACTAAAGACGGGTCCCACAAAATATTCAGATGCAGTCAGAGGACAGGGTGATGATGTCACGAATGTACGACGCACTAGTTGTAGCCCCTGAATGGGAATTAGACGCGAGTGAGATTTATCGTTTATTTCCATTCTAACAGAATGCTAAGTGTGGGTCGTGTAAGTGCACCCGTTCACATGCACATCTATGGACCTGCATATGGGTACCAATGTGTTCGAGACAGAAACGATCATCATGAACGAACACGACCATTCTCCATTCGCCTCGCCAAAGCAGTTTCTACTGATGTCATCGAAGATATTCTCAATGATGAGCAGGTATCGGAACTAACTGCAAGAAGAACGACAAAAAAACAGACCTCGCTACAACAATAGACTATTCAGGGTTCGCACGCCCATGTAGCGGATCATGATTTCTCATTGAACTAGTAGTCGCAGTCTTGTAGTTACGACGGCCCAAATAATCCTTATGTTCAGGTACTCTACAGCGCGTCGCGGGCACAGGTCAGATATGAATATCCTCTGCCTATAACCGCTGGCCAACTGACATGTCACGTCTTACATGGGTAGAAAATTCTCCAATACACCTATCAGGTCTCTCGCAGCTCAACTACACACCATACTCCAAGTCACTTAATTGCACAACAGTATGCGGTCGCATCGTGCTGAGATTGTAGGTACAGACTGTTATCAACATGCACAACTAACTCGTCGTGTTGTCCAAGGCTAGCAGCATATCATGCACACACTACGACTACACAGACACATTCTGTGGAATCGGGTTTTCGAGTATTAAAAAACAGGTGTTAACGTAAGTAAGTAAAAAAACGCTTATTTATTCGTTCAGTATCTAACCTAATATAAACAGGACGCACTATTAAAGCATTAGTTTGTACCTGAAGTGTAATATCCCAGGTTTGAAGAGTGTAAACTAGTGATAGGGAACAAAATTCGGTTTTTCAGTTTTTAGAAATCCAAAACCAGTTTTCGAACTTTCAAAAACTACCATTCGGTTTTTCTATCAAACCGTTTTGATATTGAAGATCGTTCGGTTTTCTATTTAAAACAGTTCAGTATTACATCAAAAGCTTTTTGATTCCTCAATAATTTGTTTGGAAATGAGTATTACAAGAACAGATGCAGGCTTCGGCGAAAAGCCGAACCGATTTTTAAAGAAAACTACTGTTAAAACTAGTTTCAGTGAAAATTCGAACTGGTTTTGGAGAAAACATATGTCATTTCTCTAAAAATCAGTTTCTCGTTATTATGAAAACCGATTTTGCCCTCCCCTAATTTACTTGACGTCACGTACATCGAAGGCGTGCGGATAACGACAAACCTATGGGAAAATCTTATGTGTGTGTGTAATCATACAAAGAAAGTTAACTTTCTGATGTGAAGAATGAAACAATTTCAAACAAATAATTAAAAAGCTAAACTGCATTACTCAAACGAAGACTAAATAGAATTGATAAGAATTTACCTTGATCCCTGAGAACTTTCACAGCTTCTAGCACTCGCTCCGTGTAAATGCCTGGCTCATAGTTGTCCATTTCTGCTCCTACAACGTTACAAACTCTTGCAGATCGACCTCGAATAGCACCTGCCGTACGGTCCAATGTATCTGCGTCTCCTTCTTGTAAAGCTAGAACACACTTGTTCACATCTTCCAGAATGTGATTCTCTGTAAAAGTGAAAGTGGACAAATAAGAGCATTCTAATGATAGTTAGAAAGATGTTTTTACTAATATGAAATTAATAACCTATAATAATAATAATAATAATAATAATAATAATAATAATAATAATAATAATAATAATAATAATAATAATAATAATAATAATAATAATAATAATAATAATAATAATAATAATAATAATAATAATAATAATAATAATAATAATAATAATTGTATTAAATGCTATTCTTATTAACGACAGCTATTTCATTTAAGGATATGAATTAAGCCATGTTTATACTAATTTGTGTACATATTATTTTTACTTAGTGAGTCTAACATTTAATGTACTATTAACTGCTTCCACAAAAGCTCGGGAAATTAACTAGGAATTCATCTCAGTTCTCAGAATTTACTCTTGGATTATTATTTTTCTTTAATATGAAAATGTGTTTTGAAATTGTTTACTGATAAGAAAAATTTATGCTGAGGACTTTTCTGAACATTTTTGTAATGTGGTGCTAGTTTGCAGAAACTTTACTCACTTCTAACAGGCACTTCATGAAAACGCTGTTATAAACTTCAATCTATGTTAAAAGTTACGTCAACTTCAATGAGTACATACTTCTTGAACTTGCTTGGATAGTAAAATACTTAACTGAGTCACAATAAGGTAACACTATAACAGTTTTTAAATAATTCTTCTTCTTTGTTGCCTGATCATCTTGTGGTCTAGTAAATTATTGGGTAGTAACTAAATCTTGGAAATTACTATTTTTCAAGGTTGACTGGTTTAAACCAAAAAACAAAAAATGTTCGTATAAGTGTAAGTGTTTGTAAAATCTTGATGAACACACATTTGTGGGTTATCACGTTTCACTCCCGTATATTATTCGTATTACATTCAAACCTAAATTCTCCATTCATTACTTAAAAAAATTATACTACAAAAGCAACTTTTTTTATATAAGTTTTTAAATGTTTATTTTGTGATTTTTTTGTAGTTGTTATTATTGTTATGTAATTGCAATCGAAGAAAAATTCTAAATATTGTTTCGTTTCAATGTTTACTATTGATAAAATATATCGAAAATTCCGTACTTTTTGTGTGTATGGGGGGGAAGTCATACAGACCCCACGAGAGGCATTTAGTGAAATAAGTATCTTTGGTATCTATTTATGTATAAATGAGTCTGAGCCAAAGTGGACTCAAATAATTCGTATCTTTATTCACTTTTCTTATTGATATGCAGATTAAGTCGGTGTATTTCTTTAATTTGGACCAATAAAAGTCGTTGTTAACTAACTTGAACTAAATTAGTTCTTCTGTACTCCGTAGTACTTTGAAATTGTTCATATGTAATTCAGTGTTATGGTTTCACTTGTGCAACTGTTTATCTTTTTGTCCTTTTGAAATGACTCTTGACAGTTATATTAAGAAGCACGTAAAGATCAGTACAACGTATTTCTTTTTATAAGGATTCCTTCGTGAGTGAGTCGTCAGACGTATCGCATTTGTGGCCAATTAGTCCTGGTTCCGAGTTCAAATGGAGGACAATTTTTCTCGGATGTAACTCGAGAAGCGGTTTTTATTCCGCTTTAAGCTTATGTGAACCCTTCCAGCATAACCCGGTTGTTGCATAATAACATCAAGGCGAAACAAACTTATTTCTGTCCATATATGATATGAATATATAGAGCAAATTATTTAAACCATAAAAACCTGGTTTAAACCAAAAAAACCTGGTTTAAACCAAAAAACCGTTTTTTTTTTGTTTTTTTTAATAAAAACCATGGTTTTTGCCAACCCTGCTATTTTTGTTCCTAACCTTTTCGAGACAGGGTCATTTTTGGAGTTTTCGTTCACTTTCAGTTAATAAATTATAACACAAAGACTAATTACTTGGTTGATATAGTTACATCTTGTTTTTCAGAAGAAAGATATGGCAATTTTACGACGTAAGTTCGATTGCAGTGTTACCAACGGGAGGGAAATGTAGGGGTAAAAATTCACAAAAAATTCCCTAACCGAATTTTAAGATTTTTGGAAGCTGGCACCACTGTCGCACACATGGGTCTAAGTCCTCTCAAAAAAATTCTTTGGTGTGTTGACAACTCACAGTGAAAACGAAGTCGTTGGTTGCCATACAAAGTCAGAAAGAAAAAATTCTCTATCATACACACGAAATTTTTGACACTTCTTCCGCCTCACAAGCAAAAATCAACAGTTATGGAAGGTCGGAAGTTTCCCTAATTATCCTACTGAAACTTTTTATGGTGTGCTGTGTAGGCCAAAGACGAGGCTTTCAGACAGTGGTACATTTGTTCCCATGCAGCCAACAAGAGGGAAATTATAGACGCAAAAGTAGGATATTTTCCGAATGTTTCACCTAAAATCGGGAACCTAAATTCGAATTTTTCGTGCGCCTCCTAACTACACTGATCGCGGGATGATCCAATTGGTCTCAACAATTAAGTATCCACACGAGGTATGTACCTGACAAGTCCTAAGTGGATCTCTCTAAAACGAAGGAAATTATAGGAAAAAAAGAAAGAAAAAGAGAAGGGGAAATTAGAAAATTCTCGAATGTTTGACTTTGGGCTCAAATTTGAGAGGGAAATTCGACACTCAGGAAAAAACAGTTTTAGCCGTAAGTATGTTTTATGTGACACATTGAGTTAATAAAGATTCTTAATTGAATATTAGAAATACATGTAGTAAATAAAAAGATGGCTACTTTACTTTTGTGCAAGCACTTTCTCCTATTTTCTTTTACCCAATTGTATTCAATTTCCACTCATATGTAAAGTAACAATAATCTTTAGTGTAACGTCCTATTGTTATGCCTTGTAAAGTAAAGGAAGTTATGGAAAATACAACGAAATGACAATGAAAAACTGATGGAATAACAGCATGAGGGGAAATGGATGAAAACTAAACTACCAGGATGTACATTCACACGTAAAGATTTCTACCTCTCATTACATAGTATGGCAATTATTGATACCTACTTTTCACCTTGTATAAACCATCCATATAATCGTTAATTTCGTTATTACTAATGACAGGTAATAATTTTATTATTTGAATTCCACTTGGAGAAGTTATATTAAGACGTAATCTCTAAAGTTAGTAAAAATTATTTCGAAATGCAGCTTAATTTTCCATTTTCTGTGTCACTGACATGTATTAAAAATACAGGAGTTATCAAAGCAGTATGAATAATGCAGTGTCTCAACATTCGGGCACGACGCTAATAGGACGACATTTAAATGTTTATTTTGGACATTACAAAACAATAAATAATGGTACGCTAAATGTTAATCGATTCTTTAATAGTTCACTTTCTTCGATCTTCTCTTCTACGGTGACAAACCATGTTCAGTTACTTCTATTATTAGCAGCTGAGAGATTTTTCTCTTAATTACCAAATATTATCTAATTATAAATTCACCGTAACAGTTTATATACTGTTAACCTCAATTTTATTATTTTCTTTCTTACTTGCGGAACAGAATTTTACTACAGGAACTGAAATTTACTAGTTATAAGACAAGAGCAACAAGAAAGAAAGAAAGAAACAAAAAAAAAAAAAAAAGCATTAACTTCAAGAGTTTGGTTTGCATATACACCCGACACAGTGATATTTAAGTTATCTGGTTGTGACTACAAATTACGCTGGCATGAGTATTCCAATAGTATGCACAATTATGCCATGCTAGTCTGGTCTGTAAAATAGCAAACTAACGAATACGGTAATTTATAAGCTCTGATACTTCCTTCTACTGGAAATTTCAAACTTGATATCAGTTGTTGTTACTTTATATACCCTATACATAAAATGCTCGCTCAAATCACGAACCAATCACAAATGTAAAATCAAATTTACCTGAAACAGCAAGGAAGTCGTCTATTGTAGTGATATCATCCACAGCTTCGGTTAATATTCTCACTTGATTTTCCCAAGCATCGCGGAAAACATCCATGTTCTCTTGTGCAACTTTCGATCTAGGTCTGGCGGCCAAAATACGAGCTGCATTGATGACTTGTGGGCACAAGTTTTCGATCTGGGAAGCCGCATAACGCACCATCTTTACTCCATCCTCATTACCCGACATGCTACAAGCTAAGTTTGCAACCTACAATAAAATGTATACATCAAATTATCACTACATATTTAATATATAAAATAATTACACACAATGAGCTCCTTCGCTACATCAGATTTTGAATTGAAACATGGGGTCCAACTAGACGTTTCTTAGCTTTTCTTCTTGATATATATATATATATATATATATTAGGGTGGTCCTTAATTTTCGATTTCCGAATTTCTTTGCTCCCAACCCCTAAATTGGTTCCATGTCGGACCAAATTAATCTGTGAAAAAAATGGGCTCAACCGAAGAATATTTAACCGACCCCCAAGCGACCTGAACATCTGAATGCATTTACAATGTATAGTATATGGCAAAAGTTTGTAATAAACTCTTGTAACTTAAAAATGGCTGAGGGAAAGGAATCACATCTTGGATAGAGGTTGTAGAAGTAGATCCATACCTCACACTGAGTAGTGACCGAGATGACGCATATCTTTACGTCCACCATCTTAGATTCGGGCACAAAATTTTAAATAGAAATGACCTCGTATGATATATCATTTTGAGGTAGCTTTTGACGACAAACAGACGTCTGCCTTTATTTTCCACTTATCTCTGAACATGTAATAATTATCAACTATGGAAAGTAAAAGCTCCGAAGTAATAAAACTTAATATTCTGTGAGTTTATATCTCTGCACGGGCTGCAGATTTATAAGATTGTTGAATAGTTTCCCTTATTTGAATTAAACCATACAGTAAAGAAAGAAATGCACATGCCCATCTATTTGGAAAGAAGATGTGAACTTTCAACGTGGGTTGAATATATTGAAAAACATTGTGGTGGTGAATGATGTTGCAGAGAGGTGTGAAACTGATACAAGAATACGGGAACATTTTAAGAAAGGACGAAAAAAAGAAACAATACATATTGCAGATAGTCATTGAACACAGAAAAAAGTATCCAGATGCTACAAAAATTGGCTTAATGATGCAGTAGAATTTGGCTAGTTATCCACAGCCTTCAGCTTTCTTTTATCATCATTTTAAACATTCATTATATTATTTATGTAATTTCATTTCATATAAATAATTTCAATATAGGCTGGTGTGTATTTCGACGGGATGTAATTATATAACAACATATATAATTATTTCCTTGTTACATGTATGTAATAGTTTATTCATATTTCAGTAACCAATAAAGAAAAAAAAAACAATATTGAAAGATAATAAACTATTATTTCAAAGCTAAAAAGAATTAAATGACCAGAGATAAGTTGAAAATATATGAAGATATGTTTTTATAATGAAAGGTTACCCAAAAACGATGTCACAAAACATCATTTCCATTTAAAATTTTGGGCCCGAATACAAAATTGCGGACTTCAAAATGGCCGCCATCATGCTATTTCTCAGGCTCAGATGTGGATTACTTCCAATCCCTGTATCCAAGATTTGGTCCCTTTCCCTTCAGCCACTTTAAAGTAAGAAGGGTTTAATTCAGACTTTTCCTATATATTAACATATTGGATATGCATTCAAACTTTAGGTCGCTTAAGGGTCGGTTAAATATTCTTCGATTGAGTCCATTTTTTTCATGGATAAATTGGGTCCGACATGGAACCAATTTAGGGGTTGGGAGCAAAGAAATTCGTAAAAAAAAAAAATTCGCCATGTAATTAAGGACCACCCTTATATATATATATAAATTTCCCCTCCCGCCAAGCTAACGAGAAGTTTTGGCGAAAGTGCTCATAGCACATATCTTTCGCGCTCTGATACTACTCCAGAGCCGAAGCTCTACCTAAGCTCTGTAGATAAAAGTCAAATGGGAATGCAACGATCATGTATAGTATGTGGGGCGACGTGCACGCACATTGACATATATTCATGTAAAACTGACTGTACACGCCACAGGCGGATCACACTGATATAAATAATGCTAAATAGATGCTATATGGGTTTTCATTGAAATGGGATCAAAAAATAAGAGCGAATCAAAAAAGTTTGTCCTTTGAAACTAACTCTAGTTTGGAATCCTCTGATGATCTATTATTTCAACCTTTCATTTTTTTTCACGATTATCAGCAACTTCTTTCAACATATCTAATACATCTGTTATACTAATACGTTAACCTCACATTAATATACTCCGTAAGCTCCTTTATCTTCGTGGCCATCTGGTTGCCATATGAACCTTTTGCGAGGAGATTCAGATCAGACTCTCGATGGGAATTCATGTGGTTTGGATTACACCTTTAGGCGTAGGTCCACATCTCAAATAGCATCGATTGAAAACAGATATTAAATTCAAAATCAACAAACCAACGTGCTCTTCCGAAGATATTTTCGGCCAACTTCATGAGTATATTCGAGCAAGCGTGACATCGAAAAGTCGCCTTTTAATATTTTGCATGTTGAAGAATATATTCCACCAAACGTAGCTACTAAGTGACCAAAAAGTCAAACTACCCACGAGACAAAATATATTTTTTCTTTTGTTGCAAGTGACAGATCATGATAACTGAAGTAAAGAACTTATAGTACAGTAGTACATCAGCATGGTGTACACGCTGGAGGAAAAGATTTTCATTCTGCAAGAGTACATAAGGAGTTCAGGTTAAGAAACCAACGCTAGGCAAGGGCACATCCCGAAAAGGTATCTTCGAATAAATCAACCATTAAATGTATGTGAGATACATTCAAGAGAACTTGAACCGTTCCAGTTCAGGGTCGTATTTTGCAACAATTAATCCTTTTAGTAACATGTTGGATAATTTAAAGAATAGATTAGAAAGGTCCTGGAGTCAATTTTTCCATTTTTACAGGAGAGCAATTTCAAATTAACACTTTACATATACTTTTTCTGTATCAATTTTCTTGAATTTTTTCATAGTTATTAGCACATTCTTTCACGTAATCAAAGGAGCATCGGAAACTGAGTTCTCAAATCTCTGACACTGTTACCTGAAAATGAGAAAAATTGCACTTAACATCCCTGGACCCTTAAATTACGACAGTCACTTAGTCTATCGCCCCTAACTTCTTTTCTTCCTGACATTAAAATATTATCTTCTCACATACTAAAATATTATCTTCTCACATACACGTCAAACCATAGTGTACCAATTGGTATTTTAGAGAAATGTTAAAATCATACGATAAATACCTCGACAAGCTTATTAGCATGTTCTTGGAAGACAAGAGCATATTCTTCCACCTCCTTCTCGTTACCAGCCTTGGCAGCCTCAATGAGAACCAACAGGGGAACATTGGTTTCCAAGAAGCTGAAAAAAAAAAAAAAAAAAAAAAATTACAACATTAACTAGGTTTCAAAGTAGAATAAGGAACTACATTTCGATGTGAAGTAATGTATTTATTAGGTTCAAATTCATGAACTCGAATAATACATATACAGAAAAGTTTCTTTAATTTTGGAAGGTGAAATATGATAAATTAACCTTGACGAATTTGTTTTGTTAACGGTAATGGAACTGCAGTTTTCGTGTCTTCATGTATATACGGAAATTACAATAGTTTATTAGTAGAGCTACCACTATTCGGTTTATACCCGACCGATTTTGAAAGATAGTCACCTTTGAAGATGTTCTATTGGATAACCAGCCCTGTTAACTATTGCCCGAAATCAGAAGTTTTTATTGGAGCAAACTTCGGCGAAGCAAACACATGAGAATTCGGTCCCCTCCTCCGTGCAAGCTTTCCAGAAACCTTTAAAGACGTGTGGACGCTGATGTTGGAGACGTCTTTTCAACAGTCGAAGCCTCAGAAAATCATTAGGCATCAGGAATCTTCACATGAATATCTTGAAATGAACCAGCAAGGATTCCTAATTCCAGTTCTATTTCCTGATACAAAAAGTACTGATCTTCTGGGAATATGGCTTGAAGTCGTGTTTATATGGATCCTCACCTGATTTGCGTCTATACAGTACAATTCTGAGATGTTCATCTAAAAGATACTGTAGGTGTCATAGTGGATTCCTAAAAGTATTTTACATTCACTTTCACGTTTTGTTAACCTTCCATAAGAGTAATTCCCCAGATAGTGCCCGAATATGATCACCAGCAGTGAGATGGATGTACGCTTCATCCACTGGGACGACTATCTTCCGTTTGGACACTATCTAGTGCTTTTCATTGTTTTCTAAAGTTTGTTTCATGTTCTGCAATGTGTCGTGGGAGCAGGTGATGTATAGGCGCCTTACGGATGCATCTCAGCTGGAGCTGCTCACGAATTTCTGTGTTCACAATTCTCAGTGCTAAATTGAATCGCTAGCCCATCGCCCGTGGATCCTCCCTTGAAGCACTGCGGTGTCACTTTCACTGGAGATTTTTTCTTCGACTTTTCATGAGCGACTATTTCGATATGGACTCCTGGTTTGTGTAACAAACTACAATAGCTTTCACAGTAATCACCGCAAATATGAAGCCATTCCCCCGACAAAGTTTTACTATGAATATGCAGAAAAACGAGCATGGAAAAGAGCTATGACATACATACTCCAATAACGGTTTCATTTACGCACAATTTAACGATACTCATCCACCTACAACTTTAGACCATACCAGCAGACACGTCGTTCTAGTGTCGTTTTCCAGATGGCAGTGATGTTTCTAATTCAGTTCGATATAAACCGAACAGCCTTCTATATATTCACAGCATACTTTACACGCAGTTAAATAAACAGTAAGAGAACAAATAATTTCTAAATATTAAGCGAGAATATTTTACTATTTTCGTTAGTTAAATATTTCTCAACTCATGTACTTTAATATTAGTGCAGGGACACAACTGAACCTTCATTGTAATTGAGAAATGTCTACGCATACTATCTGTTCTCTTTATTCCCGATCGAGTTAGAACACTTTTCAAGCGTTACTTACTAACAAGCAATGACCGAGTGTAAAGAAGGGAGCATTTTAATATCTAGTTTTATATCATCATTAAAGACCATTAGATGTGAAAAAAAAAAGCAATTTTTTTTTAATTTCATTTAAAATGGCTGTTTATATTGCAAAAATGGATATATTAATTATATTCTTATGTAGCTAATTTACTAAAAGTACACATTAAATCCGCAAATCCGCATCATAAATAGCTATAATTAATAAATATGACTTTGAAAGTATCAATACTAGAACACATCAAAACTATGATGTAGAAATAAAATTACGAATCATACGAATGTTGATATCAAACATAATGCTGCATGTAAGCATGTTAATGAACACCGTGACAAAATACTACATTTTAAAAAAGAAAAACTCACACAGGAGGGTCCCACAAGTTGTCGCTGAAATCTGATTGCCACATAGCACATCTGATAGAGCATCATGAGAAATGAAAATCAGCAAAATCTAAGGTGCTATGGACCAGAAGGATAGGGGCTACGGGGCTCCAAAATTTGAATAACCCAAAAACTGTATCATTAATTATGTATGTTTAAAGTAAATATCTTGAAAACCGTTAAAACAATCAAACCAAAATTGTATCAAAACAAGAGAACAAAATGCCCTATCGAAAACCACAAACAGTTTTGCCATAGGTGAAGCAATGTTGCCAACGCAGCATAAAAATATTTTCTTTGGAACAGAACCATATACAAACGTGCACAGATTTAAAATGCGCTATTATCACTAAACATAACAGTGAATTCTAGTGGTACAATGTTGCACACTGTTGGAGCTACGTGTACTGAAAATGTACAATGGAGAAGTCTAATATGTGGCAACAGAGAATAATAAAGGAATGCACTAGAAAAAGTGAGGGATCTGCATTACAATTCCGTAACCCCGGTGAATAAGCAGACAACTCACGAAAACAAAATGATACATGTGAGGAAAGAAACACGTTTTCTAATTCTGTAAACTGGTTCTCCAGATTATCTTATCAATATTTGGAAGAGTACTTTCTTAGTTTATATCTTTCGTGTTACGTGACATTCTTTTACTTCCTCTCCACCATACCATATAACTATGTTTGTACACTGTAATATTACCATATTCACATTGGAAATAGTATAATTATTTCATTACTATCTCATTTCGATTTTATTTGGCCCGGATAGCCGTGTGGTCTAGAAGGCTAGACAACTGACATTATTGATCGCGGGTTCCAATCCCGCCTCGGACATGTTTCTGTCGTACCTTACATTTCATTCTTATCTTTCTCTTTCACAATGGTTCGGATCCCACTTTACATATAGGTCCCGTCCTATTTATTTTCGGAGCTGACACAGGATGTAAAAGTGGTGTCACTCAATTTCGTTTTTCAAATGCGTCAATATTTTGTGACACTGCTCACATTTTGCTACGTTATACTATCGGTGTTATGCATTTGAACTAAATTCATAATATGAGACCCAGATTCCTTTATTACCTCTTGCTGCCACCTATCCGACTTCTCCATTGTACACTTTCAGTACACGTAGCTCCAACAGTGTGCAACATTGTACTATCACACTTCACTGTTATGTTTAGAGATAATAGTGCATTTTAAATCTGTGCATATTTGTATATGGTGCTATTTCAAAGAAAATATTTTTATGCTGAGTTGGCAACATTGCTTCACCTATGGCAACACTGTTTGTGGTTTTCGATACGGCATTTTGTTCTCATTATACTGTACAACTTTTGTTTTGATTGCTTTAACGGTTTCCAAGATATTTACTTTAAACATACATAATCCAATGATATAATTTTGGGGATAAAGCCCCGTAGCTCCTATCCTTTTGGTCCATAGCACCTTAAATTTTGCTGATTTTCATTTCTCATGATGCTCTATCAGATGTGCTATGTGGCAATCAGATTTCAGCGACAACTTGTGGGACCCTCCCGTGTCAGTTCATATTAGGTAAACCTTACATTGTCATCTGATAAAACAAATCATGCCATACAACAACTTGTTCACTTCTGCAATATCAGAAACATTTTCGGAGGCATGGTAGCTCAGCGGTAGAGCGCTCTCCTACGGTACTAGGGTTTCTAGTTCGATCCCAGGCCATCTGAATCTGTGAAGATCATCACTGTCCGTGAGTTTTCTAGGGATTTTTTCGTTTCCGTATCCATTTTCATTCCATGAATTCTTTCACAATCATTTACTTTCATTAATCATTCATCTTCTTTAGTCTAAAGAGTATAACGATTAGAGGTTAAAACTACAAATTTCATTTTCTTTCAGTTGTCAATAACACAAGTTGTGCCATCTGTTCCTTAAGATTCGTTTGAGGCCTGAAAACGATTGTGACAAAATCAATATTTGACGCACATCAGAACCTTGGAATTCATAGCAACATCAACCGTGCTATCAGATTTGTCAACAAGGATTTATTCCCTCCGGTAAGGAGTTAAATTCCATATCTTACAAGTGATCTCCATTCCTCAATATTGGTGAGCAATTTGATTTGTATTCGGCAGAAAGGTGAACAAGACTTAAGAAGTAGCCATGAAATGGTAAAATATGACATTTTCCCAACACAGTACTCATATTCTGTTTACTGTTATGATTGACCATAACCTTTTCAATTTTTTATTTTACCAGTGATAACATCGTCAGCATATCTTTCTGAACATACTGAAAGTTTCAATTGTCTTTAATGGTTTCTCTCGTAATTGTCTTTGTTTCTTGAAATGATTACAGCTTCATCCTTTTCTTCGCTTTTATGTAACCCATGTTCTTCTGTATTTCTCACTCACTCACTCACACACACACACACACACAGAGCGAGAGAAATAAAACGTTCCACTGAATAAGGCATTTAAAGTAAATGCGAAGTGAGAAAAAAAAAGTCACCGAACTCACCTATCAGATACATGATCTACAACGGCTTTACGAAGCTGTCTGCGAAGATCTCTTGTTTTGCGGCACATATGGTCGATGGCTCTTTCCAATCCCTCGCTTCTTTCTTTCACACCCATCTATAAAGATACAAAAGTAAGACTTAATATACTGGAAGTAAAACAGAAGGCTTCATTCTAGACAAGTTTTCTTACCAGTAATACGTTTAAAAAAAACATGGAGATATGACTATAATGCGTAAGTTAACGGAACGTTCAATAGGATTTTTTTTTTTTTATTTTTAATCAGTCATCAATAACTCTTTATCCCTATTTTCCTCCCAATTCGGAACGAGGACTCCAATTAATCATTGTTTATGATGACTAATACAGAATAATTCTCACTCCACAAAAAACTGCATTACTTCTTCACGATTGTATGCATCATTGCGTACAAATCACTGTGTGCGAAAATATAAGTTCTTTATGCAGGAGCTGTGATAACAGGAACAATGATTTTGAAACAAATTTTATATGATTCGAAACAATACTTGTTTCTTTATATTCCTTGTAAAGTGTTCCACAGATGCTGATGCTTAACAAATATCCGTTATTTCGGATGCGATGTAATCATGTTTTTTCAAGGCAGACAGTTGAGGTGTTTGAAGCACAAAGATTCTTACACATTGAAGGAAGATTCAAGTTACTCACTTAAGTTCACTTAATCATGCGTGATAAATGTTCTCCACAACGCAGAATCTCAAAGTTAGCTTGCTGACAGGGACAACTTCAATAGTTTTTAACCAGTGGCGAAGGATGTGAAATTTATTTTCACAAATTATAATTTATTATTCATCCACTTTTCTTGTCACAGAACGTAAGATAATTTTCCAAGATGGAAAATGTTTTTATTGTCCGATAAAAAAAATCGTGGTTATCACCACTGATGTGAGGCCCTCCCAGCAGTGTCCCAGCTGGCAATGGAAGTATTTACAAGCTGATCAGGAAATCTCGCGAGAAAATGTTGATGATAGAGACCGATCTCAGTGCTTATCGACTTTCGTTTGTACATATGTATACAAAGTCTATTTCGATTCTTCGACTGCCTTCGACTTTGATTCGATATCACAAACAAATAAGAAGAAAGAGTACATGGTGTTTATTATGAGTGAGTGCAGATGTGTTTGTTTTTTAGATATTGTGAGTGGATTCTTTTTTTTTCTTTTCCATCTGCAAAGTGAACAAGAGAAAATGCCTGAGTGGCCGGAGAATAGGAACTTAGAAAAAATACTTATTAAAGAATACCCTATCTCAGCATCCTTTTGAAAATACATGTGTTATTAAGGAATGAAGACCAACGCCAGCATCGACAATAGACGAAATAGACGATAAGGAAGTTCTGCAAGCATTGGTATGGTAAAAATAAGCGGATGACTGTATATAACAAAATGTATTTTGCTTTTATTTCCTTTATGTTTGGTGGTGAAGCAGAATGGACAAAAAGAGTTGTCTCCTTTAGGGGAAAAAAAAATCGCGCGTAAAGCAATGTATCAAGCATCTGAAAAACACATTAACAAAAGTGGAAGTTTTGATTTGCTGAGCCAAACGCAAAGAACTGAGTATGCTGTGTCCGAAGCTGTTCGCCTACACACGGTAAATCATAATGAAAAGCTCGCTACTGATAGAATTGTAGACCGTTTAATTCAGGTTGTTTGATCTCTCGGTAAACGGTCGAGGTGGTAATTCCAATTGTCCCAATTACTACCCTTATTTACAAGTGGTATCAGTTTTTAATGTAATATGTTCACACGGTCAAATAGTAGTTCATTAAAATTTCTAATGTAATCTTGCAAGAATATGACCTTGAAACGAGAAGTGTGTGACTTCTATTTTGAACAAGACTAAACAAATCAGATTTACAGTCCGGATGACAACAACAATTGATCAAATTGATACAACTGATACAAATATAAGTATATATAACTAAGAATATATGTAAATTTTCATACAATGTCTCGGTATTTTAGTTTAGAACATGAAAGCCCTACTATGCCTATACTGTAAGTTTTCATAACATGCCCTTTTTTCTGTCTGAAAATCTGGAAACCTTATCATCATAAATTTCAACCTTTAACTTTGAAAGAAAGAAAGAAAAAAAAAAATCTAGTTTTCATGGTTTTACAATGAAAGTACCTTCCTCCTTCTCTTCGTCCTCTTGTGTCTTACTCACGAGGAGGTAGAGAGTTGGGAACTTACGAATGCTGAAAAAGAGGAAGAATGCGGGGAAAGGAAAGGAAAGTTTTGAAGATAAAAAGAGAAACAGAAGTACGAACATACACGATATCAGTGGTAAATAGCAGAGTTGCGTAACTTAGTGTATGCAGTCTCTTGGCTCCGAAGGATGCTAGTGGTCCTCCCGTTTGTCACACGTCAGAATGTCATTAGGAACCATTGTCATTTAAATTTTACTTACTTTCCAAATTTCTAGGTATTTTCTCCCAAATCACAAAAAGTTTAAAAAAACTATTTTTGAGGAGAGGATTTTCAAAAATGGAGGAGTGTAGGGAGAATTTTTGATGGGAATTTCGGATTTAACTACCCGGAAAACATAGAGCAAGCCCATTTCCAGAACTATCGTAAATTTTTCAAGGTAAAATTCTCTATTGCTTAGACTATTATCAAATGTTTTAATCTCTGTTCTTATGTCGCACACGTGTTGTGAGTCATTAATTCACAATATATATATATTACCATCATGGATATGTATGTTGTTCACTGATGCGGAAAGAAATTTTCGAAAATAAAGCTTTGAGAAAAATAACCTAATGTGAAAAAAAAAAAAAAAATAAAGAGATAAACAAACGTAGAAACAAGGAAACTACATAACACTGGACTTCAAATCGAATATCATACGGATAACAAAGATTGGCCAGATACGTCACTCGCATGTGCTGTACGCAAGGGCTACATACAATCTGAGCTTTGGTAGTCAAGTAAGACCAAGGTGGGAATGACAAGCAGGATCTTAGGGAGAAGGGTAATAAAATCACGTGCGCAGGAATTGGCATATGATGGAATCGAATGAAGAAATTTTGTCTCTGCTGATGAGACATAGAATTAGTTAATAAGTTGTCATTAATTAATTCCTAGTGTACATGTATGTATAAAATTTTTCCTAATTATTTGTGACGTGGCCTAGGCTGCCACAGCATTACAATAAGAACAGCATGGTGCGTACAACCATAATGGATAGTTTTTTTAAATGGTCATTGCAGATATTGTAACATACAATTTTCTTACTTCAATACACAATGCAATGGAGCATAATAATGAAGAAAAACAGTAGTTTGTAACATGCACTATGTACTAGAGACTATTCTAAAGCGGCACCTAAGTTTTGACGAGCTATTTTCTTTAACTCTAAGAGATTATTTTCTAAAAAACGGAACGCTACAAGAGAAACCAAAGATCGGGGTGTAAAAACCTTTTCAACACGGAGATTGAATACGAAAGTACACCACTTCGTTATAATGCACATATTTTAATCAGAATGAATGCGTTAGAACTGTGAAATTAATAATCGATTTACAGTATACTTGCGCATACTAAATTCTCTTTCTTCTCAAGAACAGTTTTATGCTTTCACACGACTTTCTTTTTTCTTTCTTTACTGCCAAGTATTACGAAATAATTCTTTCATCATTAAAACTTAAAATTTGTTACCGTTTGGTGTCACTTAATTGAGTTTCACTACAATTTTATTGACTTCCTCGCACACACATTACACAATTCTTACAAGTTACAATATTCGACAAAGTTACATCCAAATTACGAGATCTCAGTTAATTATTAGTTTTATTTTTTCCCTTTCTTTCTTGAATTTGGGGGGGGGGGGAAATCCAAAACTTCAGATCGCAATGGTTCAGTACAAAAAATTAAAAATTAATCTGAAACGTTAGTACGAATAATCTCAAATACTCAATGTCTTTGAGATATTATTTCTGTTTAATCTAAGTCCCTGTCAAATATAACATCATAAAATTAACCCCACGATGAGATACAGGGCGATTTACGCAATATATACAATGCCAATTATTTGCCTGATAAAAGATACGAAGTGGTTCGGTATTGACCCTCCAAATCTTGGATATTTAGTTAGTTTGGTTTCGGTTTAGGCAAAATAAATTATTAAATACTTAAAATGAAATTATATTACACAAAATTTGAGGTATATGAAAGCTGAAGATGTAAAATACAAAACCTAGACGGTATCGATTTTTTTTTTTTTTTTTTTTTTTTTTTTTTTTTTTTTAATATATCCCTACTGTATATTTCAAGAAAATTATGGAGTTCTTCAGAAATATAACGAAGTGGAATTCATCAGATTTTTGTAAGGGGGAAAGAGCAATTAACGAGAAAAAAAAAAAAAAAAAAAAAAAAAAAACACCACAAAGCACTTTCCCCTTTCCTATGAGTCGATTAAGTATTATCCTTCCTTTCTTGTTTAACTAAGCTAGCTCCTTACATACTCTTATTATCACAATACTTATTATATCTATCTTGTAAAGAGAACAAAAAACTCTGGAGACAGGCTATTTCTGTACTTTTCACATTGAAGTATAGTTGAACCTCTGTTCTTTTCTGTATAACACATTTTAATTCCTCCTTTTATCTTAAGATTATTTTCTATTTTTAAAATTTTATTTCTTGGTGTTAATTTTAGATTAAATATGTATAAACTGTTAATAAACTTTTCTATAGCAGATTCGATTTCGAAGATAAGTTCTCAATACTTGTTGATGGTGCCTCGTAAGGCTGAAATGATTTCAGGATAATTAACCCTTTGTAACTCAAATACCCAGGGAGCAGTAAATTGAAGAACTTTCGTTTCTGTATCTCTTTTTTTATTGGTGAAGAATGAATAAGGCCAATTTTCTAATCATTTTTTCCTTCTTTCTTCATGCATTAAACAATTCCAGTATTTTTTATTTAATATTTGATTTGAAATATATTTACTTATTATGCTACTTTATATAAAGAACTTGCACCACAGACAGCGATTTCACAAGATTTGAAATTAAATTGAAAAGACATTGGCGAATCTACGCCTCACTAGTTTTGGGAGGTGCTGATGTGAAAAAAGGAATAGGGTATACTATAATTGCTGGACAAATGGTAAAGCTGTAAACATGATTTCTAGAGCGAGAACGTTACTTCTGATTATCATTGTGTTCTGAAATATACTCTTGATTTATTTAATCTATTAAAATGGAAGATAATTAACTCTACAAATGTACTGCTCGCTAAATAATAATTTACTTTCTTATGTTTTTCAAGTCCTCAAGACTTAAAATTACATTCGTCAAAGAAAGCTTTCAGGTTACTTTAACACTGCTATAACAAGGATTTTATTATATGCCGACGTATACAGTGAGAAAATGCATGTTACTCTAACTGGAAAATTTTGTTAAGAAATTAAATGATATTCATAGGTCTCATACTACGTAAAAATAAACAACCACTGATAAACATTTAAAAAAATTAGAAAATAATTATGACTCAACAATATGGTTGTATAGTGTATGGTTAATTTCACATTTGACACCTGTAGGTAACACACTGTACAAATGAAATCTAACTTGCAGCATTAACATGTGTGTGCTACATCTTGTACATAACCATCATTCTGGAAGTGCATTACTATCACAGACGGTGTGGAAAGGGAATTATCCATATAATAGCAACCAAATGCATAAAGAAGAAACTAACTAAAAAATACTAAAAGAACTGGCGAAAACGAATAAGTTTGCGCGACAAATATAAAGCCAAAAATGAATTAAAATACAGAATTGCAAACAATAACACGTAAGCGTAACATTTAATCTATGTAGTTATGAAATATACATTTATTTATATTTAAAGAATCCTTTCAAAACATTTCAAAGTGCAAGAAAAATCATTAAAAAATGCAACTGAAGTGAGTGTGAAGCAAACAAACAAACAGGGTTCACTGGCATATGAATCTATTTATTATTTAAGCACTAATTGTATTATTAAAAAAAAGTTATACTTTTAAAATTACTTCATGGGCTTGAATAGCTAGGGCCTCTGTAAAGTGAAAAATATCACGCATGTGTGCAAAAAAAACAAGTAACATTTAAGATGTTTGGTGACTAGTAACTACCTGAAAGAGAGACACATAACAGGAGTAGAAGAACAGGGACAGAAATGTGCAAACAATTATGTTTGTTTGTTCTTACCCCACTTCTTGTCAGGCATTTTGCAGTTTCCAACTGGAATGGACATCACCAGAAAAAGAAAAGAGGTAACAGTGAAAAAATTCGTAACTTTCTTCAGTTCTTGTACACTGATCTTTTAATTCAAAGTTGTCTTAACAAAACTGTATCTTCATAACAACTTTAAGAGATAATTGGACGCAGAACCAAAATGTTTAAGGAACTCACTTAAAGCATCCTATTATTCAACTAACCAAAAATAATCAAATTAAGAAATATTGTGTGATGTGTTCTTATGGTCAGGTTTGTAGAAAAAAAAATAGTAAAACTTTCCCCAACGGCAGGCAAATACTAGCAAGAGTCGATTAGTTCTCGATTTTGGGTCCGACGTTTTATTTATGTCGGTATATTGCACTTTATGAAATCATGTAAGGTGTACGTCCCACGGTTATGCCGGCTAAGATAAAGGAGACGGTAATGATGAGGATAAATGAAAGGGTGGAATGAAGATAGTGAGAGGAAACGGGAGAACACCCAGAAAACACAAGCCCACAGTGTTTGTCTACCACAAAGCCCACTTGCTGCGAGCTGGGATCGAACCAGAGATCCCAAGCACCAGAGGCGAGCGCTATCACTGAGCTACCACGGCCCTATATTGCGTTTTAGTTTTTTGTTGCTTTACAAAACTGCAAATTTATACTTTTACTTTCGAGTGACGGGATAAAAAGAAAGCTTTGTGATCGTCAAAAATGATTTTGAGATTTCAGCAGATTTACACGTTTGATGGCACCTATATGCTGGACAAATGTTTTCTTAATATATAACTGTTTGCTGCTTCCATGTTTATATGTTCACTTGCCTAAGAACGTACAATATATTTGCACCCACTTTTAGATTTAATGTTTTTATACGATTATCTTTTCATCACAAGTGTTCTCGAATTTTCTTCCCACTCCCCAAAATAAATAATAGTTACTGAAGAATGAAAATTACTTTTTTTTTAAACGGCTCTAACAATTTTGTTTAAACTTCATACATCAATATTTAATTAACAGCCTATATTATGGTATAAGTCACTTCTCTGAAAAAAAAAAAAAAAAAAAAAAAAAAAAAAAAAAAAACAGAGTGGGTAATTTTTCTTAGGAAGTGAGTTCTTTGTGAACGATTTTCTGAAAAAAATCGAGGCGATTTTGCTCATTTGCCCTGAAAAATTTCATAAGAGTAGGGGTGTCTTTTCTCATTATTTTTTTCAAAAACTAATAACTTACTGATTGTATAGTCTGTGAAACACGGGGGTTCATGTCGCCTTTACAAAAGTTCTCCATTGACTTCTATATTTAGCCAATTGGATCCAGTTTCTACTTTATATTCCTATTTCTGCAAAATCCATCTTAATATTATCCTTTCACCTGCGGCTAGGTCTTCCTAATGGTCTTTTTCCGACTGGGCTTCAAGTTAAAATTTTGAAAGCATTTCTACTTTCTTCCATTCTGGCTCAATGATCTGGCCACTTGAGCCTCAGACTAAATTATACAGTTCCACATTTACGTCCTTTCTTGGATTCGAATATCTGCCTCACGATTTTATTTTTAAGTACTTTTAGTCTGCGTTTTTCCCCTCAAAGTAAGCAATCATTTTACGCAACCATACTGTACAAAAGACATAAATATGGTTTTATATATTTTAAGCTTTAAAATCATCAACAAAATTCGCGAAGACAAGTTTGGACTAAATAACAATACGAATTCCCTATTTTCAGCCAACATTAAATTTCTTCGTGGATACGTTTTCGAACTGTTAATGTTGATTCTAGATATTTGGCAACATCCACTTAGTCAAAAGTATTATTTTATATTTTGATGTGTCCATAAGTTGCAGTCTTAACGTCACAGCGAATTTCCACGTATTTAATTATCTTTGCTTTTACTTCTATGCCCATGCCACTGCAGAGGTTAAACAAAACCTCTACATTTCTTTCTATTGTCTTTATATTCCCTATCAGACTTTCATCAGCATAAGCCATAGCCTGGTGAGTATCATTCAACTCTAGGTCCTGGTTGCTATCTTTAACTGTCCTTATAGTTTATTCCAATCTCGAAGACGGCTTAAGCTATTATTTTTCCCTCTTCCTTTTGGTTCTTATTTCAATAAATATTTCATAAGTAACCTGACAATATGACATAACTCACTTGTCCTGAAACAATTCACAAGAGATAGTTTACTCCTGAGGCGAGTTATTTTTCGAGCGATTTTTCAGAAACGGCTCGTCGATTTTTATTGTAATTCACAAATAAATGTTTTAGTAATAACTACAGTATAACGTAGTTAGTGTAACAAATTAGGACGAGAAAGTCCAGTGCAATGGCTCATATGTTTCATTTCCATTATAAGTTGTGATAATTAGTCCGATCATTAAACTTTGTAATTACCTCCAATATCTGCCACGAAGTATAAACCGACTAACATTTTTTTAATTATTATTATTGTAATTTATCGCCATTAGTATGTAAAATTTTATACTGGAAGGTTACAGTACTTTTCCAACTACTGTTTCTTAGGAAGTGCATACTTATTCCTACATTCGCTGTATTAATCACAAGTACTTCTTTGATCTTTAAATCAAGGATTTCAAGTGCTACAACTTCATCTGCACATAGCTATATTGACGAGTTGGAGACAATTTCCTAATGTGATGTTTTCTCCAGCTTAAACTTTTTACTTCCACCGAAGAAGGAAGAAGTTCTCACCGAAAGAGTTTGGTCAATTGAGATAATAGGACACTTAAGATGTTTCTTAACATTAAAATTATATCTTATTTATACAAGCAGCAGGGAAATATTTAAAAGTTGTAATCATTAACACAGGCAATTGTATCTGATTTTATAATGCTTAATTAAGTATTAAGCTGTTTCTTCTACGAATTAGTGAAACCTTATTTTTTGTGTATTGGCTTTATTTAGACTGTTTTTTAAACTAAGTAAATCATCTTTCACATTTATTCACCAGCAATCTATATCATAAACAATATGTTTTAAGATTAACATTTTCTTAATATCTAAGAATTAGACTATATGCCAATAACCGATTCTCGAACTACTGATACTTGTAAACTTACATTAGCCATGTATTCAGAGAGAAGATCCTGGAGAGCCTGTCTTACAGCATTACATTCGGCTACAATGCGTTCTCTTCTTTCGTCACGTGTACACGAAGAATCCGCCATAAGAGCGGCACCACTGATAATACTTTCAAGTCTTTCTTCCAAAGATGGACGGGTTCGAACTTCATTGTAGGCCAAAGGATCAATGACAATGCGTTCCTAGAATTTGAATTAAAATAATTACAAACACAAATTACATGTAAGGAAAACAAAAATACATGTAAAAATAGAATCGAATGCGACACGGCCTCATCTGTCAGTAGTACAAATAGTATTAGTTTAAAATAATCTGTCGGCTTAAAAAAATATTCTCTAAAATACATGCACAATATGATTAATAAAAATTTTACTGAACTCTTTTTAATATTTCTAAGCAGACCAATACTGTTTCATATGTCCTCGATATTTCGGATATATTTAACGGGTATCCATCCTTACAAGCAAAAAACTAGACTTGCTATGCAATATGTCCGTCACATGCTATTTGATTATAAAGCCCCAATTATTGTAAGCACATTCCAGCAATAATGCAAGTTATCCAAGTAGAAAATAATAGAGTAACAGTTACTTAAACCTGTACACAATTATAATTCTGGGGTGTAGTTTAGAGTGATGTTCTCACAATAATTGGGGTTCTATAAAATCACCACATTAAGTTCATATAATTTTGTTGTAACCAGTGACGTTGCTGCAATTAATGTATGACAAACTTATTGCATAATACAATTTAAATCCCAGGTCCTAGCTTAAAAAAAAAAAAGTGTTGAAAACTTAGATAATCTCGTAATTCACTTAAGGACCTCAATATGCAGATCACTTTGGCCAATACTTCATTAGTGAATAACAACGGAGACTCTACTAACGCATGACTACCGCAATCTAAAGTCTCGTCTTGGAATAATAAAAGCAAGTTCGACTTACTTTCTGTAAAGTTAAAACACAGTAAAAACTTTAAAAATATATTAATCGACTTCAGAAAGCGCTAAAAAGAAGAAAATTATATATATAACATTGAAGTCTATGCTAAGCCAAACAAATTTTTAATATAAATTTATGGTCTCTACGGTAATTTTGAACCATTAATTTGTTGGGCTTGGCACAGACCAACACTTTTTTTTTTAACACAATACACAAATGAATTACTTTCTACTTTCTAGCGCTTTTTAAAGTTGGTTAGCGATTTCTTTCTTTCTTTCTTTTTTTTTTTTTTTTTTTTTTTAATCTGCTTTTCAGTGCTTCACGAAGCCGGTTATTTTTCTTCTATGAATGTTTAATTTTTCACTTTTTCATTACCCCAGTAGTTTACCTAAAGTAGGTACCCAAACTAAAGACAGGATATTAAATTCCTATAAAAATGGGTTGGACTACGGAACATTCGTGAATACTTCATTTTTTTTCAAATGGGTCTTTGTGTTATGGAATTATACGTGAATATAAGCACAATCACAATCACGGTATTAACATCCTTAGCCGTTAAAGAGCTTCATGTAATAGCTCCGGCAACCGGCATTCGATCCTGATTAGGTTTACACGGAACCCTCAGTGTATTCTTTCAAACAAAAGAAGAAACATTAAAATCGGCACCGCTATGTGGAAATTATACGAGAAGATACACGCAATGAAGTCAGTTGATTACGTTACTAACACTGTACTCGGCGAAGTGTTTCACGGTCTAGTTTCGAAGACTATTACCTGATTCACGTGAAATTTACATGGGATCACCGGAGAAGTACACTCTTTCAACTAAAAGACTAATCAACAAAATCAGTGCACATATGTCGAAGTAATGCGTGAATACATAAACATATCGTCGCTGCGCCTCGAAGAACCGCTGTGTTAAAACTACAACTTTTCAGGAGAAGCAAAAAAACATTCCACTACACGGAAACACTTGAAAAATATAATAATAAAATTGGTTCTGCGTATATTATACACTGGACATTGTTGTAGCTTGCTTCAATAATATTATATTACTATTTTTGTGTTTACGTAGCACTTTTTTTTTCTTTTCGCCTTTATAAGCACATAGAGGATCAATAGTACGTGATTAGAACTTTAAATGTTATTTTTTCATTGTTGTGGCGGAACAATTGAATATTCATTTATCATATTCTAATGGACGCTTCCTGGTACTTTGAGGTTTATTTGCCCGGCATAACTAATTTTCGACAAAAATGTCACATAGCGGTTCATTGAGGCGCAACGACGATACGTAAAATACGCAACTTATTAGATATGTATCAGGTTGACTAAGAAGTACTGAGCCATTGGAGGTCGAAATTTACAATACATTTACTGTAATTTGAAAATAACATTATGAAACCACATATGCACCATTTTATTCGATGATCCATCATCTGCCGTTTTTTCGACGTCGCCGTCACTATAGAACATCCATTGTCCCTTGTGGAAAAAAATGAGATGCGAGATTTCTTTTGAAAATAACAATACTATTCAGGGAGTTCTGCAGAGGCCTAAATTAAATGACAATCTGATGGTGCTATCTCCAGATATACGGTGGTTGCATTAAAATCTTGCAGCCAAGTTCTCTTAATTTCTGACGGGTCGTTCAAGATGCATGCGGTCCAATGTTGTCTGCGTGGTATAAGACACCTTTCTGTTATCCAGTTCCGGCCTTTTCTTTTGAATTACTATGTGGACTTGCGTTAATTGTCGACAGTACAGGCCCGAGTCTAACGTTCTGTCCGGCGCCAGCAGCTCGTGATGCACTATGCTCTTCCAATCCCATCAAACACATACATAACCTTCTTGGGCGCCAGTGTGGGTTGTGGAGCTTCTTACTTCGACCACGATCTTTTTCGTATATGGCTGTAGTAGATTATCTACTTTTAATCATTCATAATCAACCATTTCAGAAATGGACCGAGTTCACTACATTTCAGTAAAGATTCGTACATAGAAATTTGATCTAGTAAATGTTTTTGAGTCAGATCATGTGCCATCTTTGACTTTCAACACAGTTCTGACGTGGCATGGGGTTATACAGGTTATGATTGATAACAAGTAGAATATTACACCATTCTGCATGAAATGCATCACTCAGTTCCGTGGGAGAGAATGGAGGCAGATATCCGCGCAGAATTCGTGTCTTCAAAACGGACCAAAGGTGTTCAATTATGTTCAGGTTTGGGGATTGGGCAGGCCAGGGGAGGCGTTCGACTTCGTTTCGATGTTTCTCAAACCATGCTCCAGCTGTATGTTTGGGTACGTTTTCATCCTGGAATATGACATGATTGTTTGAAAATAACATCTAGACTAAATGCATATAGTCATCTAAAATAGGACATAATCACGGGCAGTGACGCGACGGATAAGCACAGGACCCACTGAAAACTAGGATACTGCGTCCCATGTTTTCACTGTTCGGCGAAGACCGCGGATCATACGCTTCTTTAGGCGTCCGCAACAAACAAACATAGCCCCTGTTTGAAATAAAGTAAAGTGCACTAAATATCCATTCGACAATTCGGTCCATGTTGAACGTTCGCTGCACCATATTCGCATCGTGATAAAGCATAATGGTTCCTTTTCAGCGGTTTCACCCCTGCAACCCGACTCCGTATGTGCATATCATGTAACTCGCGACGAACTGTGATTGTCGACACAGGCCGTGGCAGGTGCTGTCTGAGTTTCTCCGTCAGTCGCACAACAGTTCTGAGTAGGTAATCCGTTTTAATGCTCGGCGGGACCTGTTACTGAAAGTTTTCTTCTGATCACTGTTCATCATCATTGATGTGGTTTTGCTGAGTTCTGTAGGCCATCATCATTTTGGACACTGCCCCTCGTGACTCACTCAACACACTTACCGCTTTCATTATCGCTCCTCATAACCGAGCGCCACCAATCTGCTGTTTGGATATCAGAGTTCGCCCGTTACACTATCAATGACTGTTCAGTCCACTGCATAATGTCATTCTACTGTTCCTCATAAAGAACGTAGTTTATCCTGACACACCACCACGAACTGCTCGGTACTGCGGTACCCGCCTGACAGTTGCCAACCCAGACATTCGACTTCGTCCAAATTCCTGGTTTTTCCATTAAACTGAGTGCATACACATATATACAGTGTGTCTATTATCTCTTGGGTTAAATTTATACAAGTGGTAGAAGGATCATATGTAAGTATTTTTAGATAGATGACCTAAGGTTAAATACGACTAGTCAAGCCCCACGCCATCTTGAACTGTCAGTAAGAATATCGGTACAAAATATACAAAAATACACCCATCCAGATATCGCTTTTTAGAACGGACAGACTATGAAACAATATGGAAGTGGGTACAATATTACACCGCATCTGCTCACATAAATGTTGATAGTTGCAATTATTTTGACATTTTTCCCTAATTGTTGAATTGGAAGAGGGATTCCATGCGGTGGCCAGCGTGCTCCGCGGCACTCAACCCTATCGATTTTTTTCTTTGGGTACACATCAAGTCATTAGTGTATGAAACTCCTATTTGATTGTGCAACAGACGATGGAAATATTTAAAAGAAAAGCAAAATCTCATAAGGCGTTGTGCTAAATGTGTCGAGGTTGGTGGTTGCCACTTTGAATAGTTACTGTGAGGTGTGGATGCATATGATGCACCAGTCTTAACTTATACTAAAACTTAAGCAATCTGTTGTAATGATATGCAAAATAAGGCAGTGACATGTTGTACTGAACCTTCAACAATCTGATACAATATTATGTACAATATAGCAGGTTACATCGCCACAATACATACATTTATTACTGCCACTTTGAACTTGTGAAAACTAATGACTGAAGTTTCAAGGCGGCGAGGCGCTTGAACTACGCGTGTTCAACCTTATGTTTCCTATCTCAAAATACTTATATTTGACCCAACAGGATACAGACACTATATATATATATATATATATATATATATATATATATATATATATATATATATATATATTCTAAAGATGGCATTAAAAAAAAAGAGAGACAACATCCAACGTAATGCCACATACATGATGAATAACTTCACCGAAGGAAGATAATAAAAATCACTTATTGAAGTATTACAGTACCTTAAACAATTAGTTGAAGTTATTTAAAAAAAAAATAAATAAATAAAGTGAGATTTTATTTAATTCAGAGTTGAACAAATAATTTGAACCTAAGTAAGCAGAAGAAATCAGAAGAACACTTCTAATAAGGTAAGACTTACATCAAAATCATCCAATGCAGCTGCAAGTTCTCCTGGTCCATCGTACGGATGTTCTGGAACATTAGGCCCCCTACCTTGTGCAACATCTGATATGGTGTTCACAGCTTCACATACTTGCTTGTAAACATAATCTCTATTTGCTTTGGCGGCAGCTAATTCCGGATGTCTTACATAAACCTTGAAAACAAGATATTATTAATTTACTTATTTTCTACTAATGAAAAATTAACGCTTAGCAGTTCAATAAACTAAGTACTAGCCAAATGAAACAATTTATTTAAAACACGAAAGGAAAGTTATGTTTAACGAAAAAATGCATATAAACAATGCTATTTTCCTTATAAACGATGGGCTCGAAATTTAGCTTGAAATAAAACTAATGTATATTTCTCGTTAGAAAATAGCTTTTATAGATAAATTTGAGGATACTGAGAGAAACATCTGACTTACAACAGCTTGGCACAAACATGTACAAACCTTAGATGCCGTAAGAAGCATTGTTGAATGTTTCTTCAGCACTGCACGTGCAGCTGCCAGATCATCACGCAATTGAGGATCCTTCAATTCTAGCTGCCTTTTTGCAGCCTGTGACATCAATTCGGAAGCATTGCGTCCAAATGCTTTAATGCTGTCCAGCAGCTCGGATTGGCTTGACGCATTCTTCACCTTTTCCAGGTCATCTTCAACCTAAACAGAAAAGTAAAACATCTATAAATGTCAGTACAACTTACAGATTCTGCTAACGCGCACGACATAATAAAATCTGAGCAAATTCACTACACTCTGACTGAATTAGACGAAGTTTAATCTCCCCTTCTAGTATCTAGGCTACATGAGACAGGACTTAAAGTGAGATCGAATCCCTATTCAGGTTTGTATCCGACGCAGCAGAGACAACGCGCACAGAAAGAACTCGTGTTAGCCACTCAGCTACGTGAAGGCATTCACTATACTTCCGAGATATTCATCTTTGCAGATCAAGTGATATATCTCTTTACAAGCACGTGAGTTTATCCGATATCCTACGACTTTTAATATCTGACCTAGTTTGCGAAGCTAAAATAGTGATTTCATAGCCTTCATAATTCTTTCAGTCATTATTTACCTGAGACGATTCTCCCCCCGGCCCCCAACTAACAATTATTTTTACCTAATCTCTACCATACATTTAAAAATGTAATACTGTACTTCCATTCAACTTTATTCAAAATAAGGGGGGCGCTGTGGCTCAGCGGTAGAGCGTTCCTGGTTCGATCCCAGCTCGCGCCGTGTGGACTCTGTGGTGGTCAAACACCGTGCTCGTGGGTTTTATCGGGGTTCTCCCGTTTCCTCCCACATTCTTCATTTCACTCATTTCTCATTACCACCGTCTCCTTTAGCCTAACCGGCATAACCGTGGGACGTTGAACTTAAAGATTTCATTTCATTTATTCAAAATAAGAAGTAAACTGACATTTGAGGGCACATTTGTTACTCTGCTACCGCTCAAGCCTATTAAAGGTGTGCTCCTTCCACTTAATTTCATCTACTAGAATCTGTACATGTTATATATATGAACAGAAATATGCATAGCTCATAAGATAGGCGTAAACAAAACACACACACATAAATTGCTACAGATGTCTTAACTGGGAGCATGATGTAGCTTGTGCTGATGCTAACGGACACTTTTAGTATCAACATCTAAAACAATAATAATGATTCAAAGTTTACCTACGACATTGCCACATCATCAATTTCTTTTATTGGCCCCAGTGCATAACGAAGATCCAGGAGGGTAATACATTAGGCCTATCTAGCATTTGCGTTTTATTTTGACTCTTACAATGGTTATAGTTTTCTGTGGTTCGTGGGTGAAATTTTAGAACATCTAACCTAAATATATCGTTCTTATATATAAAAGCAAAAGCGTTAAACAAAGTCAATAATAATTTAGGAAGATTATTGAGAGTTATATTTTATTAAAAACTTTAGAAAGTGGAATTTTATATTAAAGATATTGTCAACCGTGTCAGTCACTAGGTGCCTTCCATAAACTTTGTGGGCGCTACAGAATGATACTGTAAGCAGTCAAAAAATATCCTTGGTTCCTTTACTATGCGGCCATTTACTCTTTACCTATGTTGTAACGGATTTCTTTTACCCACTTTCTGTCTTTCGCAAAATGCTTGACATCTCTCTGATGATTGAGTACATAAACATGAAATGGTGAGAATGTGCTCTTATAGAATCATTTCAAAAGCTTTCACTATATAACGGAGTTTATAGAAGTGGAAAAAAAAAAAAAAAAAACTAAAACTTACCACTCTTAACGACTTTAGAAGTAAATGAACATCTACCATATCTGCTAGGATGAGCAGACGAGTAACGGCAGAGAGAAGATTCCTAGCAGCTCTAACCATATTCCCTCTTTTCAATGATGAGCACGGATCATCTGCAAACTCGCGTGCAGCAATACTCATAGCATCACCTGCAATATAGAAATGATTATTAAAATATAGTTAAGTATTCGCTATGCGCAAAATTTGAATTCACAAAATGACAATACATTCTTAGCAATGGAATCATTCTAAATTTACAAATATTTGCTTATGCCCGGAAACTTAATACAAACCATTTATTTACTTGTTAGGGAGAAGCCATACCCTCCTTTGTGGAGTCCATGGATGTATCTGTATTGCAATATGTTATTGTGTGTACTTGACAACCGAGAATTGCAGAGTCATCTTAACGTTACCATAATCACCAGACTGGGCCCCGCGAGCAGAATGGCATGTGTTAATTATACACTCACCGGACAAAAAGTTAGTCACCCCTCAAGAATTCGTGAACAGCAGTAATTAATAGCGTGTCACACCACCTCTGGCTTTGATAACCGCCTGAATTCGGTTTGGAAGCGAGTCCACAAGGTTTTGCAGATATGTCACATCCAGTTGAAGCCACTCGTTCAGGATTTGATCGCGCAAATCCACCAAACTGCGTGGATGCCGATTTCGGGTTTTACCCGCTGTTCCAACATGTCCCACAGACTCTCGATGGGCCTCAAGTCTGGTGACTTTGCAGGCCAATCTAGATGGAAGAGGGTTTGGGAGTGTTCATCATACCACGCACAAATTGTTCCAGCCCTATGAACTTTGCTGTTGTCGTCTTGAAAAATAGGAGTCTCCACAGCATACTCATCATGATGTTGACTGAAAGGCAACACTTACTCATCCAGAATGTTCAACTACACATGCTGGTTCATTGTAGTGGTGACCTCAGTAAGTGGGGCCCAATTCATGATAAGAAGAACACCCCCAAAACATCACAGACCGACCTCCGGCTTGAACACGCCGTTGCACACATTCAGGATGAAATGCTTCATGTGGCCTTCGGTGCACTCGACGACGTGCGTCATTGGAATACAAGCAAAAACGTGATTCGTCAGACCACATTACCTTCCGCCAGTCAGCTACTGTCCACGTTTGGTGATTTCTGGCCCATTGAAGACGCGCAGCTTTATGTGCCCGTGTGAGCAATGGCCCCTTGCGAGGTACCCGACTCCAAATGTTCAATGCATGAAGTTCCCGTCGTAATGATTTTTCGCTAACAGGTTGGGATGGACCTGCATTCACTGTCTGCAGCAATTCCTGTCGGGTTTGGAACCGATTTTCATTCACAAGCCGAGAAACGCATTTCCGGCCCTTTCAGTCATGATCTTTTTCCAACCACAATTCTGACGCCGTGTTTCGTGGCCACGGGTATGACACCACTCCTTGTACACGCGTTGAACAGTTCGGTGCGAAACACCAACAAATGCAGCAACTTCCCTCACCGTATGGCCATGGGCACGGCCAAACACGATTGCCCCTTTTTGCCACTGTGTTACATCGTTACTTTTACCCATTTTGACGGATATTGTCCACTTGCAACACACTTGTCTCACTGACTGAAGCTGCTTTATGGTTTCGTAGAGGCAGTGCGCGCACAGTTGTGCACGTGACTCGACTGCTGTGCCATCTGTACAGGCTTTACGACTCATCTCTCCTTTTACACAAGGGTGACTAATTTTTTGTTCAGTATGTATTAAAAGGAAAATTTAGTCATAGGGACCACAACACACATGTTTGCTCTGGGATCTAATATGCTGTTAAAACAACACTAGAGAGTAGAGTAGACGGCACTAGCGCGGGGCCCGATTGGAAGCAATCGGTCAAATTGCCATAAGGCCGGCCCTGCATCTTAGGATATTTATTTCAATGAAAGTGTAATGATAAAAACACAAAAGATACTCTATTTGGGCATAAATACTAAGACACCCTACCCCATAGAATACGTCTTTAATCAAATTGTTATGACTAAAACACCCAGCTTACAGTGGGTACTATCTATCTTCTGAAAGTCATTTCAAACGGGTAAGATGTCTTCCCAATCCGGAAAACTATGATTAACGTCCTACGATTATGCCTTTAGGCTAAGGGAGACGATTATTAAAGGAAGTAAATGATGGAATGGGAAAGTGAGAGGAAACGGGAGTACCCCGAGAAAATCCACGGACACGATATTGTCCACCACAAAATTACTTGCCCAGGGATCGAACGAGGAACTCCACGCACGAGACGTAAGCACTCTACCATTGGGTCCCTGTGCTCCCGGAAAAACTATGAATTTGACACAAATGTCACTTATTTGTGACATTTCATCCCCCGACTCCACTCTCTACGAATGTTGATAAACTTGGACTTGAACAGCATTGGGAGCATCATTATTCATTTCAGCGACACCGAAAACTACAGATTCGACACTGTCAATCATTTTCAATTATTTTGACATGTCACAATTTTTAAACTCTCTCACACAACTCGTACTCTGATGGGAGCTGAACTTGAACTTAAATGACATCTGGAGTATCATTTTATATCTAAGCGATCCCGAAAACTATGAATTCGATCTAATATCAGTTGTTTCTATCATTTTTATGCCTGCCCCTATTAGGCCTGAACTTGAACTTTAACGGCATCAGGCCTCCCATCAACTAACTTAGCGACGCTGAAAACTAACGATTCGATACTAATATTTGTCGTTTTCGATATTTTTACGTCACCATTCCATCCCTCCCCTCCCGTGACTATAGGGGATTAATTCGGACTTAGACGGCATAGAAGTGTCACTATTTATCTCAAGGACCATGAAATCAATGGATTTGACACTAATATCGGTCGTGTTCGATCATTTTATGTTTTTGCCTCTCCCCCTCGCAGTGCTAGGGAAGTCTTAGCCCACTGGGAACTACCTTGAAATTAAAGAGAACCAAAACTGTCATCAATCAACATAGGGACCCCAAAAATTATGGTTGACAGTAACATCAGTCATTTTCAATTATTTTCATATGTCACCGCTCCCTCACTCTTCAGGAGTACAAAAGGGATGAAAGGAAGGGAAGGGGGTGGATTGATTTAAATAATCTGATTCTTTAAATAAAAATCGTTCATTTAAATCAAATTCTGAAATAAATTAATTTGAAGTGAAGAAAAATGAAATCCCGTTTCTGTTCTGCTATTTCGATTATTGATAATAATAATAATAATAATAATAATAATAATAATGAAAAAATTGAAATGAAATCTTTAAGTTTTACGTCCCACGGTTATGCCGGTTAGGCTAAAGGAGACTGTGATGATGAGAGATGAGTGAAATGGTGGAATGAAGAAAGTGGGAGGAAACGGGAGAACCCCGAGAAAACCCACGAGCACAGTGTTTGTCCACCACAAAGTTCACTTGGCGGGAGCAGGGTTTGAACCCGGGACCCCAAGCACCAGAGGTGAACGCTCTACCACTGAGCCACCGCGCCCCCATAATAATAATAATAATAATAATAATAATAATAATAATAATAATAATAATAATAATAATAATACAAAGAGAGACAAATGTATATACAGCACAGTATGAAAACGAGTGTTTAACGCAGAGGATGATTAAGGAAAATCCCTTTTTGAACGAGTAACGGGGTAATCCTACTTTATTCTCTTCGTAACATAGAGTTTGTAAATCGTTAACTATTCCACTGGGAAAATCACCATCGTCATTTAAGACGAAAATTCTTTTGTATGCTCGTTTGTTTGTTCCCAGATAACTGGGGCGTATTTAGAGTAAGCCGATCCCCTCTCCGAAACTTGAAAATGCTGTACTTTTACGTAACTGTAGACGAAATTAACGTATTCTATATGTATTTAGCGCCGCAAGACCTACTAATCTGGACCTCCTAATTTTTTTAAAAAAAATATATATCCCTGCCAAATATCGATAACTTTCGTGAAAAAAAAAGTGCCATTTTGAAAACCGCTGCTGTACTTTTTCATTAATGGTTAAGAAAAATTGTTTGGAATTGAAATAGGTTAATGGTTGGGAATTAATTCAAAAATTCAACCCCAGTACTTTCACTTAAATGGCATAATTATCATTTAGTACTAATTCCTAATGTTTTTCTGCAATTCGCGACTTGTATTATACGACTTAAATAAAAAATCGATTTAAATAAAAAAAATCAACATGAAAAAAAATCATGATTTTTTTCCATTCTCTAAAGGGGACTGAATTTGGATTTAAAGCATCTGAAGTGTCACTGCTAGGTGAGCAAGGGGGTCTTACCCTCACTGGATAGCTGAAATTAGACTTAAAGAGCATTTTAACTGTCACCAACCAGCTCACGGATTCTGAAAACTATGGACTCGACACTAATACTGGTCATTTTCAATCGCGTTTGTCTTCCTCTCTTCCCTGACAGTACTCTTTTCCTGACTGCAAGTAATATGTGTACAAAGTTCGGTTGAAATTCCTTCAGGTGTTCCAGAGTTATGCTGGAACATAAACACACATACTCATACATACATAGATTTGTATATAAACAGATTATTTTTAAACATTCTAAATACACACGACTGAAGAAAGAAAGAAGAAAACACCATACCTGTTTTTCGAACTTCCTCAACAGCCGATAGCATTTCTTGTTTTATGTCGGGATTTTCATACGCGATTTGTTCTCCTTTATCGATAAAATTTTCTGTTGCTTTCTCCACAGCTGCAACCAATACATGAGCTCTTTTAGATCGACCTTTCTTTTTCCTTGAAGGACCTTTAGTGCTCACCAATGTTGTAACCTAATTGTAAGAAGTACAATTAAGATCTACACTATCGAAGAGTTTATACAGTAAAGTACCAAATGTAATGAAAAACTAATTGCAAAAGAATTTTAAAATTTTCAGATATCACAATAATTTGATAAATGTTTATCTGAAATTCAATAAAAATGGTTCAATGCTACGGAACAGGAAAAAAAAAATATTTATTTGTTTTATTAATTGATTTTGTTACATTTTATGCTTCCTAACACGAATCAGTTTTTGTTGATTTTATACTTGTAATTCCATGTTTTATTGCATTTCTTGCAAAATTTGGAACTTATCATATATGTGCTCTTAATTAGGATGAAGTTATATAAATATTTACTATTATTCTTGAGATACCCCTCCTGTTCAATCTCTTTCTAAAAGCTTAACTAGTAAACTAAATCAGCATTTTCAAAAAGCAAAAGCAAGAGAAATATTAAGAGCCAAACTTTACAAAAGTATTTTTATTAAAATAAAACAGTTATATCCCAAAGATCGTGAACTCTTATTTCTAGTAGAAGTATATTAAACAAAGAGATAATTTCTTTTCTCAAATTTATATTCGAGACAACAAAAATAATATCGTCTATACAACACATGCAAAAATACTTCACAGGAAATATTGACAGAAGAATGCGCATTAATTTAAGATCATTCTATGCATATAACTACAATTATAAATATTTTACAGTTTATACAAAAGAAAGAGCAATGAGTACACATTCAATCTCGAAAGAGCAAATGCGTGAGTTAACGTTATTGTTTTGAACTATTCCAAATTAGTTCACAGAAAATTAGACCGATATTTAATATTTTAAAAAAAATCGGTTATATATTTACTATTCAGCTCAGGAACACTTTAAAAAAAAAAAAAAAAAAAAAAAACTGTAATGTAAAATAGGATGAAACCATACTCTAGATTGAAAATAACAGTTTATTTTGTTTAGGGAAATTTAAAGACCTGATTTTACTGGTAAGTATTACTTATGAATTAGGCTACTTCGATATGCAACAAGGAATTCGTTCGTGAGGAACCTAATGTTTTCAGCAATAAACAATGCCTAAGAAACGTATAACCTGTCTTGTGAAACTTTAGAAAAGTACAGACAAATTTGTGGGTGAAAATTTCCTTATAAAAAATGATAAAAGGACGTGCTATATGACTTCAGCATTTCATTTCGAGAACACTGTCCTCAGCGTTACAAATTTGTGTTATATTTTCATTTTCGTACGTGTTGATGTGAAAAAGTAACTTTGGTACTTTTTTTCACGTTTTGCTGCTTAACTAGTGTCATTCTCTACATTTTTAAACTATTCTGCAATTTGTTCTAAAAGTATTGTTTAAAGCAGCAGCGTTGTCAAAATAAAGAAGAAAAAACTATACAATTTGGAAAACTGCTATTTAGTATTGAGAAGAATGAAACACTGATACACTCTATGACTGTTCTGACAGTTCATTGATCATTGTGTAATTAGATTTGACATATATCGAACTACAACTTAATTTAGTGGCACTAAACATTTCATTTCATAACACTTTCCACATCAAAGTATTTTCTCCAAATTCTGCTATTGTCAGTATTCGATTGTTCTACTGAAACTTGTTACGGACCATATAACATATAAATAGTCTTTCAGTGTATTGATCCTAACCCCTGTTACAATAGTATTTTAAATTCAAAACATGAAAATGAAACAAAATCTAATTTAATGGTTTTACTCACGTCCTGAGGTTGAGACTCATGATAAATGGAAGCGATGGATGGAATAGTTGGTAGAATGAATAGAGTGAAACGAAATCGTAGAACCGCGAGTGAATCCATTCCACCATGAATTCACGCGAAGCGGGATCGAACAAGAAACATTCTCTCAAGAGACGAGTTCTCTACTACTGAGCCAGCCCAACCCGTTCTAAATTCGGCTGAAGGCATTATTTTTCATAATTTTTTCGACACACAACACAAAATAGTACACAATGCAGATGCTTTCAAACAGATGTCTCCCTTAGTGTGTTATAACGAGCGGCATAGGACTACACTAGAAATAAGAGGCGTGTACAGAAAGTAATGCCTATTAGTCCGCGAAATATGTAATGTAAATACTATTTGTCTGAAATTGATATCACTCATAGACCATACCTTCACACAGAATATGTAGTTGTTTCTTTCATCTCAGACTACTAGAAATATGGATAGTTATCATCGACACAGGGCAGTCATCGAATTCTTGTCCGAAGAAGGATGTAAATCTGCGAAAATCCATGGTCGACTCCGAAAGATGTATAGGAGGCCACATTGGACGAGAGCAATGTTAGAATGTGGATGAATAAATTTAAGGTAGGTGAAACGTTACTAGAGGACAAATCACGTAGTGGAAGATCAGTACGTGTAGCAACTGACGCCGACAATCAGCAGGTTGATGAAATGATTCTTGCATGTCATCCAACACGACATTCTATGACCGTGAACTCTGGGCATATTGCTGTGCGAGAGTGATAGGGAAACTTGGCAGCAGAAAAGACTGTCTCATAAATTAACATCTGGTTTGAAGCACAGAAGGGAAGAAATGTATTCAGAACCTCTCGCCATGTATACAGCAGATAAAAGAGATTTTTTTCTTTTCTTTTTTTTTGATTTTGTGACTGACGACGATCACTACCGCCCGAGACTAGAAGTAGCCGATGGAGTAGCGACATGGCTCATCTAGGCATAAAAAATTCAAAGGTCATCGTCAAGTTCTTGATTCGATTTTCTAGAGCAGGAATCCTTGAAGAAGCTTGAAGCCATCCGACGAATGAATGAATGAATGAATGAAAAAAAAAAGTTGATACAAAAACTGGACCATAATTGTCAGATCACACACATCTCTTACCACAAATCAATACTTTGCCGAAATGGGCTGGAAAACGATGCACCCAAAGATGAACTTCGTGGCCGAAAGTTCACTAATATAGCCCATGAAAAACATATTGTTAGGACTTGGTCAAGATAATGCCTGTACAGAAATTTTCCATCGTGCGTTTCAAGATTTAGTTCAAAGGTGGACCAAATGAGTTGACTGCAATGGAGAATATTTTGAATAATGCTATCTGTAGGTGAAGGACCAGTGACCATGTATTTTTAGTTTGACAGTTCTAAAAAAACGTGATAAATCAAACAAGCATTACTTTCAATAGAATCCCCTTGTGTATGTTAAACATTTAAAAAATACGTGTATTGACATTTGCTCTATTCGACATTTTCACCAACCACCAAAAACACCAGAAACAACTCCTCTACACTACCTGCAGCACTAATGGCTCCAAGGTCTTTTCAACTGTGCGAGTCTTAATCTCCAAATTTTTAGGATCCCATTTTAAGGTGACCTGGCCTTGTACTTCTTCCGACATCTTGCTAAGGATGCTTCAGAAGTCAAAATGTGGAGTGCTGACTTCAATGATGAAAAACAAATGCCATGCAGTGGTAATACACAGAAACAGCTTACTACCCATGCACAAAAATCATAAGTTCGAAAAAAAAAAAAAAAAAAACGAAAAGAAAGAATGTAAATAAATCCATGCAACAAAAGTCAAGTGATGACACATATATTACTACTTAAATAAACGCACACCGAACTGTACACTATACACAATGCTACAAGGAAATTAAAGATTTTCCGTCCAATTCAGTTCATTTAATATTTCAATGAATGGGGTTTGTCCTTTATAATGTCGATTAAAACTGTAAATCGCTGACTTAAGAATGTATTGGGTTGATTTACAAGTGAATAAACGGATCGAGTTCTGGGATAATTTTGAGTCGAAATCATCTCTATAATAAACCAGATTGTAATCAAAGAACCGCAAAACATTACAATTTCAATGTGCCAATTTAACAACTTTCACGAAATGAAAATAACAATGTAAGTAGTGGTAGAAATTTAAAATATAACCACTACGCTTTCTAGTTACTTCAACCAAGTTCTAAATATATACACATCCCATCTAAAACTTTTATTTTTTTGAAAATATTAATAACCACAATGTAACATAAAGTTTTAAAAACAAAAATTTGATTCCACCTACTTTTTACACATAAAGTTATCTCTAATTTCCTTGTAATGATCTACAAAACAAAACACACTTCCAACCATGTTAAATTTACCTGCAGAACCAGTGGTTCTAGCGTCTTCTCAACGGACATAGTACGAATTTCTAAATTTTTTGGATCCCATTTCAGGGTGATGGGTCCAAAATGATCTGTCATGTCTAACGGTATTAAACTATCTTGATCTTTCTCTAATTATCTGGAATGAAAAGAGCTCATCACTTAACATTACGCAAAATCTTGAACAAAATACAAATACATAAATTATAATCTCGAAGGGTAATTCAAACCCTGATAATCTTATTGTTTAGCTATTCTGTCAGCTTTGCAATGTTTTCAAGTCAATGTTTTTCAGCTACCAAGTTTTACGTGGGGACGCAACAAGAGTAGGTTACCAAAAAAGAAAGTTCATGTTTAACATCATCTTGTATATGGATTTCAACAGCTTAGTAGCAACAGTTCCTGCAGTAGTGAACAGGAAGGAAGCTTATTTTAAACCAAGTCCATCAAACTAGTGTAATACGCATTCTATCGGAGCAGGACGTTTGGGCGCAAAGCCGTGTATCTGAATAGGTTAATCTACTTAAATGGGTTATAAAGTATTTCATAACTAGAACCCAGATGTCTATGCACTAAAAGCCGTGAAAATAAGTACCAATACCATAAAGATAAACAAATAATTGCACTTAACTTAAAATTTATAAAAAATCACATAGGTGAAATCTGATCCCAATTTTCTTAAATGGCTATCTTCAAAAACTAAATTTTCGCTACGTTATAGTATGTCCTATGATAAACAGTCACTGAAAGTCTCAGCTGCATTAAATGCTTTGTTTAGTTCTAGTAAATTTTTGTATGACGCAGAAAGAAAAAAATATACGGGTCTTAATTATTTTGTTTCTAGAATGATATATTCTAATTTCAAGAAAATCGGAGACTTTTTTTTTTTAAAAAATATTTTTTTAAGTATGAATCTGTACTGGATTTAAAATTTGTTGTAGGCATCCTATGACACCCCAAAATAAACTTCTGTGAAGTTACCTTTATATCATCTCTAACGTAACGGAATACTTGGATGTTCATAACTTTCATAGCTATTTATAACATTGTATTACTGTTTATTACTATATTTGCAACAGAGATAATTGAAAAGAAAACAACAGTGAAGTATATATTGTATGTACTGAATAATTTCCTTTTTGTTTTATGTTACATTTATCATAACATTATTATTCCATGACGGAAATATGGGCCAAACCTCGCAAGTATTCTACAATGTCAACAGTTTCAAACTTCTGTACAAATAGCCAATTCTTTCATCTGCCTGAATATATATTCTTCCTTTCTTGGGCGATTCTTCTCCTCGAAGCATTGCCTAATACTAAGTCCTGCTTCCCACCCCCCCCTCCGAAGTGCATCAAAAATCGCCAAATCGACGGATGGCTATTTGAAGCTCCGATTGCAGTCCACGATGAGCTGCTTCGGCGTGGTGTTCGTTCTTGACTATGGTCATTGAGGACTCTGTCATACAAATTCCTCATCCTTTTTGGAGATAATGCTATACTTCTTGTACAGTCGGCAGCAAAAAACCTGCAACATGAGCATATAAAGTTTATTGTGAAACGACGAAGTCTTTTGCTCCGAAATAAGTGTGCAGGAGAGGACGCCCAGGTTTCTCCTGGCGTGATTCGTGAGACAGACGTTATGTTGATTCTCTCGGCTGTTAGGCGTAGTTTCACAATAAACTTACATGCTCATGTTGCAGGTTTTTTCCTGTGGACTGTACCATGCGTTTAAATAATTTATTATAGAAAATCAAAGTGCAAAAATGAAAATAGGTACAGTATTGTACACATTTCAAGATAAATTCTATAATGTTTGACTCAAAAAAATCAAGTACACGGTGCAGTATCAATATCACATCTTTAAAATAACTAAACATTAAAGAAAAAGTGCGTTTGTTTTTGTCCACAAATTACATTTCTTTATTACATGTGTCTTACTTTATTAAAAAGAAATATTCTTTTAAAACTAAGCCACATAATACGGACTACGGATATCGCGATCCGGATAGTGGAGAGTCTTCTGCAGTTCCTTTTTATTTCTTTTCAACTGGTAGAGACAAGTTGTGCAAGATATGCAGAAACTTTGCTGTGTTTAATTTTTTTTTTTTAAATTTTCGCAAAATTATTTGTGGAAGTGTTTCAAAATTTCCAGTGCCTAAACATCCGGGCTCTTGTTATGAAATACATTATAACATATATAGGTAGGTAAACCTATTTGAATACAAGGTTTTGCGCCCAAACGGCCACGCCTAAACGTCTGCGCCCAAATGTCATGGACCCCATTCTATCCCTGTATATTTTGTAACATTCACTCAGCTTGCAAAGAAACTACATTTTCTACAAGTGAAAAGTTCCGATCCATGCGTAAGATCACATTCAGGCTCCATCAAGTTAAATATAATGTTTAAGCATTATATAATATAGCAAAGAATGGAGTAGCGACGCCGTAATTATAGTTTAGGGTTGAAAAGTACAGCAACTTGAACCCCTCAATGATTTCTGGAGTTCCAATCATCGCTTTCACAGAGGATGGGGTTTGGTTTCACGCCAGGCAAACTTTTGTTTCATCTATTCAATAATTTGTTACTTACCTTCATGTTCCTGAGAGTCCAATGGTTTGAATTTTAGTTTCTGAATCTTCCATTATTCAACAGAAAAGTCATCTACTTTGTCTTGTATTGGTAATATTTTACATCCTTATAGAGTGTATACATCTTGTGCTAGTCACTAGATCAGCGAGGAGGGCATCACATGTTTTGTCTCTCTATTTGACTATGGAAATAATTGTGACTATGGGATATTTGTGATTTTCTAACATATAGAAGTAAGTTATTATAAGAATGTGACAGTGGTGTAATAGTTATACTTCTGAAGTAAAACCCCCACAGTGGAAACAGGAAGATTTAATAATATTAACAAAAATTAAGTGCACCAACTGCCATGCGTAAACTAAATTATTCCAAACAGAATCACGTCAGTGACACTGATCGATTCACATAGATCACAGCGTGGTATGTATCGCACTTTTCCCCATACCACGCTAACACGAACATTCGTCGCTATAGACTGATGAATGCCTTTGTTCTACAGACACACTGATGAAATTCATGCGCAGCGAAGCGAGGGAGGAGTCCATAATCTCTTCGCATTCATTTTTTGTTTTCCATTGCCGCGATGGTATAGAACTCATCTTTAATTACATTCCTTTTCACATAAAGTTCTTTTAAATCCCTTATATGCCATTGTAGATGAAACATTTGCATCCTTAGGTTTTCAATCAGAGAGACGGAGTGTATTTTGATAGTCTAAGCACCCTTTCCCGATATCTTGCCTTCCGACTTTTTAGATCCTTCAAAAGGCCTTTGGTTAGGAATGTCCAGTTATCCCTTATGTGCCTACTGGCAATACTTTTGCCCAGAAGAGCTATTATTGTTTTGTTTCGACCGATATCTTACTTAGATTTGATTAAATATATCTTTCTCATCGCTGCTGCTAGGTGTATCGAGAAGGTCGTGCCAGTGACTCGCATCTTGGGGCAACATTTGAAAGAGCCTTTGGAAGTTAATCCTTACCCCTTACAGGTTATTACTTCCCCTCTCCATTGTCTTCCCTTTTCCGAAAAGCCACTAGCACTGTCTTATTTTCATTGATGCCCGGACAGTGTCTTTCTGCCCATTCTACTATAAAACCTATTGCCGTCTGCAATTAGGAAGATTTACGTCATGGCAAATTACAATCTTCTGCGTAAGTCGGTTACTCTGGAAGTAAGAATTAGTTCCAAATATCATGCTTTTCATTCTATTCTGCTGTCATTTTCGGTGATTTTTCTCTATAAACTATAATTAATAACAATACCTGTTTGGTGCGTATTAAGAATAGTCCGTTGAAGTTAAAAAAAAAAAAAAAGAAAAGAAAAGAAAGAAAAAAAAAAGAAAAACTTTACTTTTCTTGCTTTAAATGATTTCCTCAGATGTTCTGGACAGTTATTACCTTGGAGTGTAACCAAATATTTGCATACAAATTGGTAATATCCGTGCAAAGCGATGTGTCCTAGAAATGAATACGTTATATCTTCTTATCTGCTATCCTATTATATCCAATTATTCATAAGGAAATTCACTTATAGTGCCTTACAAGTTGTTTTGTAGGATAGAACTTGCATTTATGAGTGGAGATTCACTTTACGAGGACCTCACCTTACGAGATTGCTATCTAACAGAGTCAGGATGCAAACAAAGGGCTGTGCATGTCAAAGACGAGTGAGTGACATACAAATTTCCACAGACGGAGTATTTTTGTACGATATACGAAAAGCATATTTTATGTTTACAAGTATAGAGTTACAAGTGAGAAACCATTACAAGTGCTTTAAGCTATACAATTCTATACAATATCAATTGTTTTTTTTACACTATCTAGTTTTCGCACATACCTACCTTCGGTCGCTCATGTGCCTGCTTCCTTTGGATGCACTCCCACGCGAACCCCTTTCTGCGCTCCTGCTCTGACTCGGTTCGATAGCATTCCCACTTTTAGTGGCCTCCTAGCACAAGTAAGTTTGTGTGCCTTAGACAATCGATTTAATAGTATTTATATCCGTAAGTTCTCGAAAAGTGAACCGACACTTATAAATGCAATTTCTACCTTAAGAAACAACTTCTAAGACAACGTGCGTGAATTTCGTGATTAAATATAATAGGTCAGCATGGAGTAATTTCACACGTATGATCAATCTCTGCGCCATGATTTGGGCATGCGCCAGGGTAATAACCGTCCAGAACGCCTTAGGAAATCAGTTAAAAGAACAAAAGTGAAGGGAAAAAGCTTTCTTAATTTCACGGACTAATGCAAATTGACGGAGACTTTGTCCAGATTTTCCCCATGGAGAAAATTTTCATCCCTGATTGGGGTAACTTCTCTCCCCCTCTTCTAGAATGTTTTTGAGATAGAAACAGGGACAACTTTCATTTTATATATAATGAAATTACAAAATCATTTTAATTTGAGTTAAAACAGTTTTTGAGACATCTCGCTTCTAAACATTTTTGTAGTCATTAGAAACACGCTCTTATTTCTTCGTACATTTACTTATTCACGCAGAAAAGCAGGATGAAGCTAAAGAGGTTTAAGATGGACGGAAACATCACAAATGTTTAAATCTCCAATTAATGGAAAGTACCCTACTATAGTGTGTCAGTGTCACAACATTCATTCAAACGAATGATACTTAGTTTCACCTAGAAGCATTTATATATCTGTAATACAAACAGTAGTAATGCTGACAGCAATACTTGACCGTAGAAAAAGACAGAATGTATGCGCGTGTATGATTTCTGGGTGCATATATAGATGAAATTCATTTCCTTGGGGAAAATTTTAAATTAGCATACTTATATCATTTACGGAAGTTTACCCACCAATTTGAGTAATAGACCGAAGGGGTATTATTTAGTTTATGTCCCCAAATCACTTGATAGTGACTCTGGCTCACTTAGTACTGATTACGGTTCGTGACTTGTAACTATGATGTAGTCGTTGATGATTTGATACCTGTATAATATTGGATAACGTGTGTCATATGGTTAGAATAGGTTATGTTCGGCTACGGAGCCGTCGATTGATTTGGGGAATACTAAAAGCCACCCGACCGAAGAAATTTAAGCTCTTTCTTCACAGATAGTCATTCCACTCACTCTACTAAATACCACGCAACTTGTGTAAGATTTTACGATTAGTATATAAGCACACTTGAGGTGAAATTCGACACGGTTATGTTTATGTAGGGAGCCAAAAGTAAATATTAAACATAAGATTTATAGGAGAAATGAGTTAATTTTACGTAAGGGTAATTGATTCGTGTATTATTTGAGAAGTCAATGGAATAAAAATACATTGTATGGAATACTTTTTCAGAAGTTCGGTACAAAAGCAAAATATCGTACACATTTTTTTTAAAAGACAGTTCTTCCGATTTATACAAACCGTAACGGTGAGTGCTAATTCTCGTTAAATCTAATCTAAACTAACCCAAAGACAACCTAAATTTTTTATTTTTCTCAAAAAAGGCGAGCTCCCAAAACTAAACATACGCCCTTCGATAAGCCCCGTCGCGCCAAACCAATGTAATAAGGTAAGTAAACGAAACCTAACCCAACTTATACTGAAAAGCTGGAGCAGGGTTAAGGGAATAAATGATTATACTTGCGACACGTTTGAGCAACTTCAACTGGAAACTGTACTATGAAACAAAAATAATAATTTGTTCATAAACCTCCTTGTTGTTTAATTACCCAGCCTTTAATTTATAAATACATTAACAGTAATTAAATGCAACAAGAGAAAACTTTTGCGTGCAGTTTTACTATACGGATCCATGGTGTACGTAGTAGCAGTAGTAGTAGTAACGGGTTAGAAGCCCCGCAAGGGTTCGTTGGGTTCTGTTCTCGACATAAAATAGGTAAATTAAAGACTTCCCCAAATTTTTCCGTACATTTTACAATCTGTGGATCCGTATAGTAAAACTTCAACAAATTTTGAATACAAAATTACACGGCAAACTATGAATATTATATAAGAATGTATAACAGGATATACTTGTTTTGCAAACTGTAGACATGATCGATTCTATGTATTTCATTTTTAAACTGCTGTTTGGTCATTGTTATATGAATCACTACTCAAGATGATTTGGAATACATATAATCCAGAAAATGCTGAGCTGTTGACTTTTGAATTTTACAACAGTAAGACACAAATTTTTAACAACGAACGGCTTGCGTGGTCAATCTTCTTAATGTATAACGTAAGTCATCAATAAGCCGGCATTTCCTCTCAATTTCTTCCTTGTTGCCATTGAAACAACACAAATGACAGAAAACTTTATTCCGAGACCATTACTTAACTATAATACACTTCAGTTTACAAATCTACTTCTCATGTACACATTAATAACATTTCAAGAACCACTGTAGATTTTTTAATACGTAAATTATTATTTAACATACCTTTTGTCAGGAATCCTCGTAAAAAGCGTATATAGTTTTAAGGAACTTCTTTATCGGATACTAGTTATGAATCACTGCTGACCCACCCACTTTCTAATGGAATGGACAGTTCCTTTCCTTTTTCTTAATACTTTTTTTTTTTTTTTTTTTTCAAAACTGCCTTTCAAAAACACAGATTTCAATAGGAATTATGCAGAGAAATTGAGTAAAGATATAGATTTCATTCACAAAATAGTTCCCTGTAATTTTCTCGTTTTGTTCTACGGTAGAACGATAAGATAAAATTTATTTTGCCTCTTTCCAAAGTTCATTTAGTCTTTTTATTGATTGGGTAGTCATTTATCTTCCATTGAATTCCTATATATCCACTTCCGTTCCGCCGAGTATTCCTGGAACAAAAGCGTAGGTAGTCCCGGTGTACGGCTAATAGCCGATAGATAGTAATTATTATGATTGATCAAACTATCTTGCGATTGCCGGAAAATTACTACGAATGAAGGATATAATTTTGACCATCAGGGATTGTGTGAGCTGGGTAATACGGCGAAGATGTCTTGGAGCATAGTTGTAATATCAGGGAAGGAAAATTCGGTGTAACGTTACTCTTTGTAGTAAGAGAAATATGTGAACATGGGTCAGATATGAAAAATACGTATTGTTATGATCAGAGTTCATTCTATATTTTTTGTAATCTGTAAATCTTTTCAGTTTCTATTAAAAATGATCAAGTAATGGAGATTTCTACAACTTAATTTTATTTATTTTAATTTAAAATAGCTGCGTGAAATAAAAATATTTCTTTTTAATGTAACTAATATTAACTAAGTAAGTGGGCTTTAAAAAATCTTCTGTTACACCCGCTGGAGACGATCTCCCCCTCCATATTCCAGTGTACTATTGTAAGTTATACTCAAAGCCTATTGGAAGTCTAACGGTTTATCTGCATATAAAACAAATAGAGTTGCAAGTTTTTTTTTTTTTTTTTGTTTAATTTGACGGCATTGTAAAAATGAAGCATAATAATTTACTTTCTACCACCTACATTAAAGCAAAGTCACACTTCTGTAGCATCCACATTTGAATTGGGTGAGTTTGATGGGGTATATAAGGTTCTTAAAACGTTTTGCAGTTGAAGCCCCTTCACCCGGGGCGTTTACACTTGGTCGATTTAGTCGCACGGCTAAATCGACTCGCTGCATTTGCGACTAAATCGAAGCAACTAGGCCGAATCAGATCGATGGATATGTTCAATTGTTTCAACCGAAATTGATTGTTGCTTGTCGACTTGCTCTCCTCTGGTCGATTCGAAATCGACTGGCAATTTTAAAGATGTCCAAGCAAAAAGTAATTGGTACAATTTGCGGTGTTATAGCAGAAGAAAATAGAATCGACCACAGAAAATAGAACGTCTTTCAATTCAGTTGCTAGTCGATTAGTCGCTTTCGATCAACAAGCGATTAAGTTGAAGTCCTGTTTACACGGTCGATTAAGTTGAAAGTGACGTCAATTCAACTGAATCGAACGCAAATCGACTAAGTGTAAACGCCCCATAACAGCACAAGATGTTCTAGGCATGTGTCATTTAGGTGTCTGAGCTACTTTTTAGGTACTCGAACTTGGCACATATGATATTCATGTGCTAAGTATGTACTTCAGCTACATACAGTTTTAGGTACTTGTTACACACAGTGGCGGCGATTGGACGTTAAAAGCGGGGGCAAGACATGGTCTGAATATTTTTATATCAATGTTAGTTTCCCTAGTTGTTCCAAGTATTTTGTTTGACGAAAGTTTGTATAATTAATAGGATAATATCTTTTTCAGTTAAAATACAATATGTAGTATTTCGTATTTTATTAAGTAGATTGACAAGAGCAACGCAATTAGGTACTAGCCCTTTGTACTCTTGAAGAACGAAAGAATAAGAGATTTGAGTCCTTGTTCATGAACATCTTAAAATTCTATCTGGAAAATTGTGTGATAAGATTATTTAATAACAAATTTACATAACAAATAAATAGAAAGGATAATATTAATTATACATCAACTATTTATTGATTTTAGAAAGGCCTACGACTCGGTTTGGAGAGAAACATTATACTACGTTCTTACAGGACTTGGAATACCGAGAAAGCTAATTAGATTAATTAAGATAGGTTTAAAAGAATCCTAAAGTAAAGTGAGGGTAGGAACATTTTTGTCCACGAGCTTTCACGTCGAAAATGGCCTCAAACAAGGAGATGCGTTGTCGCCAATATTATTGAACTTTGTGCTGGAATACGCTATAAGGAAAATCAAAGATAGCATAGAGTTGAACGGTAATCACCAGGTTATGGCATATGCTGTTGATGTAAATTTAATAGGGGATGATAGGAGAACTATAGAAAGAAATGCAGAGATCTTATTAAAGGCTTCCGGGGACATGGGTTTAGAAGTAAATGCAGAGAAAACTAAATACATGAAAGTGTGTTGGGACCGCAATACGGCAAATTATGGATGCATTAAAATATTAAATAATACTTTTGATAAAATGGATACTTTCAAATATTTAGGATCAATATTAGCACATGAAAATCATATTCACGAAGAAATTAAATGTCGACTAAAAGCATTGAATTCGTGTTACTATTCGGTTCAAAATCTCTTGTCGTCGTGAATTCTGTCGAGGAATTTGAAGATTAAAATATATAAAACGATAATCATGCCTGTTGTTCTGTATGATTGCGAAACATGGTCGCTTACTATGAGGGAAGAAAATAGACTGAAAGTATTTGAGAACAAGATCCTGAGACGAATATTGGGACTCAAGAGGAACGGGAATGTGAAATGGCGGAAACTTCATAACGAGGAACTACATAATTTATACGGTTTACCCAACATTGTTAGGGTCGTCAAGTCTAGGAGGCTTAGGTGGGCAGGTCATGTAGCTAGAATGGAAGAAAGTAGAAATGCTTTCAAAGTCTTGACTGGAAGACCAATAGGAAAACGACCATTAGGAAGACCTAGGCGTAGGTGGGAAAACAATATTAAGATGGATCTCGCAGAGATAGGAATACAAAGTAGAAACTGGATCCAATCGGCTAAGGATAGAAGTCAGTGGAGAGCTTTTGTGAACGCGGCATTGAACCTCCGGGTTCCATAGGCTATAGAATTAGTTAGTTAGTTAATATTAATTATAGTAATGAATAGGGTTAGGATCTTGATGATTTTGCATCTGTTTTCTGGATTTGTATAAATTTTTGCTTGTTGTGTTATAAATCCTGTTTTATTAAAAAGAAGTAATTTAAGACAAACTTGTTTGTGCATTTTTTTTTGCATTTTTGCCCATTTCTGTGTATAAGTGCATTTTTTAAAGTTTTTGGGCATTTTACGTGCATATTTAGTATTTATTCTTACTTTTAACCGCATAATTCTCATTTTTCTTATAAAAACCATAAATTGAAGCAGAATGCTTCCGCCTACACGATTCTAGTTCGAAGATTCGTTGGAGCAGGCGTGCAGTTTCTGGTAATTAGTCACATGAAGCCAAGGAGCGAGAGTTCAGTGACCGTTGCATTCACTGTTTTGGTGAGCTGTTGGTAGACGCGTAATTCTGCAGTTTATCTGGTTAAAATGCCGAAGATAAAAGAGAATAGTGCTTCCAAGCTTAAACGATTTGTGAGTGAATTTGGAGCTGAAAAAGTATTTACAACAGATGTAAGTGTTCTGTACTGCAAGGTGTGTGATACGGCAGTTTCAGCCGAAAGAAAATTTACAGTTGAACAGCATGTTTCAAGGGACAAACACACACACGGGGACTTAAGTTACGTGCGAAACGAGAGGCAAACGCCGCGCAACAACTTCTCCCGCAGTGTGGTACATCCAAAAATCATTCTGTTTTTTTCGAAGATTTGTGTGAAGCATTTATTTGTGCTGACATTCTGTTGAACAAAGTGGACAACGTGACATTGCGTGCCTTTTTGGAAAAATACACTTGTAAACCCCTCCCGATTCTTCGACATTAAAGAAGAATTACGTGAACAAACTTTACGAAAAAACAATGCAGTGTATTAGACAAGAAATGGCTGGAAAGAAAATATGGGTGTCCATGGATGAAACTTGTGATTCGGAGGGACGAGATGTAGTAAATGTTGGAGTGATGCATGAGGGTGGGCCAGGTAAAACATTTCTTTTGAATTGCGAAGTTCTGGAAAAGGTCAATTATTCCACGATCAGTAAGTTATTTGATAAGTCAATGCATCTCTTATGGCCTAATGGCGTCCTTCACGAAAACGTGCTGCTCTTTCTAACCGATTCTGCACCGTATATGGTAAAAGCAGCGAACTCACTTCAGGCGCTATATTCGAAAATGATTCACACTACGTGCCTCGCGCATGGTTGCCATAGAGTGGCTGAAGAGATACGTGTGCAGTTTCCTGATGTTGATAAACTCATAGGAAGTGTAAAGAAAGTGTTCAGCAAGGCCCGACCACGTGTAGCTGCTTTTAAGTCGGAGCATCCTGAACTACCTCTACCACCTAGCCCCGTTCTTACCAGATGGAGAACGTGGCTAGAAGCCTGTAAATACTATTGTCAAAACTTCGAAGCTATGAAGAAAACGATAGACTCTTTCGACTCCTCCGAAATTTCCGCGATTCGAACTGCACAAGAGATACTGGTCAGTCCTGAAATTCAAGGTAAGCTTGTGCACATTCAATCTAATTTTGGATTTCTACCAGGTGTGATTACTTGTTTAGAGAAATCTGGAGAAAAGTTAACTTCAATTGACTCGATCAAAAATACAGTAAGTGCATTAGAAAGTGTTCCTGGGGAAGTAGGACTTGTATTGTCAAGAAAAATGACAGATGTATCGAAAAAAACTCAGGTTACCATGTTTTGTGCGATAGTGGACATTCTTTCAGGCAGAAAATTTGTACTGCCCAAATTAGAAAGTGATCTAGGAATTAGTGATATGGTCTATTTCGAATATGCTACGGTGGTTTCTGTAGAAACTGAAAGAACCTTTTCAATGTACAAATCGTTATTTGCAGACAACCGCCATGCATTCCAGTTCGAAAACCAACCTTCATATTTTTTTGTTGTTTATATATAGGTAATGCACTAATAAATAGTAACGGATGATTCTCTGTGAAAGCATTTTTTTAAAATTATAGTGCATTTTTTAGATTTTTAGTGCATAATTGCATTTTTTATTTTGCATTTTCCCCACATTTATAGTGCAATAAAATCCTAACCCTAGTAATGAATAATGAGGCTTGTTTTGCAAAAGTTATATGGAAACTGAGGATTAATGAACAACTTATATTTTTAATTCTACACATGCCATTAAATGTATGTTATTACTTTAAAAAAATGAAATACAGTAAATACTACAAGCATATGCTACATTTAAAGAAATATTTATTTTTTCAGCTTCCCGAAACATGTTCATTGCCATTAGGCGCAGTTTCACTTTCTTGATACATATCAAAACACAATGCTTAGAATCACTGCACACTCTAGTTATACAAAATAATCCTAAAACCTAGAATTATGTTGAGTTCACTAAATTTAATTGTACAAACATTCGTATACCCCTAAACACAACACTTGACTCGTATTGTCTGTTCACTCTAGGATGGAAGATTGTTTACTAACAACAATTGTAGTGCGAGCGTCAAAAACCTTGCTTCTCACCCCTACATGGTTAATTCATGGTTGCCAGGCACATGAATTTCCGAACCGAATGTACCTACTTCTGCACAGTCATGGACCAAGTGCTATTACTACATAAATTGCTGCTTTTGAGATGACTGAGATATTAACGTTATGAAAAATCGAGTTAGTTATTATGTAATACAATCTTACATATAATGCACACTCAATTTTGTACAAGTGTTCTTGTTCGAAAGTGTGCGAAAACCTTGTACGCCTGGCAATATTGGAAGATGGCAGTTTGTGTTGTAAACAATAAACAGAGGTAGCGAAGATCGTTAGGTTCGCTGGACAGCGTTGTTTTCATGATAAGGCGACAGAAACATATTGTACCGATTGTAAACAAGGGCTGGGAATTTCGATGCGAGTATAGGTGGAAATATTCTCGCCACATATTGCCTGTTGGTGAAGGTTTGCAATGTTGCAAACTGCCAAGTCTAGAATTTCATACTAATTGAACGAGCTTTGAAAAGGATTAGTATGATGCAATAATTATAAATACTAACAATCATAGACTTAAAGTATTAGGAAATAAATCATGCTGCTGTAAGAAGAATATAATACACATTGAATTAAGTGTTCAAAGTACAGTATAAAGCGAATTTTAACATTTAAACATTTTAAAGCTGTACACATTTGCCCTGTTTGGGTGCCCTTACCAGACACTGTGCAACACGAAAAAAGGCATTAAAATAGGTAGATCGAGCGTGGGCATGAACCCACTCTGGCCGGTATTCCTTATTAAGGTTTTCCTCAGTCCCACGAGGTGAATGACTAGATGGTAGCTTCTGTAAGGCAGGGGCGGATCCAGGACGGACTTCTTGAGGGCGGTAGGTTTTAGTACTGCTACTTAGAGCTATTTTTAAGAGCTCCAAACTCTGGGATTGGGTTTTATTTAAATATATAAAATGAGAAAGTTTCCTTTCCTGGGGGCAATCGCTATGATCGCCCCCCTGGACCCGCCACTGCTGCAAGGCCAGAATTGGGTCAAACACCGAGGCCCCAGAATTGGCGGGAAATACATTCCTTCAAAATATTATGTTGTCAACACTTCCACAAATATTATGGTGGTGGGTTCCGACATCCCTTTTTCGTTTATTTGTGTTTAAATTCATTATGAAGTAAATGTAGAAGTGTTTCTTTCATTCTCTTTCTTTCTTTCTTCTCATCTTTCTCATCCTTGCTCTCCTTTCCCCACCTTCTTAAAATTTGAATACTATCCTCCTGTAATATTGTTTCTCTCCACGGCCCAAGGTTTAAAGAGACCAACCTGTTATAGTTAACTATTAGCACAAGTATACCAATAAATTCACATTAGAGACAGCGCCGTAACTTAGATTTTTTCCTAGGGGTAAGCATTAATATGTGTATTTGGGTCTCCTAGAAACAGTTGTTTTTCTCATTCTTGTCCCCCTCTTTCTACCTTTTTCTTACTATTTATGCCCCCCCGGAGCCTGTGGGCCCTCCCTCACGGCAAGGTCTGCGGGGCCGTTACTTACGCCCTTGGGCCCGTTCCATACATGACAAATTAATTAAGAGGACAACATTGACAAATCTCAAAGCCATACGAATAAATGTTATTTCTAGGGCCCCTAATAATAGACATTTCTTACTGAAGTGGGCACACGGCTCACTTGTTTTATTTACCTTTTGAGCGCTGCTTTATGTAGTGTAGTGAAACTGTTTGATGCTTCATTTATAATTTCATGTTAGTATTGTATATGGATTAAGAAAATTTCGTCTCCAAATGGGCCCCTTCGAACGGCGGGGAACCTCCCTGGGGGGAAGTTGCCCCTCCCCTGTCCCACACAAGTTACGGTCCTGATTAGAGAAGAAGTAATCTGTTTCGAAATTTACGCAACTTGCAAATACCAAACCCTACTAGTGCTAAAATTGATGAGTTAGTTCCACTGTTACAACTGCTATAAGGGGAAAGTAGGGGAAGGACTGCTAAGATTCGCTGGCCAGGTTTTGTGTTAAAACATAGCGCCAAGCTACAGTGAACGGACATCGCAAAACAGTGGAAAAGATAGAAGTTGTTTATTATCACTCTCTTTTTAATCAATATTCCTTACTATTAGAAGGAAGAAAATACATTTTAGCAACTGTCGATTTTTGTGCAATTAAAGAGTAACTTGTGAAAGACTTTTTTTTTTGCGAGATGTTCTCTCAATTAGTTTCAAAGCGGTTGACTAATATATCGAGCCCTTGTAAGAAGAAACGAAAGTACGCTGGGATTGTAGCACTTCAATCGGTTAATTTTGGGACAATTTTGCGTTCCAATTAAAACCTAATTCTTGTAGCTTTCTTAACTCCACGGGAAGACAACCAAACGTAATCACGCAACATCAAATATTATATAGGATCATTTTTTTTCTATGAACCAGTAATAAGATACAAAAACTTACATTTCCAAATGAAACTATATACATTAATTGGTCATTTCGAAAAAGTGGGGGGCAACTTCCCTCCTTTGCCCCCCGAATCGCCATCCATGGTTACACCTAATTGATATTTGCAACTATGTACCAACTATATCATTTATATACCTGGCTCAGTTTCGCACTCAAACAGTCATTTGTTTTTATGTCGTCACTTGGGACATATATCTGTCATGTTCTAGGTTCGTCCTTTAGTTACATACTGTTTCACATGCCCTAACAGCACAAGATGTGCTAGGCATGCGTCATTACACATTTGATGCATTTGTTGCTTCTTTTTTCAAAGCAATTGTGTACTAGAAGCAATAAACGCATCAACTTTATTAGATGGCAACTGTCGCCGATCATTTCAAAGTGAATATGGAAGAATCATGAAATAAACTAAATAGACACTCGTCAATTTGTTATAAAATTACATGGCGAGCAGATTTTATCTGATCCCAAACGGTTATAGTCGAATATATGCGGTTAAAGGAGCACTCTGATTAGCCGAATTAAAAAGACCTCAATAATTTATCCTTCTACAAGCGACGTTCTTTTTATCGCCTCTGTGCCAAGTCGGAAGAGCACGCGGCTAGTAATCCAAAGGTTGGTGGTTCGCGCTCACCATAAGGTAGCCCTACATTTTTTAAAACTTATTTCAAGTGATATTTAGGCTCATCTCAATGTAAACACATTACGCATATAGGCGATTTAACATATTTTGAAGGAGTAATTTTGTGGTTCATTGACGTTTACGGCATACGGAACATACCTAGAACATACTAGGCACGTTCTCTAGGTACATGTAATTCACGTGCCTAGGGGCGGACATAGACTGTGACTATCACTTGCCATCCATGTGATTCCTTTCTCAGAAGTATATAAGGCACGTACTGGACACATTCCCATGTACCTGAGGGAACATGATCGGCATATGCCTGGTATGTAATTGTGCTGTTAGGGCAACCACCAAAATCTGAACGCGCCTCCCCTTTAAAAAAATGAAATGTGTCCACAACATAAATATATGTGTCTCTAAAACAAAGACTATCATTATGATAAACACTGTTTCATTTATTAATCACTAAAGGAAATACCTCATTAACACAGGTAATCTACATTGTACACATCGATTAAACCTTTTAATGTTATTAGCTCGTGTTAATAATTATAAATTGTTGTAAAACAGATATTTATGTTAAAATTGAAAAATACGAGCATAGAAGAAATTTAAATAATAAAACCGGCGCATTTAACTGTTAAGCAAAATCAATAGTATGTATGAGCTTGTTTTGAGTTACACGATTTATTAAATCTCAGCACATATTTTCAAATGTCAAAACGCATCTCATTCTGGAGATTTATTTTTGAGCTATATTTGGATTTGATCACTGCCATGGCTGAGAATCCGGTTTCGCAGAGATAAGATGTTGCCCAAAAATAATAACAGAAAATTAAGAGAAAGAAAAATTCAGCTAACATGGCGTCGCGCGAAATTCCAGAAATTTAAAAAGACATATTATTCTACAGAAATAAAGTAGAAGATCTTTAGTAGCCTTCTAATAAGCATTATGCACGTTTAAGCCAAAGGTGAAAGGGCCATCCGCGAACTATGTGGAACAGAGGTGATACAAAGGCTTAGTCCATTATGTACCCTAAGAGCACAGGATGTGCTAGGCATGTGCCATTTAGGTGTCCCACATACTTTTTAGGTACCGGACCCTTGGCACATAATATTCATGTGCCAAATGTGTACTTCAGCTACCTACAGCTTAAGGTACTTGTTACACGTAATTGATATTTGCAACTATGTAAAACGTATATAGCATTTATATACCTGGCTGTTTCGCATTCTAACAGTCATTTGTTTTATGTCGTCACTTGGGACATACTGTATATCTGTCATGTTCTAGGTACGTCCTTTAGGTACATACTGTTTCAGATACTCTAATAGCACAAGATGTGCTAAGCATGATATATTTAGGTGTTCTAAATTCATCTCCCACGTTTAATGCATTTGATGCTTCTTTTTCTAAGCGATTGTATACTAGAAGCAACAAACGCATCAACTTATGGCAACTGTCGCCGACAATTTGAAAGTGAATATGGAAAAAACATGAAATAAAGTAAATAGACACTCGTCATTGTTATAAAATTATATATCGAGTAGATTTTATCTGATCCCAAACGGTTATCGTCGAATATACGCTGACACAGAGCTAGGAATATGCGGTTAAAGGAGCACTCTGATTAGCCAAATTCAAAAGACCTCAACAATTTATCCCTCTACAAGCGACGTTCTCTTCATCGCCTCCGTGGCCAAGTCGAAACCCTAACAGCACAATTACATAGCAGCCATACGACTATCATATTCCCTCGGGTACATGGGAATGGGTTCAGTATGTGCCTTATGTACCTCTGAGAAATCACATGCATGGCAAGTGATAGATACAGTCTATGTGCGCCTCTAGACACATGTCTGACATATACCTGTGGAACGTGCTTAGTATGTTCTAGGTATGTTCCCCATGCTGTAAGCGTCAATCAACCACAAAATTACTCCCCCAAAATATCTTAAACCGCCTATATGCGTAATGTATTTACATTAAGGTGTGTCTAAAAGCACATTAAACAGATAAAAAAACGTATCCTAGGGTGGGCGCGAACCACCAACCTTTGGACTACTAGCCGCGTGCTCTTCCGACTTGGCCGCGGAGGGGATGAAGAGAACATCGCTTGTAGAGGTATAAATTGTTAAGGTCTTTTGAATTTGGCTAATCAGAGTGCTTCTTTATCCGCGTATATTCGACGATAACCGTTTGGGATCAGATAAAATCTGCTCGCCATGTAAGTTATAACAAAATGGCGAGTTGCTATTTACTTTATTTCATGGTTCTACCATATTTAGTTTCAAATGATCGGTAATAGTTGCCATTCAATGAAGTCGATGCGTTTGTTGCTTCTAGTACACAATCGCATAGAAAAAAAAACAACAAATGCAGCAAATGTGGGAGATGGATTTAGAACACCTAAATGAAGCATGCCTAGTACATCTTGTTCTGTTAGGGTATCTGAAACAGTATGTACCTAAAGGACGTATCTAGAACATGACAGATATATGTCCTAAGTGACGACGTAAAAACAAATGACTGTTAAAGTGCGACTGAGCCAGGTGTATAAATGCTATATATGTGGTACATAGTTGCAAATATCAATTAGGTGTAACAAGTACCTAAAACTGTAGGTAGCTGAAGTACATACTTAGCACATGAATATTATGTGCCAAGTGTCGGGTACCTAAAAAGTAGCTAGGACACCTAAATGGCACCTACCTAGCACATCTTGTACTGTTAGGGAAGAGCACGCGGCTAGTAATATAAAGGTTGGTGGTTTGCGTCCAACCTGAGGTACATTTTTTACTTGTTTAAAGTGCTTTTTAGATTCACTTTAATGTAATTACATTACGCACATAGGCGATTTAACATATTCTGGGGGAGTAATTTTGTGGTTCATTGACGTTTAGGGCATGGGGAACATACCTAGAACATACTAAGCACGTTCCCCAGGTACATGTAAGGCATGTGCCTAGGGGCGGACATAGACTGTGACTATCACTTGCTATCCATGTGATTTCTCTCAGATGTACATAAGGCAGGTACGGTACACATTCCCATGTACCTGAGGGAACATGATAGTCATATGTCTGCTATGTAATCGTGCTGTTAAGGTCGCTGCAGCTGGAACTGTAAATCTATTTCTTTCATTTTTTAATTTTTTTCAGAAATGCATCAATACTGTCTAGCGCTCAAGAGCAAAGGTTTATTTTTCACTGGTACACTATTTTAATACTTAAAAATATCTTTAGTAATAAAAAAATATTCGGTTGCACAACCATGCAACATAGGACCAACCGCCGCTGATACAAACAAAAAAGTCAATTTTATTGTTCCATTTGTTAACACACAACGACCCCAGACAAGTAATGTTTCGATTCTATAAGGTTGCTTACTAGAATGGTTTAAGAATATATTTGAACCACTATTTTTTTAAGTTCAATCACCTCCACCTCTCTTCACGAGACTGAAGGTTGAAAATCTAAAGAAAAATGGCCTGGGATCCTTTTTTCCTGTAGCCGTCGAAAAGACAGCAGTTGATAACCGTAACTGCACAATTACATAGCAGGCATATGCCTATCGTTCCGTCAGGAACATGGGAATATGTCTAGTATGTGCCCTATGTACCTCTGAGAGAAATCACGTGGATGGCAATAATAGTTATAGCCTATGTCTGCCCCTAGGCGCATGTCTGACATGTACTTCTGGAACGTGCCTAGTATGTTCTAGGTATGTTCCGTATGCCGTAAGCGTCAATGAACTATAAAATTACTCCCTCAAAATGACCTATACGCGTAATGTGCTTACATTAAAGTGAGTCTAAACAATACTTTAAAGAAGTAAAAAAAATACCCCAGGGTGAGCGCGAAACACCAACCTTCGGATTACTAGCCGCGTGCTCTTCCGACTTGGTCACGGAGGCGATGAAGAGAATATCGCTTGTAGAGGGATAAGTTGTTGATGTCTTTTGAATTTGGCAGAGTGCACCTTTATCCGCGTATATTCGACGATAACCGTTTGGGATCAAAGAAAATCTGCTAGCCATGTAATTTTATAACAAAATGACTAGTGTCTATTTACTTTATTTCATGGTTTCCATATTCACTTTCAAATGATCGGCGACAGTTGCCATTCAATGAAGTTGATGCATTTATTGCTTCTAGTTCACAATCGCTTAGAAAAAGAAGCAACAAATGCATCAAATATGGGAGATGAATTTAGAACATCTAGAATGACGCATGCCTAGCACATTTTGTGTTGTTAAGGTATGTGAAACAATACGTAACTAAAGGACGTACTTAGAACATGACAGATATATGTCCTAAGTGACGACATAAAAACAAATGACTGTTAAGAGTGCGAAACTGAGCCAGGTATATAAATGCAATATTTGTGGTACATAGTTGCAAATATCAATTAGGTGTAACAAGTACCTAAAACTGTAGGTAGCTTAAGTACATACTTGGCACATTAATATCATACGTGCCCAATGTCGGGTACCTAAAAGGCATCTGCCTAGCACATCTTGTGCTGTTAGGGAATTACTGACTGAATGACGGATGATCAGTTTATATTCTAAACGGTTCTCTCAAACTTTTCATTTACATGCTACGTCACAGCAGATGTTGTTTCTTATTTGTGGAAATTTCGTGTCCTTTTTTTACTAGTAAATTATCATATATTTCAATAATTTATATTGGATGATTATTTACCAAAAGTTTATACAAATTCTTCATAAAGCTTGGAGCACATCTCTTTGTTTTACAGTAAGTGATGAATATCTATTATCTTGATAGTAAAGTTACCTTCATTGCAGTGGGTGCATTTTACCTAAAATATATTTTTCTTTAGTTTGTCAGTATTGTATGATTAATTGGTTATTAAATATATTTGCAGTATAAATGTATTTTATCATATATAAAATTAATTTGGCTAATATTTCTAATTACGTGCTTATTTGCATGTATTTCTGTCTGATTTCGCAGCCAAGCCAGTGTCACTGATTATTCTAGAGATTTTCAACCGAGAAGTCTTATAAGTATATATTTGATTTGGAACTAAAAGTAAAAACTGAATTAGGTAATAAACACCAAAGTATTAAATTTGAAATTTATATGTGTAACAAATATTACACTTTTTCATCATATCTTCATATCAAAAATAAATAAATAAAAAGTGTCTGAGACCAAGTTTCGAACGCTCAATCTTCAAGTTTCAAAGACTTTACAAAGATTGAGAGCCTCGCCACGCTCTAGAGCCATAGGCACAAGTACTTCCTGCAGCTAGTGTCTATAATAAGAAAGGAGGGAAAATGCAATTCCCTCTGTACAGATTTGTGGGATTGGACATAGTCTCTGAAAAGGATTCTATGTTTTTGTAAACGGAAGTCTACAAAATATGGCGGGAGTTGATAGTGTAAGAGCGATTCATGTGGAATGACGAATCATGCTACATGTGGCAATCTGAGGGATGTGTGTGGAGTGACGCATGTGAGGTTAACGTTACTTACCTTAGTGCATTATTCATCCTGTGAAATCTGGCGTTGGAGAATTTGTGGTGTGGATCTGTTTCTTATGTTTTAGACCGGAATTTCTGGTGTTGGTGCCTGGAACAATGAATCCCATCGCCTATCAAGCAATTTTACAATTCGGCGCTATGTATGCTTTGCTCGGTAGCGGGACGTTTGTATTTTAACATCCTCCATAAAGCCCACATCACAGAGCGCTTTGGGACGAATGTGCAAGTACTTAACTGTCCGATCCAAAGCCTCAACCTTATCTCATGGAATTAGTTTCAGTGGACGACAACTTTACTGTTTGCCATTTTGTAGAACGAATGGAGAACAGTACTTAGCCAAGTCTACCGCAACTTTATGGAAAGTCTTTCTCAAAGTGCCGAAATTGTTACCATGCCGAATGGTAGACGCACACCATACCAACTCCTTATAAGCGGAAGAGGAACAAGTTTTGTGGTGTTCAGTCATTAATAGAAATGTAGCGTATATACAGAGTAAGCTAAAAGTCCCCACATAGATATTATCATATTAGTTTGGACGAGAATCACAACGCATGTTCAGTATTCACTATCTAGTGTACACGTTCCATTCAAATTGAACAGCGTCTAGTCCCTAGCATTGAAGGTACAAAAGCCTAGGAAGATTCGTAAGGTTACACGCTAACAACACACTGTACATCTCCAGTGACATCTCTCGGGCGAAATCATATCGATAACAATTAGTTTGATCACTATTATAAGAAATAGGATTTTAGGTAAATTTCCTTTCCTTAACTTGTAGCGTTAAAATAAAATTTATACCTAGGGTGACGGGCCGGTAGTGGGCACCCTTAAGGAAATTTTAATTTTTTTTGTTATTTGTGTTTTAATGTTAGGTTTTTTTGTTTATTTTTTATTCAGCTAAAGTAAAATTTTGTTCTCTTTCAATGCAAGCACAGCTTTCAGTCATTAATAGAAGCAGCAAGAAAATATGCCAATTCTTCATTGGTAAGAGCAGTTTTGCTAGTAGTAATAACTTTTTTCTAGTGGTGGACACTTTTATATTCAGTAGTGGTCACACATTTTAGACAACACTTATTACACGCTACTGTGTTTATTCATATTACATTTTCTTAGTAAAATTAAATTCACCTTGAAATCATCACAAGTCTGTATTATCAAAGTAATTAAAACACGTTGTTTTATTAGCTATAATAGTTAATGAAACTATAGAATTGCAGAAAAAATATATGTCAAGGTATGCTTGTGTACATTTACATTCATACATAAAGGTCCAATCTGTTAACACATCATAGTTTAAGGGTTTTCCATACAACGAAATTAAACTACCACTAATTTAACAGTTTTTCTGTAATATCTTCAAAACAAACAAACAGAATTCAAAAAATGGAAACGCGGTGCAGTATAGAATATTATTTTGTATGTGATATTTTTGTCGTATCTCATCTATCTGCTATCGCTTTGGGGATCTTTATAGATTTGGCATTTAATCGCGGGTGTATTTAAATTAGTGGTGGGCACAAAAACCGGTTTTTCAGTTTTTAGAAAAACCGAAACCGGTTTTTTTTTAAATTTTCAAAAAAACGCTTTCGGTTTTTCACCGAAACCAGTTTCGGTTTCCTTCCAAACCGGTTCGGTTTTTTCACCGGAACCGGTTTTCTTCAAAACCGGTTCGGTTTTTTACCTGGTCCGGTTTCGGCTTTCTTCAAAACCGATTCCGGTTTTTTCCAAAATGTTCTATTTTTGACCAGAATGGTGTTTCGTTGTTCTCCGGAAACCGAATCCATTTCCACAGAAATAGTTTTATGTGTTTTCGAAAAGTTTTCGCCGAAACCAGTTTCGGTGAAAAACCGAACCGGTTTTGGAGAAAACCGAAATGTCGGTTTTTATAGAAACCGGTTTTGCCCATCCCTAATTTAAATATCTGTACAACGACAGCAGATAGTAAGTCATGATAACGGTATAACATGCAAAATAATGTTTAGTGTACTGCATTTTTGCTTTTCGATTATTTTGAAGTTATTACAGAAAAACTGTAAAATTCGCAGTAGTATCTAGTTTATTTTCTCCGTATGGAAGACCCTTAATGCCAAACATAAAATAAGAAACAACCTTATTCTACATCGTCTGAACTGAGATCAGTCCAGGTTTCATCCACGTCAGACTCAATTTGAACACAAAACTCATACCAAAAATTTCTTTCGTCGTCAGAATCGGAATAAGCCATTTTATGAAGATAAAAGAAATCCAGAATCCTCATGTTTCCTGCATACACAATTATCATGAAATTACTTTTTATACTTAATACACTGTACCCGTCGCGAGATATTTCCGGTGTGGACATGCTGAGAAGATCTTGCATTAATGTAATAATTATACTTTTAATACGTTCTTCGATATTTATTTTTGTTTTAATATTACAAGTTGCTTTTCCCGTATGTGAACTGTTTCCATTCTTAGACTTCGATTTTGCTTCATCTTTTTTACTTAACAAGTCCCTGTACTACCTTGAGCTCATTACAGCAGCGAATTGGAGTTTCCTCCTTTTTGAATTTTCTGTTTTCTCTGCAGTTTTTGGGTACAACAATTTTCTTTTGAATGAACTACACACACACAGCATTCCCATTTAGAATTTACTGTGGACATGCATTGGCTATGGCATGTCGAACTGGTACCGACAGGCTGACAGTCTGTGGCTGTTGAAGGAGATGCATTGATTTTTGATTGGTATCCTTCATCAGATTTACGAGATGAATCATTGTGGGTAGGTTGTATATCTTGAGCAGGATCGCGGAGCAATTCCACATACTCCGTATACGTCGTTTCTATATAATAAGTTATCTGCTCAGAACGGAATTTCTCCCACACATAAAATAAGTAAGATTTTTCAACCCCATGCCAGGCGTCCACTCCTTTGAAACTTGTTAAAGTTTGCTCATCAATTTTTGATTCCATTTAATCTAAACGATTTTGAGAGCAAACAGTATCAACAAATTAAGTCACGGTAGACTTTTTAGATATTTGTTGCACGTAGGAGATACATTTATTTTTGCCTCAAGTGCAGTTTTTTTTTTTCTATTCCAACTACTGAAATTGAGTTTTCAATTATGGTCACCTAATGTGACCGTTACTAAAAAATAGCGATTTTAATATTTTAGTAGTGATCACCCCTATAACTCATGTCTGCAACAATGTAGGCGTAAAAACAAACATATTTTTCAAATAACTTATTGAATTTGTACATATTAAAAAGATTCACAATACTTATAAAATCAACTAGATATAGTGGAATAATTCGGATGGTATCCGGTTTGGGAATTGGAAAAAAAAATCTCCACGTAACTTCTAGACTCGTATTCCAACTTAAGAAAGCTATCAAATAGGGATGCAGTATATAGAAAGGATAGTCGACATTGTAGTAAAAATGAAAAATTAAAGCTTATTGCCTACTACGCTTGTGCACTTCAAATTTATTGTCTTAGGTGACCACTACCGGTCCAATCACCCTATGTGACTTTTTAAAGACTCACCACTTTACATCCTTACTTTCAAGTAATCTATATTATTAATCCACTACAGTCCTGTAAATTTCGTTTTTTTAGTGTGGTACTTGCATAGCTTAATTTGGTCCTGAAAATTCTCCCTTCTCATTCTGTACTAATGGCACATCATTCCGAAGCATTTTCTACCAGCTATAAGACTGATGATTTTTTTTCATTATTCTGGCATTGAGTTTCTTGTGCCCCGGTACTTGCTATCCCTTAACCAGAAGAAATGTACGTTGCCGTAACTAAGTTCCAGTGAATCACTTCCCCCTGCACATGAACATCAGGTTCACCTACGAACAAAGTGCGTTGCGTTTTCTACCACATCCCATTTCCAATTCAGAAATTTGCATTTCTCGATCGAAATAATCCTGATTTATGTGCTTGCAATTTATCCAAACTTAATTTATTTAGTTTTAATATGCTATGAAGACAACCGGGTATCCCTTCGGGAGTCTTACTCAGTGATGCCAGGATTAGGAATTCGATTTCTGGGCTTTCTGCATGTTGGCCCGTCACGTATGAAGGACGACGTCCTTCGGTGATTATACTGTCCGGTTAATTGGGGAGGAAGGAACTGGACTGGGACTATTATATTAACCCAGAATTTCCCTGGTGTGAATGAGGAAAACCAAGGAAAACTCACTCAAGATGGCTCACCTGAAAAAGCCGAGTGTTTCCATCGGGAATCGAACGAAAGGCGGTCAATGATCCCAGAATGAGTCTTCAGCAACAACTTTTATGGTGTGATATACATATCTGCAACAATCAAGCACTCCCGACTTCTATATTACCTTTCCCACTGAATTATATATTTGAGTGTTACTTATTGCAATTCACCTTTACGTTCAGGTGTCCACCAGTATTATAACATCAACGTCCCTCCGCATTCAGCAATGAAATCTATTAAGATAAATTCATTTATGGAGACTTTCTGCCCATTTTATACTTAAAATTACCACCTCTTTTTCAATGACACTAAATATATACATTTTATTGCAGCCTAAGAAGTAGATTCTGCATAGTCAAAAAGTGAATTAACAAAAATCTGGTAAAGATCATGGCTAGGGAGCACAAAATTATGATTGGCAAAGGATCTGAAAATTAGGCAATTGTAGGTTATTACCTCACTCTTATCAATTTACTTCATTATAGGTTCTGTCAAACTGTAGAACCATCATTCGAGCAGGAGCGTAGATCACGGTAGAAAAAGTTAAAATATCATGCTATGATTAGGTTCCTTTATCTTAATGATACTATTGAACAATGAGTTCAAATCTGAATGCATAGATCTACAGGCGTCCACCAGTCACAGAACCAATCGTGCGGGAGGAAATAGACGTAGTACTTTAAAACAGACGTGATGCGTTTAATCTTGTAGCAGGGAAACTAATATAGAGTTAATGTAAAACATTCTGCATATTATTTCACTGTGTGAGCATGATGACTGAATAGGTTTCCTGGTTGTTCGCTATTTTCCATACACTAATGTGAGGAATGCATAAAGCATGCTGTACAAACTCCATGGCTCTGGATAAGTAGCTTAACAAATAAAACACAGTTCTGACCAGAGCAGAATGAAATATATTAAAAACTATACTTACAATCTGTTACAGTTTCAGGGACCTAACGTCCTCTTCATCAGACACCAACACACTCTGATGTCTGAGTGTGTTGGTGTCTGATGAAGAGGACGTTAGGTCCTTGAAACTGTAACAGATTGTAGGTATAGTTTTTAATATATTTCATTCTGCTCTGGTCAGAACTGTGTTTTATTTGTAAAGCATGCTGTACTTACACCACAATGATTAGGACTGCATTTTTAACAGATTAATTATTATGAATGAAAGCTGAGTGCTTGATCTTGAAATAAGAAAATTAACAAATCATGGGACTATGCCTAATCATCCATCCCTCAAAAGGATAAGATTCTGCCGTCATCCAACCACGCTTCTTGTCTATTTTCGGAACATAGATGTGTAATACTGACTGATTACTTACGATAAAAGAGCATAATACAAGGACTTAAATGTATAATTTACTGGATGTGTCAAAGTATAAAGATGGGGTTTGCAATCTAAAGCTGGTTTGTCGCTACCCGATAATGCACATTCACTTCATCCTGCAGAAAGTTACTTCTGCCATTGGCTATGAATAGGGACACAAGTTTTTCCCACTAAGAATTTGAAAATTTTGCGTTTCGTTTTTGATATTTCGTGTTTTGTCGCATTTTCCAAATGAAGTTTCTCATTTTCTAGCTTTGTGGAAAATATATTCCCTGACATTTTTACAATTGTTCCTTTTATTCATAGATCACTACAGAAATAAATCATTAAGTATGATCTGTCAGGAAAGTAAATGTACACCTATTTTTCGAGTCTGGCATTCCTGCGCTCCATCCGTGGAGAGTATGAGAATTAAATCAATCAAATGTTTACTGAGGGGCAAAAAGAAAAGCTTAATCTGAATAAGACATTGCAGAGGGGCACAAGCTGTGAATACGAATAGTGCATTGTGTAAATAAAGGACGACACCGAAAGAGAAAGCCAGAAACAGCTGTTAAACTTACAAAAAAAGAGTAAAAATTGTCGAAGTGGGAACATAAAACACAAATACAACAAATACGCCGACAACTAAGCGATCACCATGCCATGATCTTGGTGTAGTGGTTAAGGTGCTGGCTTACAAATGCAAAGGACGCAAGTTCGAATCCTCGGCAAGGACATTTTTAAAAGTTTTTGTTAATAATACATACAACTCATGAGAGATGGTAAAAGAGGTCGTATTTAGTTTTTCGTAGTAATTATTATTGGTAATGTTTAGTACTGATAATACTTTTTGTCTTTGCGTATTGCTTTTGTTCTTTTCTTCATTTCCAAAGAGAAGAATATCCGAACAAATGCCACCAAAATTCCTCATATTTTGAATGTAAACGCCATTTGCAATTAGTGAAGAATAAAAATTGAACGTTCCGAAGTAGCTGCAAAAAGTAAAAGGAAAAACATGGAAGTCGACCATACTCATGGTTACTAAAAATACAATTTCTACATGCCTTACACCTCCCGACCACGTTTCTACGTTAGCAAGTAAGAGGTTTGTGTTTAGGTTAGGCTCGTCAATACGTTTTGCAAAGGGGCCCGGTTTAACTCTGACGCACCACAGGTGCGAGAAGGGAGAAAAACACTTTTTCTCTCTCCCTCTGTGTGTCTATCTATCTGTTTGTATATATATAACGCTATTTGTGAATGCCATAACCACCCTAATTTTCAGCGGATTGAGACGAAACTTGGCCCAAACATAAATTGTTGAAATATCTTGATGAGTTTGTTAACCAGAATAATCAGATGAAAATGTTCAAAATGGTGGCCCTTCAAACTCTTAAAAAGTTCCAAGGGAACCAAATTTCGCCCATAAATAGGTATTCAGAAAGTTTGAATAAATTTTCCTCTTTTACTGAAATATTTGTGTGCAGAAACTTACTGAAATATTGGACCCGATTAATGGCCTAAAGAAGGTTCACGCCCTTTCGCTACGGTCAGTTTTATTTTTTATTTTTTTATTTTATTTTATTTTATTTTATTTTTTATTATTTTTTTTTTTTTTTTTGCAGGAGGGGGTTATCTTCCTACTGGAACAAGATGATTGTTAGTGATGATATGAAATTACACATTGAAAGTGAAGTAACTTGTGTAACGTGTTATTTGAAAGAATAATATAATAAATGTGCATTCCTCTAACACAGAGAACTCATGTATTTCGAGTTCGGGAGCCTGAATGGCGAGGAGAGTTATTTGATTTGCTTTTTAGTAACACATTGCATTGCAAATAAAGGTAGGCAACATTAGTGGTAAGTAAACAATAATAATAATAATAATAATAATAATAATAATAATAATAATAATAATAATAATAATAATAATAATAATAATAATAATAGGTGTTGTTTGTGGCAAGGCAATATATTCCTCAGTTCTTCTTCAAACGTAATGATTGTAACGCCATATCTCCCTTACAAACAAAATATTAGCAATTTATATCGAGAGAACGGGAAACTGTAGAGCGATGGGACCAACGTTGGACAGTATGCGCTCATAGTACTCAGAAAAGTAAGCGATTTCAATGCAAAATGAACGAAGAGTCATTGTCATGGGTACTCATGGGGCCACGGCAGAGCCCTCTTTAGGCAAAATGTCGATAGCTTATATCGAGAAAACAGGAGGTGATACTGGGATGGGACCAACGTTGGACACCGTGGACCCATAAGGCGCATCGAAAAAATTAGGGAGGCGGGCGCCAGCCAGCCTTACTTATTTCCACATAATAATATAAAATTATATTGTCGAAATACACACACGAGTTAGATACTAAAATTTCATATTATTATTATTATTATTATTATTATTATTATTATTATTATTATTATTATTATTATCTACAGCGTTTTTTCATTACGTGAGCATGTTTGACATGAAACCAAAGAGAAAATCCATCCTGTAGCGAAAAGAAACAATACTTTCTCTCAAATGGATAAAATATCAAGCCGAGATTGATTCGAACTCGCATGGACGGCACGAAAAGCCAGTGCTTTGTCCACTATTTTTTTAACTGACTCACCGAACGCGTTTCAGTAACTTACTTATTGCTAATTTTACTTGTTTCACTCGTTTAACTTGCTTTTTCTAATAACTTGTAACGACAGGGACACCAACACTGAAACATCGAGGACAGTTAAAAATCATAAATGCTCTCCCGCCGGGAATCGAACCCGGAACACCATACACCAAAGACGTAAGCGTTAGCCACTAGACCAGCGGGGAGGACACTGCTCACTCCCTGTGTCGTTAGGGATTACGACCACTGTATTACCAGCTATCACTTCTGTGGGTTGCATACTATGATCACATGTTTCTTCTTTGCTGGAAGAGTAAAACCTACATAATATGTAATACATGAGGTATTTAGACCTACATGCTCTTCATATAATGTAATAAAACGGTCATGGTGTCGGATTTTAATACATGACGTATTGCAGTATACAACATGCTTTGCATTACTTGTTTGTTTGTAGACAGCTACTAGCTTAGTGTTCTGAAATGTTGTGTATAAACTAGGGATAGCCCGTTCCGGAATTATTAGTTTTCGGACTCCCGAAAGTAAAGCCGGACAAATTCCGGAATTCGGAAAATTCCAATTTTGTAATAATTTCGGAATTCGGAAAAATCCGGAATTTAGAAATTTCTGATTTCGTTAACATTCCGGAATTCGGAAAATCCGGATTTTTTCGAAAGTCGGAGTTTTTCTCAATTCCGGAATTTTCTAAATTCCGGATTCTTTCCGAGTTCCGAAATTCTTCTGAATTCCGGAGTATAACTGAATTCCATAATTTTGCGAAATCCGGAAAGTGAAAGTTCCGCTTCCGAAAAATGAATTTATTTTGGTTAATATGAATCGTGGCGGAAATAAGTCTTTGACCAGGTAATGGCGACTGCTTTGAAAGATATGGGGAGTATGAGAATTCAATCTGTCATATTTGTAGTTTCGTGTGGAGAAAGAACGAACTTGTGAACCAGTGGTTTAAGAAAAACTCAAGTTATTAACATAAACTTTGCCGACTTCATAAAAGAAATACGAAAGACATTTTGAATCGAAAAATATAACATACAAGTTTGCAAGCGGAGACAAAGAAACCTAACGTAACCAGACTAAAGACGGATCGTTTACCGCGTAGCGATCGCGGTTCAGTGGTCAAGGTGCTTCTGTGAATGCACGTTGCAATTTTTTTTCTTACTTTAGAATTTTTGATGGCGATTGATCAGCGATAACATACGTTTTATTATATTCAGATATTTGAATACTCGGATGTTTCAATACTTGAACTATCAAATCTTCAGGAATAATAATAGTAATAATAATAATTATTATTATCTCGTAGAAGATTAAAAGCTAGAAGCTAAATTATCGCTCAGGTCATACCATTACAAGGAGAAACGTGACATTTGGAAAGAATATTTCGGTTTGGTTTAATGTTGCTCACGAGAAGAGGAGTTTCTCATCTCGTTTCTAAAACAAATAAAATAACATGAGAATTAACATTTTACATTCGAGACGGGTCAGGGCTAAATCAAAATTTTCGTCTCTCTTTGGAGATGAGAATCGAGACGAGACGAAAAGTATTGTAAACATTTCCCGTCTTGTCTCGATTCTCGAAATAGTGTATGTCCATTCTTTAAGTAACAATTGCTCTGTAGACTGAATCTCATAGGCTATTTCGTTACATTGTATTTCAGAGCTCATTGAATTATGCTCTGTGTAGGTATTTTTGTAGCAAAGCTTTTATATTTACCTCTGCATATTCTAAAAATTAGTTTATTATGTGCCTTACTGTCGCGTGATATTCAGTTATATTTATTACAGTTATTTTCCTCAAAACATACTTTCTACATGAAACTTCAATAAAAGGTTCTAGTTTAAAATGTTGGTAGTTGCAGAGGTGTGTCTTGAAGGTACGGAACCCTTTCCCCTAAATCTCTACTTTTAAGTAAGTTTTGCCAAATTTCAGGGCAAGTTTAAAACTATTATTATTATTATTATTATTATTATTATTATTATTATTATTATTATATCAACTCCATGTATAATCTTTAAAAGATATACGGTTTGTATCTGAATAGTAAAAGCTAATTGACTGTCGATCTCGGTCGTCTGGAAGTCTTCAGGAGGCAAGGACATCGGTCACGTTCTGGGTTTGAGTTCCGAAGGGGCAAGTATTCGGGCTCGAGCAAAAAATTGTTAAAAGTTATAGGCTTCATCCAAACATATTCAAAACAGCTGGGACCGGGTTTGGGCTTCTCAACGGCTCGAGCGGCTCGGCTTACAGCTCATTCAATATCAAACCGAATCGAGAAGTGAGCCGAGCAAACAGCTCACCACACCGAGCCGATTTGAGCCATCGGCTTAGTTGAGCTGAGTCGAAACGTGCTGATGAACTAGTTTCAACTTAGCTGGCTCGAACCGGTTCACATGAGCCGAGTAGGTGACCCATCCCAACCGAGAAAGCTCGAGCCATCGGCTCAATTGAGCTGAGTCGATGGCTTGTTCCAACTAAGCCGGCTCGGGTCATTGGCTCATCCCAACCGAGCCGACTCGAGCTGTTCGCTCAGTTGATACGAGCCGAGCCGGTTGATATCACTACCCGAGTTGTCTTCTGCTTGGGCTTAAGAATTCGACCGTGCAGTTCTCAGCCTTGATTTTAAGAACTACAGTATATACTTATATTGGTGACATTTGAGGCTGTCTCGTAATAATAATAATAATAATAATAATAATAATAAACTCTTGTCTTCTCGTTATCTAGACTAGACGAGATACACTAAAATTGCCCCACGAGATGCACTAAAATTACGAGATGAGACGCACCTCTGTCGTGAGCAACACTAAAAGTATTCCACATTACTGCTTACATTTCTCATGGTTTTTGCTTTCCAGTCTAATCAGGCCAATATTTCAAAACGAGTTAAAACGAGCTGAACGAGCGAGAGAGCCATTATCAAACTCACTCAACTCGAAACTAGACCTCGAAAACAGTGACTTGGCTCGGAACTCAATTCAAGAAAATTGCCTTTGACTCGACTCAAATTGTACTCGAGTTGAATTGAATTTTGGCTCGACTTGTGCTCATCCCTATTCGTGTTTGTATTTTATGTTTCCACTTCAACAATGTCTACTCTTATTTCTCCTTTTACCTGCTGTTTCTGGATTTATCTTTCGGTGTCGTCCTTTATTTACACCGTGCACTATTCTTATTCCCAGCTTGTGACCCGCTTCAATGTCTTATTCAGTTTAGGCTTTTCTTCTTACATTGACTTCACATGTGATTGATTTATTTCTCACTTTCCGCGCACGACCGATGAAAATGTTATTATTATTATTATTATTATTATTATTATTATTATTATTATTATTATTATTATTATTATTATTATTATACTATTGAACTTGCATGGCGAAATTACTGTATAATACGATATCATTTCTGTAATTTTACTCCATTGTATGTTATTTAGTTTATTAATGGGCACTAAATTGTCTCCAGATCAACGAATAAATTAACTACGGCATGCACTTTGGTGGAAATATCATTGCAATAAGATTATTGGTTCGTTCCAAACATGTACATGTAATGATATTTCCACCAAAGTGCATGCCGTAGTTAATTTATTCGTTGATCTGGAGACAATTTAGTGCCCATTAATAAATTAAATAACATACAATGGAATAAAATTACTGAAATGATATCGTATTAAACAGTAATTTCGCCGTGCAAGTTCAATAGTATAATAATAATAATAATAATAATAATAATAATAATAATAATAATAATAATAATAATAAAACATTTTCATCGGTCGTGCGCGGAAAGTGAGAATTAAATCAATCACATGTCAAGTCAATGTAAGGAGAAAAGCCTAAACTGAATAAGACATTGAAGCGGGTCACAAGCTGGGAATAAGAATAGTGCATGGTGTTAATAAAGGACGACACCGACAGAGAAATCCAGAAACAATAGGTAAACGAAGAAAAAAAAGAGTAGAAATTGTTGAAGTGGAAACAAAATACAAATACGAATAGGGATGAGCAGGAGTCGAGCCAAAATTCGACTCGACTCGAGTTCAATCCGAGTCGAGTCAAAGGTATTTTTCTTGTAGTACTTAAAATTGCACGGTCGAATTCTTGAGCCCAAGCAGAAGACCAACTCGGGTAGCGATATCAACCGGCTCGGCTCGTATCAACTGAGCGAAGTTGTTGTATTACTATACATCTGCTTCCGCCCCTGTCAAATCTGGTCGATCTCGTTGACGTGACATATTTGCTTTTTTATACCCCTTTCTTCGTTTACTGAACAAAACAGTAACTATTCTGAAATATACTACTGCGCATGCCTCGTAGATAAATATTTCTGATGCCAATAGTTTCCGTTTTGTCCAAGGAATGTTCTTTTTCTTATTCCCAGCATGACCCTTTTATTACATTATATGAAGAGCATGTAGGTCTAAATACCTCATGTATTACATATAATGTAGGTTTTACTCTTGCAGCAGAGAAGAAACATGTGATCATAGTATAATACCCACAGAAGTGATAGCTGGCAAGACAGTGGTCGTAATCCCTAACGACACAGGGAGAGAGTGGTGCCCTTCCCGCTGGTCTAGTCGCTAGCACGTGCGCCTTTGGTGTATGGAGTTCCGGGTTCGATTCCCGGCGGGAGAGCATCTATGATTTTTAACTGTTCTCGATGTTTCTGTGTTCGTGTCTCTGTCGTTATAAGTTATTAGAAAAAGCAAGTAAAATTAGCAATAAGTAAGTTACTGAAACACGTTCAGTGAGTCAGTTAAAAAAAAAGTGGACAAAGCACTGGCTTTTCGCTCCGTCCATGCGAGTTCGAATTAATCTCGGCTAGATTTTTTATCCATTTGAGAGAAAATATTGCTTCTTTACGCTACAGGTAGTCCACTCTTTTCGTATTTTTCGCTGTCGTTCACAGTTAAAGTAACTGACTATTATTCTTTCTACGAATGATGGATCTTCTCTTTGCCTTCATGTCAAACACGCACACGTCATGAAAAGACGCTGTCGATAATAATAATAATAATAATATGAAATATTAGTAGCTAACTCGTGTGTGTATTTCGACAACATAATTTTATATTATTATATGGAAATAAGTAAGGCTGGCTGGCGCCCCCCCCCCCTATTTTTCTCGATGCGCTTTATGGGTCCACGGTGTCCAAAGTTGGTCCCATCCCAGTATCACCTCTCGATATAAGTTATTGACACTTTGCCTAAAGAGGGCTCTGCCGTGGCCCCATGACTACACATGACAATGACTCTTCGTTCCTTTTGCATTGAAATCGCTTACTTTTCTGAGTACTATGAGTGCATACTGTCCAACGTTGCTTCCATCGCTCTACAGTTTCTCGTTCTCTCGATATAAATTGCTAATATTTTGTTTGTAAGGGAGATATGGCGTTACAATCATTACGTTTGAAGAAGAATTGATTAAGATATTACCTTGCCACAAACAACACCTATTATTATTATTATTATTATTATTTTACTTACCACTAATAGTGCCTACCTTTATTTGCAATGCAATGTGTTACTAAAAAGCAAATCAAATAACACTCCTCGTCATTCAGGCTCCCGAAATCGAAATACGTGAGTTCTCTGTGTTAGAGGAATGCACATTTATTATATTATTCTTTCAAATAACACGTTACACAAGTTACTTCACTTTCAATGTGTAATTTCATATCATCACTAACAATCATCTTGTTCCAGTAGGAAGATAACCCCCTCCTGCAAAAAAAAAAAAAAAAAAAAAAAAAAAAAAAAAACTGACCGTAGCGAAAGGGCGTGAACCTTCTTTAGGCCATTAATCGGGTCCAATATTTCAATAAGTTTCTGCACACAAATATTTCAGTAAAAGAGGAAAATTTATTCAAACTTTCTGAATACCTATTTATGGGCGAAATTTGATTCCCTTGGAACTTTTTAAGAGTTTGAAGGGCCACCATTTTGAACATTTTCATCTGATTATTCTGGTTAACAAACTCATCAAGATATTTCAACAATTAATGTTTGTGCCAAGTTTCGTCTCAATCCGCTGAAAATTAGAATGTGGTTATGGCACTCACAAATAGCGTTATATATATACAAATAGATAGATAAGTGGACACACAGAGGGAGAGAGAAAAAGTGTTTTACTCCCTTCTCGCACCTGTGGTGCGTCAGAGCTAAACCGGGCCCCTTTGCAAAACGTATTGACCAACCTAACCTAAACACAAACCTCTTACTTGCTAACGTAGAAACGTGGTCGGGAGGTGTAAGGCATGTAGAAATTGTATTTTTAATAACCATGAGTATGGTCCACTTCCATGTTTTTCTTTTTACTTTTTGCAGCTACATCGGAACGTTCAATTTTTATTCTTCACTAATTGCAAATGGCGTTTACATTCAAAATATGAGGAATTTTGGTGGCATTTGTTCGGATATTCTTCTCTTTGGAAATGAAGAAAAGAATAAAAGCAATACGCAAAGACAAAAAGTATTATCAGTACTAAACATTACCAATAATAATTACTACGAAAAACTAAATACGACCTCTTTTACCATCTCTCATGAGTTGTATGTATTATTAACAAAAACTTTTAAAAATGTCCTTGCCGAGGATTCGAACTTGCGTCCTTTGCATTTGTAAGCCAGCACCTTAACCACTACACCAAGATCATGGCATGGTGATCGTTTAGTTGTCGGCGTATTTGTTGTATTTGTGTTTTATGTTCCCACTTCGACAATTTTTACTCTTTTTTTGTAAGTTTAACAGCTGTTTCTGGCTTTCTCTTTCGGTGTCGTCCTTTATTTACACAATGCACTATTCGTATTCACAGCTTGTGCCCCTCTGCAATGTCTTATTCAGATTAAGCTTTTCTTTTTGCCCCTCAGTAAACATTTGATTGATTTAATTCTCATACTCTCCACGGATGGAGCGCAGGAATGCCAGACTCGAAAAATAGGTGTACATTTACTTTCCTGACAGATCATACCTAAAAACAAAATACACTGAATATTTCACTTGACATTGTAAATGTCACTTCTAGAAAATTATACTCTTTTTATCAAACTGAAGGAAAATCAGTAACTAAACTTCCTATGAGTAGGAAAGATTTGCTGTCTTCTGAAAATACATAGGTACAAGTTACATTTAAGCATTAAACATAAGCATGTTACAAGTTTCAACATTTTCCTTCATTGTTCTACGTTTGTCACTTATCACCAGTCCATACTTGGGAAAGAACTTCTCACAATTGACATTGCTTATTGGAAGCCACACATGTAAGTGCATTTACAACAAACTTCAAACAATCGTCACTTCGGAACTCCCCATCCAGCTTCGACGGTGATAGCTAAAGCGCAACATGTTCTCTATAGCAGTGTCCGAATCACCCAAAATGCACCGTTCATGCCATGTTCTACCGTTCCGTCAGCGGAAATTAGCGTTTTTAAATTAATGAAAACGTATTTTTAAATTTTCGCGTAAAACTGCCAATTTCGCGTTTTATCGCACAACGGAAACCAATAAAAATACACACAGAATATCATTAAATGTCAAGAGACTGAAAATTATTTAAGTCGGACGCATTTAGTTTTATCGCGCGTTGCGAAAAACTCGTGTCTCTAGGAATGAATCTTCCCCTCCCCCCATATAAAATATTCAACGGATATAGCACCTTCCTATCTCTACATCTTCCCGAATTGGAATCTTACGGCGAATACGTTTGCCGTCAAATCAGCAAACCTCTATGAAGGTGGTATTCAAGGACTGCTCCATGGATGTGATATATAACAAAACAAATGTGTCCATAGGTGTTGCATGGGTGAAGGAAGAGTAAACGGAATTTTAAATCACTAATGCATCTGGTTCATAGACGCAATAGGAACTCTTGGTGTTCCCCTGTACGTATATGACTTTTTCGTCTCAGATCCAACTGTTCCAAATGAAGATAAAAAGCAAAATTAAAGCAGCAATTACTCGTATCTAATTTTTATTTCGTTTTTGTACTGTCTTAAAAATCTATATACAACATGTATTTTCAGTCATACACTACACATTCCATCCTCTCTCTCTCTCAGAAAAAAATAAGGAACAAACAACAAAAATATACTTAAAATGGCTCACAGTGATTATTGTATTTTCTGCCACATTTTTTTTTTTTTTTTTTTTTTTGCATTGCTTATAAATGCATTTTATTTGGCAATAGTAACATACTTTGTTTATTCAAAAGGAGTCCCCTAATAAATCAAACTTGAAACACGTATACTTTCTAACAATCCTGAATTATGGCAACACTGGTAAACATTCTGTAACGACCCACTGAAGTATTGGCAAGAGCATTAAACGCAAGGTTGTGAAAGAAAAATAAAATAAGACACCTGGGGACAATAAAATACATTTCAAGTACGCTTACAATACATATATGTATTTTTTTTTAAATTTTTAAGAAGTTTTTCATAATTTCCACGCTATTTATTATTTTTTTACTAGTTTACACACTGCTTCTATTATGTCGAAAATACCTTCACCATTGTTATGTTTTATTTTATTATTTTATTTATTTATTTTTTTTTTTTGTTTGTTTTCATCCGTATGGGGTATGTGTGCTCATGCATGCACGTCACATGTTTTACTGCACATGATAATAGAACAAATATCCATAAATTTTGGCAAAATAAAAGCTGAATTTAGACTAAATAAATACCAATCTTACGGAAGACTACCTCTGGGTAAACCAAAAAGTTAAGTTTACCTAAATATCACAACCATCCATTAAACATACATACAATAATTAAAAAAAAATAATAAACTCGAGAGATTCAATACGATATTCCTTACAATTGATACAAATTGTATTTTCATTTTTGAGTATACGAGTAATAGTCAGGGCTTGAAAAATCTTGCTTGCAAGTACTACAAAGAAACAGTGTTTATACTCGCCAATGTAAAGCCACTGGCAAGCAGATTTTTCAAGCCCTGGTAATAGTATAAGAACACTGGGAGCTAAATTTGTTGTGTTAAGTACTGGGGCGGGCCAGATTGATCTGTACAAAATACGTTTAGTAATAACTACTTCTCATTTCAATAGCACCACAAAATTTCTTCTAAGTACGTGAAAATTACATTAGACTTCGCAAAATTAAGTTTTTCTCTTCTTATTTTCAACAATGTCAAAAAATGATCACAACCTTTTTGACTGCTTCATATTCAGCTTTTTACTATATTGCATTAGCCTTTCTTAGAAATGGAAGTTTGTCAACGTGTGTAGCTGCAGCTACACATTGCGAGTGCACTAAGGTCAAAATCACGTTAATTATATTATGAATGCATATGAAATGCTTTTCAGCTGGAAAAAATATTCAAGCATTACCAGAAATCTGTAATCAGAATACAGCATTTTGAAATGGAATATGTCAATTTATCAAAATTTCGTAACTATATATTTTTATACCAAAAACACTTCAACACAAAAGCACTTCAGCTGATATTTATTATTATTATTGTTTACCTATCCTTTACGAAGTACACTTAAAAATTTACTATACAGTAACAGATAATGAATAAAACCAACACAATATATTATATGCATGCAGAATCTGTATACGTTTCCCAACTGAGATACTTCATTAAAATTGTGTGTTAAAAGACATATTTTGAATCTTTGCATATTAACATTGTAATATGATTCCAACATTTACAACTGATTAGAGATCATTTCATACATAATAAAATATCTGAATTACGAATTACAACACAATTGTTTGAAAAATTTAAAAATGAACTGTACTTCAATACCTTTACAAAGTGACATGCAACAGGATATTTCTGGAAATTAATTAGCACTATAGATGATGTGACAACTCTACATTTGCATGCTGTTTATATTAGAATATTTGACTAGACACTTTTAGCAGTGTGATGTTCGCTTGGTTAAAATTACGCATTTCAACTTATTATTACATTATACATTTAATATTGCTTTTAATATAAATAAAAGTAAACTGAGTACACGGTTTGAAACTATCACTCCTGAAGGGAAAAAATCTCATATTTATCGTCATAACTTAACACAAACTTTATACTTCTCTGATTAGAAGTTTAATGCTATTGAGAAGAGTTAATTTTTGTAAAATTACACTGGAAATAATTTACCTTGTATTTGCCATATAAGAAATTATTTCTAGCTCTAACAGTATGATACGATCAGCACAAGATTATGTTCTTTCTTATGCAGACAATTTCATTAACAAAGATACAGCTCAGCTGTTTTATGAAGGCCTGTTAATAGTGAAGCTAACTTAGACCCACAACTAGCGTTTGTGTCAACCGGGACACGTGCCCCGCTTGCTCCTCCCTAGTCATGGTCCTGAGCTATCTTCTATAAATATGGTAATCCTTCAGCTGTTTACATATTTGATTTAATGATGTGAATCTTAAGGTAAAGCATAATTAAATGAATACTCGTTTATTAGTGTACTTTCAGAACAATTTTCAAAATGGTACACTATTTCTTTATTGAACCAGCACGAATCACTACTTTGGTTTGTTAAAAAGTTTTATTTAAAATGAATACGAAGGAAACTACACTACTTCCTACTAGACGGAAGAGTAAATCGTTGTTATATTTGGTTCGATGTTTACGGACTAAATACGTAATATTGTGATATACGAGGCACACTCATTTTTACCCTTTTATCTTTCACTTGATTCTTGCATTTGAACTAAAAACGAATTCATACCACTTTCTCTTTTCACTGGGCAATCAAAAGTTTCATTATTACTACTCGCATTTCTTTTCAGGTTTAATTGAATACCCCTACATGAAATAAGATTTAAAAAAAGGGCTGTACCAAATGTGAAGAGACCGAACTACCTTATCTAAGTTATTAGGAGGACTTTATAGTAGTAGTTTGCTCTAAATAGAAACAAAACAAAAATTATATTCCATGTGCTCATTTTCTCATGCATGCATAGGAGATACATACACTCATACATATATACAAGATATGATGGAACATTCATCTGACTACTACACTGAACTCTCATAGTCAGCATAACGAAATATCAGCAATTGATGAAAACTGAGTCAATGAACTTCTATGAGGCTTCTGGCTTCGGTGGTCCTGTGTTAGTGAAGACCGTAGCACTCCTTTGTTGGGGCACAAATTCAGCTGCATTTGGATTCAGAGTACTCTGAAAAACCAAGCACACTTTAACAGCATACTGCATTAGAACAGAAAACTAATAATCAAAGTTCTTTACGATTCCTAATACGATCTACTATTGACTAAGACTTCTTAGAAAGCTCAAGGAAGACCAAATGTTTACATAAGCAGAATTAAAAAAAAAAAAAAAAATCTACTATTACATCTGTTTGTGTAGGAACTTATTAACTGACTATCATTAAACCCATGACTTAAAGAAGCTAAGGATTCATTCGTTGAGAACAGCTTGCAGTCTGAAGCTATCCTACGCCACTAGCGCCTACCCTATTATATACTAGCCTCTTTCCATCTATTCAAAAGTCTTTCACCACAGGTTTCTCCTATTGTAACTACATATTTCTCATTCGAACTGAGTGCCTCACTAATATCAGATATCTCAATCGTATTATCTTTAGGATATTCAATGACTTGGGATTACTGAAAAACCCAATTTCTAATCTGAGAAATTAAAAAGAACGAACAAATGGATATTAAACAAGTGAGTTTCGTTTCACATTGTAAAACCACGGTGAACTAGTGAATACTAGGGGCCAATATTTAACCAAAAGTGACATATTTACGACATCTAGTTTCACTAGGCGGATAAGGGAAGGGAGAAGATGGAACTTACTTCAGGATGCTAAATCTACATCAAAAAGCAATTTTTCTGTTTATTAAACATCCAAATGGTTAGCGCGTGGGACTTGTCTGCGATGTCTTGGATTAAATTCCCGGCGAAGGCGTACACTTTTTGGGTTGACCGTCTTAAAAGCTAGTTGGAAATTAGAAGTAGTGAACTATGATCTTAAAAATGGACCTGAGAATGAGATTTACTCATTTAACTGAGCAATATACGGCTGGAAATGGCCCTTTGCAGCCTCTATGACCATGAACTTAATTTAGAAGATTTCAATACTCACCTGTCTCGCCAAGTCATCTTGAACTCGAAGACTTTCCATATCTTTGCACAAATCGGAAGTGTTGCTAAAAAACACGTAAACAAAACTTAAGTATAGTAAATAAACTAGATATTGCAATTACAACTTCTCAATATTTTATGTTAAGAAATAAGCAATGAACTATAAAATTTTCATGTTGGAATTGTTACTTTCTCGCTGCAATTTCAGCTATTCTAATTCGATCTGAGCGAACTGAAGAGGTTATACATAAACAAAACACTTACAACATACCGAACTAATTTTACCAACTTTGTTCTGTACACAAACTACTCTCCATTCCTCAGTCAAAAATTACAATATAGCTACACGAATTCTTTAAAACTAATCTCGTAGAACGAGGAAGACCATCTAGAGAATGGTCTCAAACTTCTATTGTCGATTTGAGTTTATTAATATAAATTCACTTTCACTTGACAAGCGGTTTCTTTTAACATAGTTGTACGTTTCAACAGAATTTGTTATACAGGAACGATCAAAACCAATAATATCGATCGAAATTTATTTATCATTCTACAACTCAATTTTGTACCTCTTCCGACTTTAGAAAATATTGCATGTTCCGTTTTGATTATATTGTTCTCTTATAAATTTTCGTCTTCTGTCTTATTGCCTTATAAATTGTTATATATATATATATATATATACTGCCGGTCAAAAGTTTCCGGAAACTCGCTTCAACTTACATTTTTATGAGCTAATCAATTTATATTCGATAGGGAAAGCCCCAATTTGAAATATTTTGTTTGTGTAAGTCTCAATAATGTCTCAGGAGGATAATAGACGTTTTTCGTTTTTCTAACATGTTTACATGTAGTAAAAAAGAAAGATTATTAAATTATTGTAAAGTCGGCGATTATTTTAATTAAAAATAACGTGATCACAATCATGATATAACTTTGCCTAATCGAAGTACGGTTAAACATTAGCCGTTAATTCCTTATTATAGTTACCCCTGGAATATAATTCCTTGATATACAGGCCTTATGAGACATAAATAATGTCAGGAGTTTACATCATTAGTGAACAATATTATAAGATACAGTACAGTGACGTTTTGAACCGTGTTTGTGTGGATGCTTTGCCTCTTCTGAGAGTTTGTTGCCGTTATTGTTAGAAATCACGCACAGAGGTAAGATATTAAGTGAAGAGGCACACGTTAGAATCAATGTGTGTCATAATGTGGGCTTTTCTATTCGTCAAATATCTTTCAAACTAAAATAGACTCCATCTACTTTTGGTGATTCCATCAAGCGTTTTCAGCGAAGACGAAAGAACGTGGACAAAAATCAAACTGGAAGGTCTCGTATTACGTCATGTACGAAAAATCTTACTATTGTATTGTTTAGTAAAAGAAATTTGAAACTTATTGCAGCGGAACTCCAATCAGAATTTAATCGCAGTCACCCAACAAACCAGGGTTGGCTGGTTTTTTCAAAAAAACCAACTGGTTTAAACCAAAAAAAACGAAAAATGTTCGTAAAAGTGTAAGTGTTTGTAAAATCTTGATGAACACACATTTGTGGGTTATCACGTTTCACTCCCGTATATTATTCGTATTATATTCAGACCTAAATTCCCCATTCATTACTCAAAAATATTATACTACAAAAGCAACTTTTTTTATATATAAGTTTATAAATGTTTGTTCTGTGATTTTTTTGTAGTTATTATTGTTGTGTAATTGCAATCAAAGAAAAATTCTAAATATTGTTTCGTTTCAATGTTTACTATTGATAAAATACATCGAAATGCCGTACTTTTGTGTGGGGGAGGAGGGGTCATACAGACCCCACGAGAGGCATTTACTGAAATGAGAAGTATCTTTGGTATATATTTATGTATGAATGAGTCGGAGCCAAAGTGGACTCAAATAATTCGTATCTTTATACACTTTTCTTACTGATATGCAAATTAAGTCGTTGTATTTCTTTATTTTCGACCAATAAAAGTCGTTGTTAACTAACTTGAACTAAAATAGTTGTTCTGTACTCCGTAGTACTTTGAAATTGTCCATATGTAATTCTGTATAATGGTTTCACTTGCGCAACTGTGTATCTTTTTGTCCTTCTGAAATGACTCTTGACAGTTATATTAAGAAGCATGTAAAGATCAGTTTTCTTCAGTGAACAGAATCTTTCTGTGCAGATTGTTGGCGTAACGCCGCAACAGTCTCTTCGATTTAAGGACAGTCTGCGACATTAATGTTTGGGTCAGAAAGTGGTCTGTCCGCCTCTTATACGCCCGTAGATGTAGGTCACTCCTGATCACACGAGACATGGAATTTCTGCTGATGTTCATCTCAGCAGCCATCACACTTTGTGTTTGAACAGGATTTCTTCGAATCCTTGCTGCGACTGCTTTCTGCACCTGCGGGGTTCGTACCGTTCGTGGACTGCCACACTTTGCGCGGTCGGTTGCCGTTCCAGTCTCGTATCACTGTATGGCGCGATACACGAATCTCTTGCTGATTTCTAGGGGTTTCAGGAGCCTGAAAATCTAACCGGCTGTCTTCCCAACTTTGTGTAGTGCAATCATTGCTACACGATTTTCGTAATCGCCCCACTCCATCAAAACTCAGTACAATATCAACGTATGTCATGAACAGTCAAATACATACTACATGCATCTTCCCCTTTATACATACCGTAGATGGCAGCATTGTGCCACTCCGGATGCCTAGAGCGCCACTCCGAACTTTGTGACAGTATTTATGATATAACTAGGTATATATATATATATACAGGGGATAGACAAAAAAAAATCTAAAAACACTTCATACAGGACACGTAAGTTTGGCCCTCCACTGTACAACACGTGTTGCGATTGCCGATCATATTTTGTTTTGAATGTGTCATGTGGTCCTTCCTCTTTCGTCAGCAGTAACCAGTTCACCTGTGAGTGTCGTGGTGTGAAAGTGGTACGGTAAAATGGGCGATCTGACAGACTTTTAAAGATCGTTGGTGCCCTTGTGGTTGGAGCTTCAGTGGCAACAGTGGCGAACATTGTGGGGGTATCGAAAGGCACTATGTCCAATGTTACGAGGGCATACACAATTCACGGGCAAACGACGTCTGCAAAGCACAACAGTGGTCGAAAGAATCCTGTCAGATAGGGACCGGAGGGCTTTAAAACGGATTGTAGCAGCTAAAAAGAAGACCACTGCAATGAAAATTACGTCTGAAGTCAATTCTGGCCTACAGAGCCCGTTTCATCGAAAACAGTGCGACGGGAACTTCATAAAATGAAAATTCATGGCAGGGCCGCTACCGCCAAACCCCTGGTCACAGCAGTAAATGCGAAGAGGCGTATCCAGTAGGGCAAGGACTATAAGGCGTGGACTCATGAGCAGTGGAAATACGTAATGTGGTCCGATGAATCTACCTTCACCTTGTTTTCAACAACCGGTCGTGTTTACGTATGGAAAACACCGTCGCAGGCCTATGATACCTGCTCCAAGCTGTAAAGCATGGGGGTAGTTTTGTTACATTATGGGCAGTGATATCGTGGTTTTCTGCAGGTCCCATCATAGCCCTGCATGGGAATGATGAATGCTAAGGCGTATGAGGCCATTTTGGGGGACCAGGTTCTATCCATGGCCCAAATATTATTCTCTGATGGTGATGGCATTTACCAAGATGATTTGGCACCCTATCACGCTGCGAAAACAGTGAAATCATGGTTTGAGGAGCATGACCAGAAGCTATCACACCTCCCCTGGGTCCCACAATCACCACATCTGAACATCATTGAGCCACTGTGGTTTGAGTTAGAAAGGCGTGTTCGGTCTCATTACCCTCCACCAGCATCCCTTACGGAACTGGAGCATGTTTTGGAGGAACATTGGTACAAAACTCCACACAGAGGGTTGATTAATTCGTGTGTCAATTTCATTTGTTCACTGTGCAAAAGTGATATGAGGTAAAGCCGTGATATTTGGTGCAACTTTAGACGAAGGACATAAGTTTTGTTTCGCCATAGAAACATGTCACTTGTGCAAAAGGGTGAAGAGATATAGGGTCAAAGGTTAAATTTAGATATTTTCCTTATGGGATTGCAATGGTGAATTCTGGAAGAGCCTGGAAAAATGTAAATCGAAGTGATAACAAAGAAAACGCTGTATGGTATGATTCTATGTCGCAAGCCGGCTAAATATGCGTCAATCAAGTGTCATGGTCCTGAGATCACGGTCAGATCAAGGTCACAGGTCATCTTGAGAACCCATTTGACATGAGGATCGGACTTTGCGTTGTTTTCACTGTATTCAAATAGGTTCTCAAGATGACCTGTGACTTTGATCTGACCGTGCCCTCTGACCTTAACACTTGATTGACGCATATTTAGCCGGCTTGCGACATAGAATCATACGATACAGCTTTTTCTTTGTTATCACTTCGATTTAAGTTTCTTCAGGCTCTTCCAGAATTTACCATTGCAATCCCATAAGGAAAAAATCGAAATTTAACCTTTGACCCTATATCTCTTCAATCTTTAGCACAAGTGACATGCTTCTGTGGCGAAACAAAACTTCTGCTCTTCGTCTAAAGTTACACCAAATTGCAGGGCTTTACCTCATACCCCTTTTGCACAGTGAAGAAATGAAATTGACACACGAATTAATCAACCCTCTGTATATAAGAAAGATTTTATTTCTTATGTACAATTTCGAAGTTGCCAACATCGCCATTTTTGTTTTGTTTCTACAAAGTGATGTGTCTACAAAGAAGTTCACCAATTGCTCTTACGCAAGAACTTGTGTTAGTTATGTTGGTTGCAGATAAGAGTTGCATGATAAAAAGGAATAAATCATAGATCCAATCCAAATAAAAAGTAGTGTATTGAGGCGACTCACTTAAACTGAAATCGGAAAGTATTGTTATGAGTTCGTCGGGACTTCTTTTGTGGGTATAATGTTAAAGAAATACACGACAGTCCGGTATTTACGAGGAAAAAATATATTTTATACAATGAAAAAATCTGTTGTTTTCATTAAAAAGTATTTTTGCGTCTTTCTAATAACTCGCTAAAACTGTCAATACGTTTGCGGTGATTAACTGTGTGCTTGAGTGTATCCCTAATATTTAGATCTATGTGGCGATTGCTTTTAATTCAATCGGATATTGTTAGTTAATGGAAGTTAAATATTTTCAATATGGAAAAGTTTTTAGTAAAACTAAGAAAGCAACTCTATTACGTGCTTCCCAAATAAATTCATTGATCAGGAAGTTAATTCTCATGACATGAATTTCTGATTACCCAAAAAAAGCGCAATGGAAGGCCAAATTTGAAGAACATACATGGCTGACACAATAATGGTGGATTTGGCAGTTCTATATGTGCAAGTGCGATGGGAAATTTGAGTGCATTCAAATCTGAAAATCGGAGCATGGGCGGATTTAGCGGTTGTCTGCTGTGGACTTCCTGGAGGTCTGGAATACCCCTCAGTCGAGTGAGAGTCCAGGAGTTGTCCCGCGAGAAAAATGGTTTTTGAGCATTTCGTGTATAATTCGTTATAAAATAACATAAAGGGGATTTTTTTCAATTTTTCTTCGAAAGTTGGGGGCGGGGGAAAAGCCTCTCCATGCTCCCTTTCCCCGTAACTATGGAGAGGCTCTCCCATGCTTTTAAGTCATTATGTAAATAGAAATGCAATCTTCTAGGCAGGCAGGATTTCGTAAAGGGGCGGGGGTTCTGTAACATGAAATACTGTGTCATCACACCAGGTGCTCGAACATTCTAAACTATTTTACTGGCAACATATATTGGTTCGTTTAGCCTGGATTACGTAATAGTGTGGGGTGGGGGTGGATGTGACATGAAATACTGTGGTTACACACTAGGAGCTCGAGCAATCTAAACTATTTTACTGGTAACATATATTGGTTTGTTAGGACCATAAAATGAGGATATGTTAGTAAGTATTTTAACAACAAACTATGAAGAAATCTAGAATAAAAGAATAAAAAAAGAAGCATTGAAAAATATTTTACAATATTTACGTTTCTTCTTTCGTTCATTCAAATATAACAATTTTCCTTTCATTATGACTTCAACTATTATAAAAAATACGTATCCAATAATGCCTTGTAAAATATTTTACAATATCTGAGTTCCTTTCTCTGTTGAATTAAATGTTAAAGAGAACTTTCTTTCCACTTTTTTTTCTTTTTCTTTTTTTTTTCCATTATACCGTCAACTACTGTCTGTTCCAAACGACAGGTAAAAGACGCAGTAGAAAACTGCTTCTGAAATAGCATGTTTGATACTGCAGAGAAGCGATGTTGAAAAATTATGATTTAAAATGTCCACACTATTACAGAACGGCACTATGCTTTCGAAAGCTTGTATTGCAAGTAATACAAATCTCCTCATAAGAGTAATCAAAAGCTCGCTGTAGTTTCTCTCTTTTTTTAAATTTTTTAACGCTGATTCTTCTTTTTGTTTCATCCTTCCTTATTTTTTATTTTTTTTTCATTTCTAGTTTCGAAGGGAGGTCCGGATCCCCGGAACCCCCTTGGCTACGTGCCTGGTCTAGGCAACATACCCTCACTGTATTTCAATACTTAGCCGGTATGTCGAGACAAAATTGTAATAAAACCTTACCTCCTCTGCTTTTTTTCCACGTCGAATAATATTACATATTATATATATCTATATCTATATATATAAAATTTGCTGACAATAGAAAAATCTTATCCATATACTTTCTTCCAAGAGCAGGGTTGGAAAAACCATGGTTTTTATTATTAACTAAGTTTTTTTTTGTTTAAACTAGGTTTTTTGGTTTAAATAATTCTATGTATTTATATTAAATATGGACAGAAATTAGTTTGTTTCCCCTTGGTGTTATTATGCAAGAACAAGGTTATGCTGGAGGGGGTCACATAAGCTTAAAGGGTCCAAACCGATTCTCGGCTTACATCCAAGAGAAATTGTCCATTTGGACACGAGACCGGGACTAATTCGTCACAAATGCGATTGCCGACTCACTCACTAAGGACTTCTGATAAAAATACGTTGTACTGATCTTTACATAGGCCTACTTGTTAATATAATTGTCAAGAGTTATTTCAGGACAAAAAGAAACAGTTACACAAGTAAAAACATTATACAATCATAAATAAATCGAGAAACTCCCGCCTTAGCCATTGGGAAAATTCTGTTCTTACTTTAAATGTATTTGTATGTAAAATTTTAAGGTCTACGTATCACAATCACTACGCTAAAACTGAGGTATTAAATTACAAATTTGGTATGTAGATATCATTCAATAAAATTAAAACTAAGTCAAATTCAAGCTGATGTTGGAAGCTGCGTAGGCAGTTGATAAATTTTGCCAATTTCTATAAATATATTTAAGCAACCTTGGCTTCTTTATAAAACAACAGGCATTCAGGCAAGTAGAAATATATAATTTGGTTTCGTTTCGTATGAGGCTTAACATCCTTATGAAATACCAAGGTTATCACGGAGAAGACTTTCGCTTAAAGGGACACCTCGAATCGTTACTTGGTTTACACTTGAAAGATGGGTTGTGGTTCAACCGAGAATTAAACACGGGATCCCTTGATTAAAATGTGAAAAGTAGATAAATGTAATGCGGATGGTTTGATATGTGGAAACGTCACCATGAAGTTCACACAATATAAAGCATTTTTTTTTTTTTTTTTTTTTTGAAAAAACCAGCTGGTTTAAACCAAGGTTTAGACCAGCCAACCCTGTCCAAGAGTAAAAAATTTTCTTCACAAATAAAAGATCGACGTTAAAATAGTTTTGTCATCCGATTACTTACTTCGTCCCGGTCGCTGCAGATACATGGGAAGAGCTCCAGGCATCCTGTTCCTCAGGAGACAAAACATTTCCTCGCATCAGTCTATTTTGGAGATTTCTTATTTCTCGTTCGTCTTCTAGCATCGCTTCAATGCACTGCTCCATTAGAGCTTCCTCTTCTAACTGCTGCATCACCTGAAGAACACGAATATTTTAGCCAACTTGAACTTATACAAAGTGCTCAGTGAAGTTTGAATTGTGAATCATTTAGCTACACCTCGGCACGTAAGTCTGCAGTGGACAACATCGTGTTCGTAGATTTATTCGGGGTACTCCTGTTTCCTCGCATTTTCTCATTCCATCATTCACTTACCTTAATTGTCTGTCTCTCTTAGCCTACCAAGCATAATCGTCGAAAGGTTTAATTTCATTTTCATTTAGCTACAACCATCAGGGAATCTGAAAATTTGAATTCGGATTCGTATCCAAATAGTTCTATGAATCTACTATTTTTTATTGCAAATACTATTGAGTATTACGTTCTTTTTTCCACCCCTCCCAACACCTGAAAACTATCTTAATTATCTCATTTCAGAAACTGGACAAGCTTACAAATTATCTATTTCTGACTAAGTGCCACAGATACCTTTCCCCACACACCACAAGAACTATATGGAGTAGGTAGTATTTCAAGAACAGCAGACTAAATTACATACTCGTCAAAGCTGCCAGGAAACAATTCAACGAAATAGTTTTTTTTTTTTTTTTTTTTTTTTTAAATGCCACGACGCACTACACAAATTACAAAATTTTATAGAAAATACTGTGTTGAACTGCATAACGTAAGTATTATTTTATAAAGAATTTGTTACTTCGAACAACAGTAAACATGAATTCATTACCTTGACGATAAAGCTGCTAGTCTGATCGCTTGTACAGAGGACTGTGTATATTTAAGTAATCATTAAACATAAGCTTTGTTTCTCAAGTTTTTTTTTTTCTCTTCTCGTTCAATGACTTTAATGTTTTCGAAAACGTTAGTATATAAAAGAAGAATAACTACCAAAAGTCAAATAATACTTCGGAACAATTAAGTAGTAAACTGTAAATGTTTAACACTGGTCTCTTTTATTATTATTCTTCCTTAAGAATACAACAAAAAATATTCTACAAAATTTTACACCAGAGACATACAGAAAATTAACAGCAACTCCAGGTAATTTCCTGTTTATATATGGAACTTCAAACCAAATATGAATAAAAATAGAAAATTTTAGGCAGAATGTAAATCAATTTACAAAAGTTAATTTTATCTGCAACAATGAACGATATCTAACAAAATGTTACTACATTGCTAACTGAAGCAGACTTAAGCTAACAACTGATTGGATTCCACCCGACTTGATAACTTCATCGCACCTTTTTACCATACGTACATTAAATTTTATGGTGTTTCTAATGAAATCCAGTGTTGCCAAGTGTTTCTTATGAAATCCAGTTTTACTTCAACTAACTCAGTTCTTGTCAATGTTTCCTTTAACTAATCTTTCCCCTCAAAACAATCCATAAATTAATTGGATTTAAGTCAGCCAAGAAGTGGGTAACGTAACGTAAGTACATCATATAAACCTTTCTCTCACGGCGATGTGCAGAATAATCTTAAAAAACAAAGGATTCATCGCTGAATAAATCTCTTCCCGAAGACGACATTTTACTCTCAAGAATTATTTTCTATGTTTGTGCATTCACATCGCCATCACAAATTTGGATCCTAATGTCTCTACTAAAAGACATTCCAAAATCACAACATTTGTAAAGTAAATCGAAATTCTAACGATACACGTGGGACAAAGTGCTATATTAGGCGACATGCTATACACCATGGCCTGTTAGTATTGAAATCGATGGGTTTAACCTCGCACTGAGCTGTAAGAGCCATATCTTGTACAAGAACAACGTAACAAGTGTGTCAACTGCTCTAAAGTTCACCAATATTCAACCAGTGAGCAGTCGCGCCAGGTACTTTAATAACGAGACGGAAATGAACATTTATGAATCATGCTACTAGCATCGGGATGTATCATTATTTGAATGCAGTTAAACATGAATGTCTTATTATTAACATTTTGTGGAAGATATTCTATTTCATTGTTAAAAATAGCCCAGCTCAATCTTTAAAACGGACGGACCTCTTATGCTACAATTTCTAAGTATTTCTGGCTCTCGGTGAAAAACTGGTATGCTGTTCAAGCGTTGCAAGTAGTCGGTAACACAGCACGATAGAAAATTAGATAGCTTTTACCACACAGATGTGAAAGAAAGAAAGAAAAACAAAAGACAAAAAACTCAGTCACGGTGACAGAATGGGACAGATATATTGAATTAAGAAAATTTTATCGTTCTTATTGATGAACGCGTTGATTTAATACATTAAAATATGCATTTTAATTCACCTACTTATATAAATAAACAAATATTAAGTAAATTATTATGCCTATTATCTTTTAAGATTTAATCAACTGCACACAAAACATTTATTATGAACGTATGGTAACAGAACTACTCCCTTTCTGTCTTATGTATGAAAAAACTGTGGCGGTTATTATTTGTGTATATTTAGGATTTTAAGAAGTAACATTAATCCAAAGAAAAAGCCTGCTAGTGATGTTTGCGAAATAACGCAGCAAAATATACCTTCACTAAGCATTAAAACAGATAACATGTATGTATTACTTATTAAATGTAAAGAACACTATTATATTAATACTGACCTGGTAGTATTTCTGTGAAGATCAACTATTTTTAAGTAAATTTACCAACTGCTGACTGAACTAAGGAATACACATAATATAAGACAATACTAACCTGGAAGTATTCCTGTGAGAAATTATCTTCAAATGCTCATTTGAGGGACAAATCGTAAATGCCCGTTGTCAGGATGATTTAAAGCTTAAATCATGTTAAACTAGTGGTAAGTCACATATTATAATGTAATATTACTGTGATATTAAAGCAACTATGAAAATTTCACTTAGACCTTCAGTATTTACAATAAATTTCCTAGAGTGGCTTCTACTTGTTCTGGTGTTAAGCTCAAAATTATTCTATTGAAGCTAAATAGTGCACTATGTTAAGGGTCATTCCATGTGAAATCAACCAAGCCCAAAACGTTATGGTGTCAGATTTCGATGAAACTGTGTACATGTAGGCCTCTATGAGATGTGATCATGCACCAAATTGTAGCCCTGTACTCCCTGTAGTTTCAGAGTACAGGGTGGTAATAAATAAATAAATTAATAATAGTAATAAACTGTTTTCTGTAGAATCTTGTTAACTTCAATTGCTCATATCTCCCGTAAATATTGAGCTAAAGAGAAAAATAATATACCATTTTGAAAACGAAAGAGATGGCTACAAGATATGTCACGAACATTTATTTGAAAATCAAATATTTTCCGGGAAAATTTTAGATCAGTGGTATCTCAGAAACTGCCCACTTGATTTCCTTGAAATTGGGTACCAAGGTAGTCCGCTATGTTCGGCGTAAGCGTGCCAAATGTCAACTTGGGCCAACAATGGATCTGAAGTCTACAATGATTTTCGTGTGATCATGTCGGGAGAGACACCTGCGGCGCCAATCTCTTCAGCTTCTTTTTCTGAATTGGTGACGCACCAAGTACCTGAAAACTCTGGTTCAATACGTCAAGTGATGTGAAAGGCTGATCAGGAATTGCACTAAGAAACTATGAGATGAAAAGTATCGTAAACATTTCTCGTCTTATCTCGATTCTCGAAATAGTGTGTGTCCATTCTTTAAGTAACAACTGCTCTGTACGTAACGTTATTTCTTCCGTTACAATCCCTGATTCCAAATATACACCCTATTTCACAAAGAATATACGTATTACGAAGAATTATTTTGTCCAAACTATCGATCGCTCCGGCTTGGCTAGGCTATTGGAGAAACGAATACAGTCTAGTTTATATTAATAGCCGCTAGATGTCAGGTGTCTTCTGTTTTGCTTGGTAACCGTCATATGTTTAAAATGGCTACTCCGCAGCAGAAATCATTTTGTGTTCTCAAATTTGCGAAGTGCAATTCCGTGATTACACTGCAAAGACATTTCAGGTTGAGTTACCAAATTGATCCTCCGAATGGGTGGAACATTCGCAGATGGTATCGACAGTTTGTAGATACAGGATGTGTATGTAAAGAAAAGAGTCCTGGCCGCCCTCGTGTTCCTGAAGAAAATGTTGCATGAATTCAAATTGCTTTCCAACGTAGTCCTTCAACTCGTCGTGCCAGTCAGGAGTTACAAGTGCCGACAACAACAAGTTGGCGTATTTTCAGACGTCGGTTGGTTATGAAGCTGTACAAGTTATAGTTGTTACAAGCTCTGCGTCCTGATGACAAATGCAAACGTGTGTCATTTTGTAATGAGATTCTGGGTGCTATTGACAATGATAACACTTTTGCACAATGCATCGTGTTCAGTAATGAAGCGACTTTCCGTGTTAGTGGTCAGGTAAACAAACAAAATGTTCGAATTTGCTCCTACAGAACCCACATGCAGTCATTCAACATGTACGAGATTCGCCCAAAGTCCATGTGTTTTGTGCGATATCCCGATCAACTGTTTACGGCCCATTCTTCTTTCATGGAAACACGGTTAATAGTCAGCAGTATCTCGCTATGTTACAAAACTGGTTGTTTTCCAGGCTGCACGAAGAGAACTTCATTTTTCAACAAGACGGGGCACTCCCTCAGGGGGGGGGGGGGGTCGCCAAGTGCGTGAATATCCGAATGAAACTCTACCGAACCGTTGGATTGATCGTCACGGAGCTGGCGACTTAGCATGTCTCAGCTGGTCTCCACGGTCACCGGATTTACCACCCTGTGACTTCTTCCTGTGGAGTTCCGTTAAGACAACGTTTATGTACCATCACTCCCACAGAACCTGGAAGAGTTGAAGAACCGGATCCGTACTGCCATAACATCAGTGACGCAGGACAAGCTTGCCCGAGTATGGGAGGAATTTGAGTATCGATGTGTATTTGAGTATGGGAGGTATTTGAACATCTGTAATTTGAACTTTAGGTGCTCGTAAATATGTGTGTAAAATTTCATATTCGTATGTCTTAAAGTTTAATAAATATATGGATTCGAAATACGTGTTTTCATTTTGAAACAGGGTGTATATTCAATATTTATACACTACGTGAGATTATAATAAAACCATACCTCGTCAGAATATTATCTTTTCTAACATTGATGTTTCGCACGGGAATATAATTAGCTTAATTTCTGTTAGTATTACTTTGCAATCTCTAGGCTGACTCTCATAATTTTGAACTATCATTATTAAGTGATTAATATTAATACACGGCGAAGAGATCAATGCTTGCTGTAGCCTAAACGGTAATAATATTCTTATTGGTGCAATAATACGTGATTCCTGCTGATATGGATTGATCTGTTTCAAGTCATTATATGCTGAAATTACAAAATCAGTAAGACTTTTGTCCACTTTAGGATCAAAACGTCGGTTTCTAATCTGGGCATCCCGGTCTATTAACATAAAATCGTTTTCAAAATTTGCTATCAACGCATTTTTAAAATCTGAATAATTACGCAGACTATCTCTGATCGCTTTATACCATACCGAACAAGATGGTAACAAAATATGTGGCAACATTTTGAGGAAATTAGCCTTATCTATACCAATTAGTTCACATTCTTCAAATTTTTCTAAAAAGGTACACGCTGGGATGCCCTCAGATCTACCCTCTGAATTTAGTTAAGAATGTTATTTCACTGAATTTTACACGAGTATTATAGCACGGCCAACAAGAGATGGTCTCTGACATTTCTTACCACATGCAGTGGGACATTGCAGCCCCTACTTTGATAGCAGTGTTACCAACCACGATCACTCTGTCTTATACCATTAATTAAATTGCCACTACAGTTGCACCGAAAAAAACCTTGACATGCAAGTAGTGACCATGTCACTGCGAGCTGTCAGAGACGTTCTCTTACTGGACGCACTTTAGTACTAAAATACCTTAGATGTCTAGGTTTTACGTGTGTATGGTTCCTTCCACGTGGTCTTCTTTCTTCGTCCTCGATATTAGAGATGGTGTCCTTTCCAGAATAGCCTTCTGATGAGTTGCTGTCTTCTTCACAGGGTCTTGATTCAGTTCTCCTGTTCCTCATACACTACCTTGAAGGCAGGATCATCAGGATTACACTTTGTTGTATTGATTTTCTCTTTGATAGTCTGTACCTCTTCTTGCAATCTCCTAATTTGGTTTGTATGTTCATAGACTTGCATTTCTACTACATCAATGTTACTTCTCACCACTGCAAAACTATGTATAATTTGCTCTATCCTATTGTCGGTTATTTCCAGTTTGGTATTTATCTGCTACTTACTTGCTCCAATTTGAAATCCATCTGCTGTCCTATTTGTAATTTTATTTGTTCCAATCTGGAGTCCATCTGCTGCCCTATTTGTTGTCTCACTTGCTCCAATCTGGAATCCAAATTTTGTATTACTTGTTCCAATCTGGAATCCAACTGCTGTCCTATTTGTTGTGTCACTTCCTCTAATTTGGAATCCATCTGTTGTGTCATGGAATTCATCTGCTGTCCTAGCTGTTGTAAAAGATCAATCACATCCGTTGAAGTCTCAGTTGCTGGAATATTGACATCTTCAACTCCTGTACTGGTATTCATATTAGTTCTTCGATATATTTTTCTTTTATTACGAAGTAAAGTGTAATCCGTGATGTTGAGATAGTTTACTGAAACTTCTAACTAATCTCAAGGTTCCCACGGTTTCGGCACCATCTAAATATGTACGTTATTTCTTCCGTTACAATACCTGATACCAAATATATATTGAAAATTTATATACTACTTAAGATTATGATAAAATCACACCTCGAGAATACACTTCAGAATATATATTTCGTACTATATATCAAACTTGTTACATTGAAAAAATGAACAATCACATTCCTACAAGATGGTTCTTCGTTCTATGTTTTTTTAGTTACCATATCAACTAAATAAACAGGTTGTCATAGCAACGAAAAACAAGAAATATATTCATATAATACAAAATATTTAAAACTATTTCTTTAAAATATCTTTAAAATATTTCTTTATATCATCATCATCATCATCATCTTAACGGCATGTGTCTTTTAAATAGCACTTTTGCCCTAACCCTAAATAGAAACAATATTTATATGTACATACAAAATGTATATTATCGTTCTATGTAGACTGAATCTTATACGCTATTTTGTTACTTTGTATTTCAGAGTTCATTTAATTATGGTCTGTGTAGGTATTTTTGCAGCAAAGCTTTTATAATTACCTCTGCATATCCTAAAAGTTAGTTTATTATGTCTTACTGTTCAATTACCTGTATATTGTTATTTTTATTAGTTATTTTCCTTAAAACGTACAGCAGAATACTTTCAACATGAAACTTTAGTGGAACACTATCGTTTAGATTTTGCGTAGTTGCACAGCTGCGCCTTGGAGGTACGCCCCTCTCCTCCCCGAAATCCCAACTTTTCTGCAGGTTTTGCCTAATTTAAGGGCAATTTTAAACATTTTATTATTATTATTTACTGAAGTGTTGTGAATTTAATGGTTCCACCCAGCTTTCGTCCAGCGGGCATTATGTTGGACAAAATCCGTGTATGTAGATTTTCTCGGGGTTCTCGGGTTTCTAGACTTCCTCCCACTTTCTCTATTCATTGTCATCAAGTCTTCTTTAGCTTAGCCGGCATAGCCATTAATTAAAAACAAATTTTCTTAGGGCTCTTGTAAGTTCAGTAGCCCTATTTTCTACATGAAATGTGCCTGGAAAGGTTTCGTTTAACATTTAGCTAGTCGTAGGGACGTACGCAGAGGGTATGTCCTGGTGGTCCGAACACTGCTTTCCAATCCTGACTACTTTGTAACTTTTGCTTAATGTAGCGGTGATTTTACAATTTTAATACAATCTGTCCTCATAAAGATTTGAGAAATCAATATTACGTCCTATTCCAATGCAAATAAGTGTACTGAAGTTGATAGAAAAAAGGAAAAGAAATTGATTTGGACCCTGTCTAGGATTAATTGCCTTAGAAGAGATATTTGGAACAATTAGTGCCCGGAAGGAAAAGAGGAGAAAAAAGATGTCAGCTTCTGGACAATAGGAAAATCGAAACATTGGATGCCTTAACAAATTAAGTAGAATTTGTCTTCATCACGATACATAGTACCACCCTTTCTTTGGGTAACAGACTTTTGATTATGTATGTGTTATATTTATATCTGAACAAAATACATTTACAAATATATATATAAAAAATAGTTCCTATTTACAAATTTTGGTTGAAGGGATATATGGAACGTGTCGGAAATTGCGAACGAAAATATTATTTCTAGTAATAGTTGAAGAAGTTTGAAACAATTCCACAATGAAACAATGACGTTTCAGACACATTTATGACACATACTAGGCCCTAAGGATTACTCTTACGTACTCATAAAGTGTTTGCTAAACATGTTATGTTCTCAGACAGTACGAATCAAGGTTGTATACATGTGATGTCATGTTGTTAGTATTTCCCCTGTGAAGAAAGTCGTTTTAACTCCAATTTGTAAGCCCGAGAGAAACTGAATATCTTTTATGTTATACATAACAAGTATCAATATTCCAAATGATAAAAATTTCCTTAATTACCTCAGCGGGAATCAAACCCAAGACCCCTAAATTACGAAATGAATGCATACAAAACACTCGTGTGTGTAGCAAATTGCACACGTTTACAATTCCAATATTTTATTAACGATGAAACACACTGATTTCGGTCATGATAAAATATTATAGTCCAGTGATTTCAAATTTAAATATTAGGAAAAAAAACAACATACAAACAAGCAACGACATGAAGGAGAAAGTGATGTTAAGAGTAATTCGAACACTTAACGGGAACCTGATGCCTCAGACCACTTTTTTTTATTTATTTATTTTTTTTATTTATTCACCGAAAGTATCTCCGTAACTTGCCTTTATTATACTCGTTTTACAGTTATTTCCAGTAACTTTGAATGACAGGGACACGAACATGTACATCAAGGACACTTAAAATTTCAATGACACTCCCACCGGGAATCGAACCCGGGAACTCGATCAGTACACTATCTTACGGGCGGTGTATCTGGCTCGTTCCCAAGGCACGTTAGCTTCTGACGGACAAGATCGTGCTCGTGGGTTTTCTCGGCTCTCCCACTTTCTCATTCCACCAATTTGTCCATCATAATAAACCTGCTTTAATCGTGGTCTTCCTCAACCTAACACACATAACCGTGAGACATTAAATGCAAAGATTCTATTTCATTCCGTTTTCAAGCGGTTAACCCAAACCAATCCGAACAGTTGCATTTTCTATTGCACATTAACGGGTCCTTACAAAAATATATAGAGAAATAAACATGGGGAATCGTAATTCCATTCAAAAGTTAAACTGTAGATTCATAATTCCTTACCCTAAAACAAAACCATTACACATCTTTCGGAACTTTGGGGAGGGGGTCTGTACCACCAAGACAACTCTGAAACTACCCAAATTTTAAACGAAAATGTTCCACTAAAGTTTCATGTTGAAAGTATTCTACTGTACGTTTTAAGGAAAATAACAGTAATAAAAATAACTGAATATAATTGAACAGTAAAGCATATAATAAACTCACTTTTAGCACATGCAGAGGTAATTATAAAAGCTTTGCTGCAAAAATACCTACACAGACCATAATTAAATGAACTCTGAAATATAAAGTAACAAAATAGCGTATAAGATTTAGTCTACAGAGCAATTGTTACTTGAAGTATGGACATACACTATTTCGATAATCGAGATAAGACGAGAAATGTTTACGATACTTTTCGTCGTCTCGTCTCGAATGCAAAATGTCCCGATTTTTGTTTTGCTTCAGAAACAAGATGACAAATTCTCCTCTTCTCATAGGCAACATTAAACAATAATCTTGGCAAATGTCACGTTTCTGCTTGTAATGGTATGACCTGAGCAATAATAATCTCCTAACTTTTCATCTTCTACGAGGTAATTATTATTATTCCTGAAGTTTTGATAGTGCAAGTATTGAAACATCCGAGTACTTAAAATCGGAAAACAATAAAACGTGTCATCGCCGATCAATCGCCACCAAAAATCCTAAAATAAAAAAAAAATAAAAAAAAAATGCCCGACCTAGATTCGATCCGAGTACCTCCATATTACTGGTCGAGCGCCTTGACCACTGAACTACGATTACTATGCAGTAAGTGATTCATCTCAAGTGCGTTTACGGTAGGTTTCTTTGACTCCGCTTACAAAGTTTTACATTCTAATTCTTAGTTTCAAAACTGCTTTCGCATTTCTTTTATCATAGTAGGGAAATAATGATCTTTGGCGTAGTTTATATTTGATCTTTGGCATGGTTTATATTAAAAAGTTGAATTGTTCTAAAACCTTTGGTTCACAAGTTTGTTTCTTCTTCACACCAAACTACAGATATGACAGATTTAATTCTCGTACTCCATTTGTTTCAAAGCAGTCGCCATTACCTGATCGAAGACTTCTGTCCGGCACTATACAATGACTGATAATGGAATGTTCCAAAAATCCCCACAGGATTACTGAATTACAGATTGCACAAAAAACATTACTGCTAGGTCAGTTATACCTTACTTCACCAGTACTGACAAATTGACAAGTTGCTACATTTGTAACCTAGGTGTGTCTCGCGACGAATCACACGAAAATAATTATAGACTCCAGGCTTATTCTCGGCCCAAGTTGACATTTCGCACACTCATACCAGACATATGAGGCTACCTTGGTACCCAATTTCAAGGAAATCAAATGGGTAGTTTCTGAGATATAACTGATCCAAAATTTTCCCGGAAAATATTTGATTTTCAAATAAATGTTCCTGACATATCTTTTAGCATTTTCTTTTCTCTTCAAAATAGTATATTATTTTTCTCTCTACCTCAATATATACGGGAGATATGACCAATTGAAGCTAACAAGGTTGTATAAAAAACATCAAATTTGTCAATTTTTTACCACCCTGTACTCTGAAACTATAGGGGGTACAGGGTTACAAGTTGGTGCATTATAATTCCTCATAGAGGCATATATGTACACCGCGTTTCATCAAATTCTGAGACGACGAGTTTTTTTTTTTTTTTTTTTTTCTGAAAATTTGGCTGAATTCATATGGAATGGCTCTTAATAGTTAATAAATATGTATTTCTGCTTACAGAACTTAATGAGCCCAAATCTTCTAAGTACAGTAGGAAAATCTTTAAAGAACTGCATGTTTCCTGTTAAGATGTTTCCAGGAAATCCCTGTTGCCAGACCATAGTTGTATCCAAAGTAATGGGTTTACTACACATGCTAACGATGTAGATGCGTGGAATGAAGTTCTTCTAGATGTGTTTATTATATTTAACATCTGTTAACATCTGATATTTCCCAATCTTATTTATTTTTCTTTCTTCAAGTTTTCCTTGATCTTGGCAATTGTTGTATAATAGATTTCAAAATACACTCTTTTCAATTTCAGAAGCGCAGTACAAAACAGCGATGTTCTGATTAGTGTTTTGATGTTTTGTAGATGTTCAGAAAGTTCTGAAGTAGTTTGTTTTCTTTAGATAGCCAAATGTGTTTCTTGATACTAATATCTCTTTTGTCAATCCTGTATGTAATTCATTGCAATTGCAAAATAAGTGGTAAAACGCCATTTACTAAACTGTAGTACTGACTCAAGCTCCCTTCAAAATTTGAAAGCGGTTCTTTACATTTTCAGATTGTTTTTGGCACTTTTACCAATTTAGTTGTCAAATATGGGAATAACGGAAACTAAACTTATTTTAAAGTATCTCCACTCTGATTTCCACGCTCCACTGAATTCCTCTTCTTGGTACCCTTAAAAGTATTTAAGCATGCTCTTGCCACCTTGCCAAGCTATTTTTGGATTGGACTGATTTTGAGTTTAGTATCCCCTTCAAAAGCGAGGCAATATGAGACTTGGGCCTACAGCTTAACGTGGGAACCGAATCACATGAGCTACCGTTGGGAATAGAACCCGGGTCTTCCACGCCGAAGGCACGCAAGCTAACCACTTAATCACGAGGAGGCTCCCAAGGCAATTTTATAGTATCTATTAGCACTACAAATAGGTAACTATCAACTTTTTAGACCTAGCCTATCATAAGAGACGGAATAAATTACAATAAACTACTGCTCGTAGTATCTTCGTACAAAGAAAGTACATCCGTGCGGCTGGATCAATATGTACGTTAGAGACTAGTGACTTCATCGCAGGATCTACAAAAAGAATTTTAAAATATCATTGTTATGGATACGATAGTATTATCTTGGTAAAGCGGCAAAACGTGCTCAAAATATTTTTACGGGTACAAATAAGAATTCTGCATAGTATGGAAATAGGAGTGGAGAATCTTTAAAATGGGTTTCGTTTCAGTTATTCCCTTGTTTGACAACCACATCGGTAAAAATTGCTTTAATCTTCAAATTTGGAAAAGAGCTTGGGTGAGTATAAGTTACTTCATTGGAAAAAAAATCGTTAAATGGCAGTTACCAAATACTTTGCGATTGCATAGAATAACACGTAGACATAAAAAAGGGAATATTAATACTAGAGTATAAAAAAGGAATTTAAGGAACATTAAAAAAAGGCTGTCATGAATTTCTTAACATCTACAAACGTCAAAACACACGGTTCAGGACATTGCCATTTTGCACAACACTATTTCTCAAATTGAGGCCTGTTATTTACTAGCTAACAATCCAAGTCTTAACACGGATGAAGAAAATCTTGAAAGAGATTACGAACATATCAAAAATTCTATTAATACAAGTTAGATACTAAATACATCTAAGATTTTACTCCACCCATACACATCGTCAGTGTACGCACAAAATTCATTAATTTGGATACAAATATAGTTTGGCAACAGTTACTTCCACGCGATATCTTAGAAGGCGGCCTACAGTTCTTGAAATAGTGTTTTGTGGAAGAAATTTCTCAAAGACTCTCCCTAGTCGATTTTGGCTTATGGAGTTCTGTAAATAGAATATACATATTAATTAACTATTGATTACAATAGTATACTATTTATTTTTATTAGAATAATTTAAGCTCAACACAAGACCAGTTAGACATCTCTTTACACGAATTCACAACCACTGTACACAGTACGACATCTAAAAATGTTTATAATTACTTTAATACCAAATAAAATTAGTACTAACCTCTTTGTATTCCTAAGAAAATAATATTTTGGAAGTTCTATATGGCATTAATTTTCATGGGCCGTTATAAGCTTCAAACATATTAAGCAGTAAGATCTTCACAGGCTTAATGCTTCTACTTCAATGGAGATCTTCACTTTAAAAACGTTAGCATATTTTAACCTACTAGACTTTTAATATCTCACTGCATTTATGGGGTCTACGCTATGTCTGGAATCTATTATTTAGGAACTACGCTTAGTGTAAATGAATTTTCAGATTTTACTATTACAAATTGTTACTTGCATGTACTCGAGTATCTTTATCCATTTCTTGACATAATCTTCCATCTCCCGCGTATATGGACTAAGAAATCCAAACGACGCACCACTGACAAAGTTCGGTGAATGAAGTCGCTGTGCTCGACCTGGCAACACTGGTGCAACGAAACACTGCACACGAGTAGCGACAGGTGCCGCCATTGTGGGCCCACTGTTGTTCAGTTGTGAATCAACTGTGGTCTGTGTGAGATAGTTATACCAAGCGAGTGTTAGTGTGTCTGGTTCCAAACTGATAACAGTAATATGAACGAACAGAGGATCAATTTGAAGTTTTGTTTTAAGCTTGGCAAGACACCGAAAGAAACCCATGATACGCTGGTACAGGATTATGAAGACCTAGCAGTGTCCTTGAAGTGTGTTTACGAATGATTCGGCCGTTTTCAAGAAGGGCGGGACAGTGATTCTGATAACCCCCGTAGCAGAAGGCCGTCAAGGTCTCGCACAGACGAAAACATTGAAAAGGTGAGAACATTAATCACGAACGATCGCTGAATGTTTGCTGAGGAACCGAACATTAACAGTGAATCTGCGAGACTTATTCTCCCTCATCAACGACTTAAGGAAAAGGAAAACTTGTTCTCGACTCCTGCCACATTACTTGACTGATGACCAGAAGCACGCACGTGTTCTTGCCTCTCAGGATTTTATCGCTATTGCGGTTGAATATCCAAATTTCTTGAATTGTATTGTTGCTGAGGATGAATCCTGGTGTGTGACGTACGATCCGGAAACAAAACGCCAAAGTATGGAATGGCGTTCCCCTGCATCACCTCGTCGGAAAAGGTCAAAGCAGAAAAACCACGCATCAACACAATGCTAATCAACTTTTTTTTGGACAGTAATGGCATAATCCTCAAGGAATTTCTACCTGAGGGAACAACATTGAATGCTGCTGCGCACGTTGAAATTTTGAGACGTTTCATGAAACGTGTACAAAGGGTACGACTCCAGTACTCAGAACAAGGTTCATGGTTGCTGGTTCACAACAATGCTCGCAATCACACAGCCAATATCCTCAGACAATCCCTGACCCAAAAGGGGGTGGTGCAAATTGACAATCCACCATACCCGCCAGATCTGAATCCTCCCGACTTCTTCCTGTTCCCACGCCTCAAACTCGCGTTGAAAGGAAAGAGATTTGACGATATTCCAGACATCCAACGAAATGTGACGAGGCTCCTGAGCACCATCCCGAAAGAAGACTTCTCAAAAAGTTTCCAGGACATGTACAGCCGTGCTCAGCGTTGCATAGTTGCGGGAGGGGACTACTTCGAAGGAAAGTAAGGTAAGTTTCATTCATATTGTGTCTACTTTCTATTTACGGGATCATTCACTGAACTTTATTGTCAAAAGTTGTATGTATATATATATATATATATATATATATATATATATATATATATATATATATATATATATATATATATATTCTTATTAATTCCTCTTCTCCAATATAGTTTTGGTTAATCTTTAATAACTGGCTAACCGTATACTGTACTCTAGTGAATATAAAGCAATTATAGCAGTATATGGATCCCAGTGAATAAACAATGAACAGAAAACTCTAGAGTGTTTACTTATTTCGAGCCCCAGATTTTATATAAATGACTAAATAGTGACTATTTTAAGTCAATCCTTAATTACTATGTTCTGTTTACAGATTGATAACAGCAATATTTCTGGACAATTTGTTGAAACTTTTTCTTTTTTTTTATCTACATATCCTATGCAAAACTGCAAAGTCAGTGTTGTCATAATACGGTACGTATAAGTTTTTGTTGTCTAATAATGTTGGTAAAATTTAAGAAAATTTATTTCGTAAAACTGACCAGCAGGGTAATTTGAAAAGTTTTCGAATTAAATACAACAAAACAACTGCATTTATGATAAATCTACTTTAAACAAATATACACAGGTGTTTCCTGAATACGATTTACCCACTTATCCTTTCAATGTAGCTTCATCAGAATGTTAATTTTGTTACCGTCCATCTTTTTCTAATTAATTACAAGGATTTTGCATAAGGGAGAAATTATGCCAACACGGGCATATATAGAACACACAGCGTAAATACAATATAAATTACTCCCCATGGTAATGTTCTTAAGCAATCTTTCCTCCAATATTTCGAGTGAAACTGTCTTACTTCCTCAAGGCCACGCAATGGCTTAGCCCTTTCCACAACACGATCTTCATACTGCTCTGTATGTCACGATAGTAATAGACTGAAATAGTGTGACGTCACATCCGTCTCGTTGCCATGGTGATCGTTGTTTTATTTTCTAAACAACATGGCCTAAGAACCTAAGTACAAAGCGAAAACAGTAACGCGTTAACTTCCGGATTGCAAACATTTAAAAGCAACACTTGTATATGTTTAAAAATATTCAATGAATGAAACTACGAAAAGATAGAAAAAGCAAGCAATTAGGTAAATAATCTGTTAAAATATGACAAACGTTGAAAGTGAAATGTTTCCCCTGATATCGTGGATTTTGTGTATCCTATTTATACATTTGGATGTTACGTTAAGTGTCAATATACTTAACTTATTTATTATTGGATATTAAATTCAAATAATGCTGGAAAATTTTTATTTAGTACCATCAGTATCACACATTACATTACAAACGTTTAGGTCTACAGAAATAGTGTTTAAAACTTATGCTGAACCATACATAATTGGGTGTTTTCTTGTTGTACTATCAGTATACATTTTTAAAGTAAGTAGGAAATACAAGGACAGATCCTATACATGTTAACCGATCAGAAATTGGTCCTGATTGAAAATTCTCAGAACAAATAGGTTTGTTCTATTTTCACTGTGCCGACAGCTCATCAGTCTGTTCCATAGAGTTTTTACATTGGGTATAGTTGCTTTTGTTCATTGTGCATTGCGTGGTAATGGCGCTGGCACCACTTATGCAATTTCTATCTTGTCAGATTACCTAGTGATGTGGCCCCAGTATAAAAAGGTTCCTTATGTGTTACTTCGTTAATTGCTAAATTTAATCGTAAATTTTTTAAATATTCTTGATCTGTATTTTTTCCTCCCAACTTTACTTTGTACTCAAAATATTCTAAAATTATTATTAACTGCGTGTTCTTATTAACAGTATACTTCATAGTATTCCTATCGGTTCATGCATTTGTTTAGAAAAAAACATGGCGATCACCATGATATCGAAGAGGAAATTACGCCATCACTATTCCAGTCTATACTTACGAATATTGCGTATATTTTTTCGATACTTGCGGCTATCTAGCTTTCTCAGCAGTTATAAGGATGTCTTACCTTTTCCCTTCTCATATATGCATGTAACCAAGCAGCGCTTCCCCGTTGATCTATGGCTAGCAAGTGCGAATTCCCGGTGAAAGAGTACGAAAAAAAAAATCATGATCATCCACTTTCATTAATCACATGTTTCTTTTAGTCTGAAGGGCATAACCACGTGACGTTAAACTAAAATTTAATTTCATGTAAGAACAAACTGGGTAAGAATAAGAACAAAAAAAAACTTACCTCCTTTTCAAACTCTTCTTCATTTTCCATCCACATGTACTCTGAAAAGTCTCCATCATTGCTGGGAGAATCCAGATCGTCAACTCCATTTGTAACGGCTGATACATCTGACATATATGATATGGACTCATGCCCATAGTAACCATTACCTGATCCAGTATTAGGAATCTTCATTTTCATAACTGCCTAATCACCTAATAAAATACGTAAGTCACCAACATTAATTATTTCCTCCTGTATTTTGTATATATATAATATAAACTACACTATACTTTTAAATTAATAGTTTCACTGTTATCCGAAGATTCTGTTACTCTCAACTCTAGCTATTATCATAACTTTGTATACATAACTAAGTGGAACTTCATATAATGTTATTATTTTAAAATATTAGGAAAATCACTGACAATTTCTGGAAAGTACAAGAATAGATGGATTTTCAAAACTATACAGAATGGATCAATCATCTTGATACACTTTTGCAACTTTTAAACTGATACAGAAACTGCTGAAATTTTTACCATGCAAACATCTATAGGGAGAATATTGACATGCAGACGAGTAAGTCAAACAATATTATCATGTCGATATTTGCATGGTACAAAAATTTCACTGCATTTCAAATAGCTCTATTAGTTTAAAAGTTACAAGGTCGTACCAAGCAAAGTGATCTACTCCATATATTACTACTGGGAGAAGTACCCATTCTTCGGACGAAAAGCAACTGTTAATGAATATAAAACCGGGAATTTAAATATTTTCCTTTGCACTTTTAGAAGCAGAAGTGCTGAAATGTGTGTTCTCACTCATTTATAATGAATAGTTTATGTACCAGTATTGAATTTCATGCTTTTAACTACAGCAAATCCTAACATTCGGCATTTCCTGCATAAATAATATTTAACAGTTACCAGATCAATCAAATACTCAAATTAACGCTTAACAGGTATGTTTCATATATTATTCCTCTTTATAAGCATATACTACATTTGAGTTTAGTTGATGTTGAATTTAACGTCCTTTTCAGTACTGAGGCTATACGAGACGGGACCTAGTGATTAAAGTGCAATCCGAACAACATGAGCTCCCGCCGGGAATCGAACCCGGGTCTCCCACGCCAAAGGCGCGTAGTACATACTATATTTATTTAACAGGTCAACGCTTACACCCAACTAACATTTAAGACGTTCGCTTCATAACTATGGAAACAAAAAGAAAGAAAAACATTTACAGAAAAAGCTCATCAGATATAGTCGTTGGAGTGTATAAATGTTGAAAATGAAATGAAATCTTTGAGTTTTACGTCCCACGATTATGCCGGTTAGGCTAAAGGAGACGGTGAAGATGAGAAATGAATGAAATGGTGGAATGAAGAAAGTGGGAGGAAACTGGAGAACCCGGAGAAAACCCACGCACACGGTGTTTGTCCTCCAGAAAGTTCACTTGGCGGGGGCTGGGATCGAACCCGGGACCCCAAGCACCAGAGGTGAACGCTCTACCACTGAGCCGCCGCGTTTGAATATGTATAAACTAGTAAAATGCTTCACTATACCCATGAATGCCATGTTCTTCATTTAACACAATGTAACGCAAGTTAACATTTTAAAGAAACAAAATAGCAGAAGAGAGATAAAATTTCAAGATGATAAAAGTTATCAAAGTTTCACCCCCTGAAAAAAATATTGGACACACGTTGGATCGATGGCAGAGCGCTTGTCCATGGTTGACTCCCAGGGTACATGAGTTTGTGGCGCACAACATTGTGTCCGCGAATTTCGTCAGTTTCCTTCCACCAATTCTTTCATATTCATTCACTGATTCTCCTCAGCTTATAGAGCTCAAAAATAAAACTTAAAACTTAGCATTCATTTCCTCGTTTGAACAGTAATATTATATATTCTGGAACTACTATGTATTTTACAGAAGCTAGATTTGCTCAAAACTTTACATTTAATTAATGATGATAGTATGGAAATTCTTACACTAACAGTACATAAGATCTATAATTCGTCTATACTTGTGACAAATTAAGCGTTTACTTTCGTACGTAACCGAAGCTACGAAAGTAGAAGTCCATTTGATTTTCGAAACGTACTGTATATACTACATATGGAAGTTAAATTGAAATTAGAAAATGTTGTCTTTTCAGGAAAATTCAAATACATATGTCTAATTTTAGTGAAAATTTACATTTGACATACATAAGAAGCATTACAATCGTGCTTTACTAGATACCTTTAATTACAAGATTTCAGTATTGAGAAGTTGGTGCATACTGTGTACCATAACGAATTTAAAAAAAACGCATATAGGCCATTGTACGGTAATAAACATATTGAAATAATAGCAACTTATTGTTTTATCTTTGCGTACACACAGTATACTGTATAATTCACATCAGCAGTTTTTACCATGGACGATAAACTGCTTTGTTCCAGCTTTCCCAATTTCTTATTTCATCTGTTGGGAGAAAAAAGGCTAACTGCGCAACCCCCAGGAGTAAGGGGAAAGTAGTTGTACAGAGGGTGGACTAGTTAGGGCGCACCGACACGGTAAGCCAGAGGTGATGCTTAGATTTCTGGCTCAGCCCCACACGTTTGAATCGGAATTATCACAGAATTAGGGCAATTTGAACAATTTAATCTGCACATAGTTAAATCAACCAACGAACTGAAATGAAAAGAAGCAGAACAACAATAATGTAAACAAAGGAGAGAGAAATTTAAGCCAGCAACTTACAACACGATTACAAAGCCTGTGCCTGGCATGATGCGTTAGCATACATGATTTACTTTTCTATTACTAATTGTAAGTAAAAGTTACTAAATTAAACTACCTGTTTAAAGAGATAAATGGACGCATAACTGAATTATAATCGAAGCCTTCCAACTACAAGATGTCATGTGATACATCGGAAGTTCCTTCACAACCGTCGATAAAAACGAAAGTCATCCGTTCAAACAGTAAGGTTATTCAGAAAATATCGACGCTTACAAGGTAAGTCTTTGATTGTAGAAGCTAATTAACTTAACAACTGAGCCAAATCCTTTAGAAATCCTATCTTCTTGACACACTTCGGTAGCTCTTAGGAAATGGTAATATACAATGCTCACTACTTCCGTACTGTAAACGTTTCTAATAAACTATAACATACCAAACTACGAAAGATTACGAGATTTTAAGTTTTGAGCGATTAATCAGACTGCATAGTCACTGAAACAAAGTATATTAAAATACAAAGTCGAAGAAATAAATGATTACACAATGTATGATTTTTGTGATTTTTATATTTTGGTGTAAATACCGTCTCGTTTCAGTACAACTTCTGGATATGAACTAATCCATTTAACTTAAAATAACGCTGCACTAATCCGCACACCAACGCCAATTGTGCAATACACTATACTTCGATCAAAATTCGAAACGAACCCAGTTCAAAACCACGTGGAAATTTGTGTTGAAAAGGGAAGCTACGCCACTGGGTTATTTTATCACCGAGAAAGGGATCAATCATAAATGTCGTGGTGGTAGTAACATGTGGAAGGTGTTCTGTAGGAAGGGACAACATAGTTCAGAATGTGTTTGTTAACCGAAGTGGAGGGAGCACAGTGGACGCCTCAGTGGAATACTCACGACGTAACTAGCATCACGTGCTTGTCCAAATTTTAATTCGTTTATTATTTTAATGACAGCATAGTTCCTTTTAACACTACAACAGAACTCAACTAGGGGGCCCGACAGCTGGTACAGCACTGAACTCTGGGGCGAAGTGTACTTGGTTCGATTCCAGACATGTGTTAGTGGTGGACAACTTCGTTCCCGTTGTCCATACATTCCATACATTCTCATTCCACTAATTTCATGATCATTCGTTTTATCACTTATCATTCGTCTCCTTCAGCATAAAGATACAACCATGGGACTTTTATTTATTTTGTCTCACTACTCCAAGTAACAGTAACTGTATCCTCACCAACTCCATCTAGGAGAAATTGACGTTCAATGCAAATATTCCAACGCTTCGGAAGTGCACGGATATCAAGTTTAAAAAAAAGTATTTTAGTCGTGACTGTGGCCACTCGTGCACCACCTCTTTCACTTCTGAAATGCTTGCCTTAAAACGCTTCTTTGAGCAGTCCAAACACATGAAAGTCATTAGGCGCGAGGTCTACTGTGACATTTAAATTTCAAATGCTGGATAGTCTCAACTGTCAAACGGGCAGTATGCGGTCGCGCGTTGTCATACTGTAACAATGCACCTGAAGCCCTTGTCGTTTACTCCGAATTGTCGGGCGAAGTTAGTTTCTAAGCAGATATAAATAAGAAATACTGGTTACTGTTGCCCCTCTCTCATGTAATGTTCCAAAAATGACTCCCTTTGCATACAAGGAGAGAGTGAGTATGACTTTTTCCGCTGATATTTGAGTGCGAAATTTTTGGGGTTTTGCTGTTGAGCTATGGCGCCATTCCTCGATTGATCTTTTTGTTTCTGGTTGGTGGTAGTGAACTCATTCTAATGATTCTTTCCAGAAATGAATCACTTTCGACGTGGAAACGACGCAACAGTTATTCACAGGCATTCGTTTATCGCACTATTCAATGCTTTGTTGAGACTGGAATTGTGGAAGATGGCCCGCGGCAAACAAAACGACGCACAATACGAATACTAGAATCTGTGAAAGCAGTAGCGGCGCGTGTCCGATGAAATCTAATTAGGGAACAGTCAGTTACGGCTCGTGGCTAAAGATATCGAAAATGATTGTGTCTCGCACCTTAAGCAGTGACTTGGGACTCCACGCTTACAAGTAAGGCAAAGGACATCTGGCAAATAAACTGAAGCGCAGACGCTCCTAAAAGCAAAGAACTTACTTAAGCGTTTCGCAACAAATGAGCTCCGTCGAATCCTTTTTACTGATAAAAAGATTCCTCTAGAGAAACTGGTGAAAAGGCTCCCAAGGATCCAGAAAGGTTAGCATCTTGCATGAGTCATGGTGTGGAGGAGTGTGACATACGAAGGCACAATGGAGCTCCATTTCTATAAAAAGGGAGTGAAAACGTCAGCCAAGGTGTACAAGGAGACAGTGTTTGAGAGATTAATCAAGAATCTCACCAACATCCTCTTCCATGGAAAGAGCAAGAGTTTCCAGCAGGACTCAACTCCAGCACACAAGGAACGGACAACCCAGCAGTGGCTGGAGGTTAATATTCTGGTCTTCATTTCTACTTCAGATTGACCTTCTGCAAGCCCGGACCTAAACCCTTTGGACTGCAAATTGTGGTCCAAGCTTCTGGAAATGGTTTGCAAGAAGAGACATCTTGATATTGAAAATTTAAAGCAGTCTCTTCGGAAGGTAGCTGAATTTTTCAGTTCATGTGTTGCGTGATGCAATTGATGAGTGGTCACAATGGACCATGTGCATGCTAATGGTAGCCATTTGATTTCTGTTCATACTGCATTAATCTATTAGCACTATAAAATATATCTAACCATTTTGTGTTAACGCACTTAAAAGTCTGGGACAATATTTATGATAGCACTAGATACAATCTACAACAAATACGAAATTTCAATGCTATGTACATGGAAAAGTATCTCTGACATCGTTACTCAGCGATGAGGTGGATCGAAAAATCTCGGCGTAAAACCTTACTCAGCAATCTCTAAACACTATCGAAATTTGGTAAAGATTAGTCAACAGAACAAAAAAACACAGCGAACCACTAACATTTACTTTGCTCACTTCCATTTGACATTTCTCTATTGATTCGAGGACAGGCAGCCATTACCTATTATGCTGTTCCGACTTTCAGTGTCGATATATCTTAGCACTCATAATCCTAACTATATGAAAGATACTTATAACAAAAAATTAAGTGTCTAAATAACGTTCTTTCACATTGAGTGAAATCCGTAGCCATATGGATTTTGTTCGATACATAACTTTCACTGTATTATACTTAGGTGTGTAGAATCTTATCACTGATTCAAACTACATAATATTAAATGCTCATGTGATACAATACATTCTTACCATCAATTTTTATTACTGAACTGTCATTTCGGTTCACCTGTCTACATATTAACATAATATAACGCCCTTATATGCGAAATAGATCGTATTTTCCTGAAACATACATATCAGCATCGTCACAACTCACATTTATCTTTAAACTAATACGTTTGTCGGCAATAATAACTTATTGTATTTATCATTAGTAGCTCCTCTATGCAGTTAACTAAATACGGTAATGGTATGTATTCCGTTAAGCACCGTCAACTTTTCACTATGGCAGTTCAAGCTCGTTTACGTTACGCAACCTTTGGTTAGGTTATGGTTAGTTCGCGTTTACGTTACGCAAACGCAACCTATGGTTCAACCACACCTACCTTAGTACATTCGTTTCACGTGGAGGAACTTATCGGAACTTAACCCATTTTATATCAGACAAAAAATTGAAACGAAGTAAACACCTTGGGCCTTATGCAGAGACGTTTTGACACGTTATTAGTGCCATACTAACGAGTTCGACTAACGACGCTAATCATACGTAAAAACGACTCTGCATAAGGCCAATTGTATCTATATACTCATACAAAAGCTAAATATAATTGAGGTGCTGATTTACTTTTGGCACACCACATTTTGGAAGATTTACATGTAAAATTTAATACTTGGCATGAAAAGACATTATCATAAAGAACAAATTTTTGCTGGCGATAGAATTAAATACAAAGCAATACACCTATATTTTAGAGAACAGCTACTTCTCATCTCCGGTGCACGAGGATACTTCATAGTGTTGCACTAGCTCCAAAATTGATTCTATTTGATGTACAAGTGGTAATACAACACATAAGAAACCCAGATCATGTTGTATTCACACACCAATATGGAGTGAGAATACAGCGTGATCTGGGTTTCTGATGTGTTACATTACCACTTGTACATCAAATAGAATCAATTTTGTAGCTAGTGCAACAGTAAGAAGTATCCACGTGCACGGAACATGCGATATGCGTTCAATTGCCCCCACACATACTCATACATTAAGTACACGGGCAAATCAAACTTCAAAACACAACGAGAGCGGAATACACACACATCTTTTATTTCAAATCACTCATTAACTAATTAGAACTCCTCTGTTACCTACTTTTTAACATGCTAGATACTTAATGAATAATTCCTAAAAGTATGGCGTTTCTCGTCCTTTCCTAAATGGGAAGCGCGGCTCCTTAAGTATAACCAAACCGGATTCCTTCCGACCGCGCCTTGGAATCCCAGTTTCGCCGTTCTGAATCGGTTAGAAAGCATTTGTGCTTTTTTTTGTGGCAACGTAGCCCATGTTTGTTTGTGGTTTTTACACTGCAGTTCTAATATATATATATATATATATATATATATATATATATATATATATATATATATATATATATATATATATATATATATATATATATATATATATATATATATCCGGACTTTTTTTTTTTTACGCAAATCATAGAATTGTAATTTTCAGAGAATTACTTCTGATGGCCCAATTGAATTTTATCTATGCCAAGTGAGATTTTCATGTCGCCCAGCGCAAGTCATTTAGGAGACAATAAGAAGGAAATTAGTAAAAGAATTAAAATTTTTCAACATTTCGAGTTGTGTGGCAAAAGTAAAACTGCACGATAATCTAGCAAAAAAAAAAAAAAAAAAAAAAAAAAAGAAAAAAAGTGATATTTATCAATCAAGACTAATTCGACACTATCTACATCTAGAAGGAAAACAAGTTTTCGACATTATTCACTCTTATAATTATCTTAATTTCATTTATATACATATATAAATTAAAACGATTTACATTTTAAGCATCGTAAATATATTGCTGTTTTTGGAATGAGAAAATACACGCGATAATGATTTCAAAAGCTTTTTTGTGTTCAATTAGTAGGGCAGGCAGCCATTAATGATGCTGTTCCGACTTTCAGTGACCTTGATATGTCTCAGCAAACAAAATCCTGACTATATGAAAAATATATATACGTAACGAAAATTTAAGTTATATTACAAAAATGGTCTAAATAATGTTCCAAGAATTTCTTCCGCATTGGCTGAAATATGTAGCCATATGGCTTTTGTTACGTACATAACTTACTGTATTATACTTTATGTTCCATAATGTATGGAATAATATCATTGATTCGAGTATATAGCATTAAATGCTTGATTATGCTCCTTTGTGATACAAAACATTTTTGTTGTATTAATTATAGAGTTATACTCCATACAAAGCCCGACTCCATTTTACTTTTTAAAGAAGGAAAAAAAAGTAATCACAAGCCTATACTGGCAACGAAAAGAAACATCTTTTCGTACCGTATGTTCAATACCCTAAATCAGATTATTGCACGTATGATCTTAAATTACTTACATACGTATCCAAGACAGGATCTAATCTTCCTAACTGATAACACGAACAAAATAATGATTAAAATAAAATCAGCTGTTTAGCGTATAATACTTAATGCCACCTATGAAGCATTGACACTCATTCTAGTCAAAGTAGTGTTGTAACGTTCAAAATATTTTCAACATATTAATTAAAAGGGCCATTTTTTCTCATTGATTCGTATTTAAGTATGTTCAAAAAGTGTTATTGTTGTACAAACCTTAAAAATAATCATTTTGTTTATAAATATTTTGTGTTACTGGAATTTCTCTTGACTTCAGAGCCATAATATTGACTCTTTCCCCACTCTGTTGACGTATTATCAACACAAAAGTGTTTGGTTGGTTTTGGTTTGGGAGGGTTGTCATATCATTCCTCCAACAGTTGAACAAAATACAATATCTATTGTGGTGGTGAGCAATTTGTAGATGTGCTGAGGGAAATGGCAATGGCATCAACTTCGAAGTCAAGTAATGGGAATAATGAGGAGGTGTTAGGAGGTAAGTACTATAAAATAAACCGCTGTAGTTTACCATATTTATGTTAAAGCTGCGATGGCATATGATTGTCATTTACTTAAGTGACGTTTTATTGTTGTGCTGTGGCGTTTCCGTTATTTGCTCATCATTATTGTTTTCTATAATAGCACGAAATTTCGAATTGTATTGCCAGACAGCATGAATGTTTTGTTTATAATGTTTAAATTATTGTTGCTGAGCATTAAAATAGTAACGCAGTAACGTTGCTTGTCTTGTAACGCTCAATATTATTACGTCATTTCGGAAACTATTTGCATCTTAGTAAATTCACGCACAAGAAGTGATTGTAAATGAGAATGATGCATTCTAATCCGTGTTGAAGGATTGTTTCCTACGCCTGGAAAACAGTTTTGCAGAATGTTGACACCACAGCATAAAAATGTAGCATTGATTTAAAATTCTGTTCGTGTGATGTATTTTAATTTCTGCACATTTTCAGCTGGTTGACTAGTTTCGAGTTGAAATATTTTCATTCGATAAAAAAAAAAAAAAAAAGTTGGCGGTAGAATGAATAATTTATAAAGCAATGTTTTTGCTGGGCAAATAAAGAATTGGACGTAAATATAGTCTTCCCAGATACAAGTCTCTCATTTCACAATTTCGTTTTTAGTAATCAGTTTCGCTCTTACGCCCGGAGTTCAATGTTAAATATCGTCAGGGGCGGCTTTAGGATTTTAATTTTGGGTAGGCCCGCTCTGGCCTACGGATACATAAAATACACATTTGAATGATAAATGACATAAGGAAATTACTTTTACAATAGTAATTGACGCTATTTCTTACACAATTAGTTACCTATATTTACTCTTCATTGTATCTTTTAGCGTTTATACGTTTCTCAAAATTTTTAGCCGCCACTGAATATCTTAGTACGAAATACATTTTAAAATGCGTGGTTGATGAAGAACTGGGGTAATAAGTGGAAAAGGAATGGAATCTTTAATGTTCTGTAGGGTAAGGAAACAAATGATTATTGAAAGTAAATAGTTGTGAAATTATCGTGCAATGAGGGTGGGAGGAAACGGAAGAATCCATAGAAACAAAGTTGTCTTATCACGAAATCAAAGAAGGGACCCCTTGCACTAGAGGTGAGCGCTCTGTCACAGAGCTACCGTGCCCTCCCGTGCATTTTCTAGAACAAAAGTAACCTGTAAGATAAATAATGAGCGACCAGGGGAAATATAGACATAGGATAAGTTCTGTATTAAGCGCGACGCTGCTCGTGAGAATTAGTAACTATCATTACTAAACTGCTTATGGTACCAGGTTCATAGTAGATCACGGGAAGTGGTAATTTATATTTTTAGAAACTATTCTGTAATTTACTTGACAATATTTCTTGTAGTTTCTGTCCCAGGATCAATGAGTAGCAGCCGTAGTTTTCAAGTCTACATGAACAGATGGGCGAACTTTTTTTTAAAAGGGCCAAGGTAAATAGAATAACGTGTAAGCGGGCCAATATAATTTATTAAAATCAGCAGTAGTACAGTTGACTCATTTTTGTAATAGGAAGCCCTATTAAAGTTTCTCATCATTTGGTTCGAATTGGGATGCACTGGTTCTAGAAAGTGAAATTAAATTCTCATCTGTCTGTTTCTAATACAACTCCAGGTAATCTTATTCTTTTCATTCGCAAGGTTAGGAATCATGTTGCGGACCGAATATATTTTTTTTTAGGGAGCCGCATCAGGCCCGCGAACGGTAGTTTGCCCACCACTAGCCTACAGGGCAGTTTGCCCACGCGTCAATAAGGCGATGTTTTAACTTTATTTTATAACGAATTAATAGTAGGGCAGGTGCAGCTCTGTAATGTAGTCACAAAGTCACCTTCCCAATTAATATGGAGAAAATTAATTATGGAAAAAAATATGAACTTTATTCCTCAACGCGAATGAGTAACGACCGTACAAAACATTTAGTTGTTGTAATATATTATTTTCAACTCTGATGTATGTATGAGAGATTTGGCAGCATTGTAAATCACGATGCCTGATGTTACTGTGTTCACGTGTTCTGGCTTCGCTCTTTCGAGCGATCACCTCCTTCTAGAAACTTGCATGGGCCGGGCTTGGACGGGCCGACTCTGTTATTTCTTTGGGCGGGCCGACACTGATTTCTCTTCAGGTCGGGCCGAGCTGGGGCCGATTAATTGCAATTCTTTAATAATTATTGACTTTCGTTAAATAATAATTAGAATAAAGGCAAACGTTGAAGAAGTGTGTCCGTGAAAAATGTTACAAAATGAAACTTTTAAAATTTATCGGGCCAGGCTTGGGCCAAGAATTTTAAAAAAGTTATCGGGCCGGGCCGGGCTCGGGCCGAAAAAATTGGCCCGTGCAGGTCTCTACCTCCTTCACAGAGTAGTAACACTTATCCTTATGTACAGTGTAATCACACAGTTTTCGTGATGGGGAAAAAAAGAATCAGGTTCGTTCGGCAGACGGGACCACGAGAGAAGAGGAAATAGGACTCGATGGCTGTGCTTGAACGAAGTGGATTGGATTTGTTCCATTTCTTGCAGACACACAAAAGAATGACTCATGTCAAGGAGTCTACAGTTGAGTTTTGAGTCGTTATTTGCCATGTTCATATTCAAGTATTATAAAGGGGGGAGGGAGAATAAAAACACTTCTTAGTAACACCTAATTTATGTTGACGTAAGTTTTTTTGTAAGCATTCAGGGAACGATGAATGTTCTTGAATTATATTTTAAATTGATTTACCGCTGAGATGTTACTGTGAAAACAAACACGCGAAACGACATATAAATATGTAAGTGTTACACTTGTAACTTTAAAATAATATTTACATAATAGTCAATTGTCCAAAGTCATGTACGATAGGTTTAAGGCGGACACCACTCACAGGGACTGAGTAAATTAGGTCCTCGGTAGACTTCCGGAACTTATGCATATTTTGAAGCTTCATCATAAGGTTGTAGAACATAGGTCTCCCTTCAGGTCCACCAGCCAAAGGCCAGGTTAAGTGAATTACGACAAAGTAAAGTACTTCAAACTTTAACTAACCAAAATACCACTTGCATGAAAGGATTTCTTCCAGTGATCTACATTATAAAACATTACGGGGAAGCAGAACATATATTATTTTAGTACACCTCGAACATATATTATTTTAGAAGAAAATGTTCAATGCAAGTGGAATTTTGGTTATTTAATATTTTCGAATAATTTATTTTATCGTAATTCGCCCAACGTACCCTAAAAACAAAAGCAACCAGGAACATCAATATCATCAGACAACAAAACGATATAGCCATTGCGAACAAATGAATTTCAAAAAACACCACACTGTATGCAAAAAAAAAAAAAAAATGGAAGCCCATAAAACCTAAAAACACATACAGACACAAAGGCATCAAGAAATAGAACACTAGAAAAGAACTAAAATGTAGCTACACAGAACACACGAGATGTAAAGCAATATATAAATACTTTGACAGATTCACACAATACAATCACATACCACATCTAGGCACTACGTAAGCGAACAATTCAACACCGATTCCGAATACGAAAACGAAACTGAATGGAATTTTGAATAAAGTAAAAAGCAAACTAAAATAAAATTTACGTAAAATCAAAGAAATAACAAAAACTTCATTTATCTAAAATTATAATTAATTAAAACATTATTATTACTTTATGTATAAAACAATAGACCTACGTATGATTAGTGGTTAAGTAAACAAACACGGTAATAGACTGTAGGTAATATTTCAACGTTAAAAAAGTCCAAAAAACTGGAAGAAAAGGATGAGGAATCAAAGCAAGGTACATAAAATATTTCATTAGTTTTATAAAGGGGAGCTGTGTTCTTACGGTTTGCAAACGCGACTTTAACATGGGGTACCACGGTTCAATTCTCGATAGGAATACGTGTGATTTAGTAACCAATGTATGTGTTGGTGGTGAAAATGAATTGTCGAACGAATTACCCATTTGCTCTAGAAACGATCAAAATTATGATGTGTATTTGTTTCAGTGTATCATAAAAATACAATCGTGTGTAATTGAGAAGTAAGTAAATAAATCAATATGCGATAAATGAAGCTAGTTAACCTTTCACTATTAGTGTCTAAACGAAACTGTCCTGATGTAAAGCTATTATGCCTGGAACTTGAATTGTCGCTTTGGCTTGAGTTGTTACTGAACCTTAAACGCGCTTTGTGCGTTAGTAGAAGGTCAGCTCGAAATGCCCAATAGAAGGATATCCAGTTTTCTTCGTTGTATAGGTGCAAACTGTTCAGAAATTCAAAATATTCCAAATGTCATGATGAAAATGTGGTGTGGATGAGAGGAACAATTGAATTGAATTAAAATTGTAGTCGTAAGGGTCAAGAGAAAATTATTTTCCCGCCATTTTCTTTGTTTTTCAGCTCCGTCATGTGCGGAAGATCGGGTTAAGTTTGCGATAACAATACTTTCGATTCAGATCCTAAGTCTGCGTTTCACACTTGCTCAAAAGAGAAATTAAAGTACAATCTGGCAATCGAAAGTATTCATACATTATTCAAAACGGAAAGCAAGTAACCACAAAACAGTGTCTCATGGCTACTGCAATTATTGTACTGTACTGCCAATTTATCTACCTCTTATTATGCTCTTCCTCATTGGTTGTTCGTTCAATTTTAGCATCGCTTTCCTTGGACCAATGGTTTGAAGTGGGAATCGAATTCGGGACCCTGTGCACCAAATATGCCAGTAGACCAGCAGGAAAGCATAAGTTGTAAGAGTTTGATGCAGTTGGTTAACACATAATGTTCTTTGAATCCATTATTGATTCATAGGTATAAATTATATTTTAAGACTGAGTTGAGTTGATTTTAGTTTAGCGTCCCTTTCAGCAGCGAGGCTATATGAGACGTGGACCTACTGATTAACGTGGAATCCGAACCACATGAGTCCCGCCGGGAATCGAACCCGAATCTCCCACGCCAAAGGCGCGTACGCTAACCGCTTAGCCACAGAGGAGCTCTATTTTAAGACTGAGTATTGATTTGATTCAAATAAATAAAATCCTAAACGTCTCACAGTTATGCTCTTTATAGGCTACTATAGAAGACGAGTGCAGTGATGTACACAGAATTTCGTCAACGGGAGTTTATCCACTTCCTCCCTATTTCCTTTCAGGACAAGCGTGATTTTTGTGTAGTCCTATATATATATATATATATATATATATATATATATATATATATATATATATATATATATATATATATATATATATATATAATAAATTCGTATTTTTCCATATTTTTCTTAAGGGAGTGGCGTTCTCTTTGACGGATAATTAATGAATGTGGATGGTTATGAAATGGTGTAATGGGAATGTGGGAGGAAATGGAAAATGCCGCGGATAATATGTTGTTTACCACAAACGCACGTAAACTGAAATTGAACCAGGAACCCTTCGCATCAAATGTGAACGCTCTACCACTGACGCATCGTGCCGCCTCGAATCACAGGAAGAAGTGATATTACTTTTGGTCTGTTTTGTGTGACTGTTAAGTATAGGCTATAATATTTACATTCGTTTAGATTTTTAGTTTCAGATAGCCTCTGAGCTGTATCTGGTGATTGTTAAATAAATAAATTGGTTCGTTTCTGGTTTGAACAAAACTCAAAATTCAGCGCTAGGCACCTAGCTGCTGTCGCCTTCTTCGTAGCTTCGGATGTTGGATACTGCCAGTTCAGGCCCACATCAAAAGGGGGCTAGGGGGTCTTGCCCTCTAAACTTTCCTAGGCCCCTCCAGACTTTAATACAATATGCTATTATTAATACAAAAAAAAAAAAAGCACAATTTATGTAGATATTTGGAAGAGAATTTTTAATGACTCTCCACCCCAACTTCTGTGGCTGGTTTCAGGCCTGTGCCAGTTGTGCAATGTTTCCTCCTAAGAATATTACTAAGGAAATAGGGAAGCAGAAGGACAACTCCAGATAGAAGTGTGGAGTTTTGTTGACTATTTGTTTTAGGGTAATAGTATTGTTTTCATGGCAATTTTACGGTAAATTCGTAAAAGTTTCCTTCGTGGTTTTTATTAGCTGTTCCTTGACAAAGTTTGTGTTGTTAAGATGCAACGTAAATTTTGCCGGCTTCAGGGCCAATGTTTTCCGCTACACACCTGGACGAGATCCAAATCTTTCCTCCTCATGCAATATCGTACTTTGGATCGTCTTCGCATATGTTGCGCCACATTGATGGGAACGACCTTGGGAAGAGTCGTAATTGTTTCTTCTTTGAATGGCTCTTAGTTGCTAGCTATTTTTAGAATAATTTTATACTTTTTTTTTGTTTTCTATTATTTAAATGTGATTTTCTCACTAAGCGTATTCCTTTTGTTAGTTTGTGTATGCTTGAAAATAAGTTCTTTTCTTTTTTAAATAAGGAATTTAAGGACAGATAATGTAATAGTTTTCGAAGCTGATATTCAATGCAAAGTTTAAGCTTCGTTATTTATTTATTTATTTTTTTTAATGATATTTTATCATCCGTAAGTGCTATCCTACTCTTTTGTCTGAGAGACAGTTAAAAGTATTTGGAAGATGCCGAATCCTTATTTCATTGGGGAAGGGGAACACGGTCGATGTGTAGTAAAGGATGATTCGTGTCGCTCCTGGTTTGATCTCCGACCAGATGAGTTTATAGACGACAATTTGTGTGCTTGACTTTTCTTGCCCTTCCACAGTTTCCTCCCACTTCTCATTCCACCAGTTATTTCATAATAATTCGCTTTCATTATCCGTCCCTTTCATTTACCCTACAGGGCATACCCGTGGCTCGTAGAAGTAGTATAATTTCATTTGCGCACCGTATTCCATTAGAGCGAATGTGTGAATTTTGAACTAACGAAATACAACCATAGGAACCAACAAGGAAGGGTAGATAGGGAAACTTACTAGTGACTAGCATTTACGAAGTTCGTCTCAGACTTAAAGGCAAGATGAGGCCAGTTTGTGTGTGTGCAGTAATTCAGTTCCGTAATAAAAACTACCCTTAAAGATTTCTAATAAGTTACAGAAATGTTAATGCAGAACATCAGTCTCATGGATTTCGAGAGAGAAAAATAATAATTTTTTTAATAATTACATTTTTTTAACCGTGACAACTCTTGCAAAATTTAATTCAAAATTAAAAGTCGTTAAAATTTTTTTAGTGATTGTTAAATTTTTAACTAATTAATTATAAGCCTAAAAATAGTAAGAGAACAAACATATAACAAGGCAGTCGGCAGTGGCGTATTTAGGGGGGCTTCCGGGCTTAAGCCCACCCTGAAATCTTATTTACTATAGTAAAGTATATGAAATATCTTGCAGAATTTTCACATTTTCAGGCAAAGCCCCCCAAAAGTTAGCAAAGCCCCCGGAAACAAAACCGTAAATACGCCACTGCAATCGGTAAATAGTTGTTGAAGAGTTTTATTATCTAGGAAGTACGAGGAGCATGCCAAAAGTTTTAAATATTAAAATTCAAATGGAATTACCGTACTGAAATGTAATTATCATGTTTGAAAGCGTATGCCCTCTAGTGGTGAAAGGTATAACTGGAAGGCTACAGGCTTGTTTGTTTGAAAAATTAGAGCTGGAAGTGTAGTTAGTTTGAGCTTGTCAGTTGTCAACAGTGGAGTTAGAGCGACGTTATTTTCATGCAATAATCTTTTATAATTTTAAGACCAGTGTCATGATTGTTTAGAAGAGCGTGCAGGGGTAGTATCCCAAGGACTCTGCCCCTTCACACGCAACCGTTTTTAATTGGTTTGCGGAATTTAAACGTGACCGACAAAGCTTAACAGAAGACCTCGCTCTGTGCGCCCTGGCATCGCAGTTACGGATGAAAATGTCGCAGCAGTAAGAAATGTTGAAAATTAGGTCAACTGCTGCCCAATCCATAATAAAAGATTATCTTGGCCTCTCCACGTGTATTTATGCCTGAGCAAAAAGATGACCACGTGAAGTGGTGCCACTATAGGCTTGAAAGATTTTCCCACGGGCAAAGTAAATTCCTTTACAGATATCGTCACAGGTGACGAAACGTGGATTTACAACTATGATCCCGAAACAAAACAGCAATCGACAGTATACTGTTTTCAAAATGAAACTCCACCTTCGAAAATGAAACGAGGACGGAGTTGGTAAAGTTATGGCGACATCTTTTTTCTCTAAAACCACACATCTACAATTTGATGATCGTCATGCAATGACACCAGAGTGGTACGTTACTTCCAAATGTCCTTGAAACTTGAAGATCTGCTCACCGAATATGTCCACTGTATCACTTCCTTCTTGTGTACACTCACACATACCAGCGAAAAATTTGAAGTTTCTATAGCTAGAAAAGTGGAATCCGTATTCTACCTTACCTGGCTTATTCTCCAGATTTAGTTCCCTGTGATGATTTTGCCTTCCCAAAATTCAAGAAAAGGCTTCGAGTACGCCGCTTTCGAACAAGTAATGGATTTTGATATTAAAAAAAAAAAAAAAAAAAAAAAAGACGTGGTTTTTAACAAAGCAAGTGTGTATTTATTCTTTTTGGGACTATTTTGGGAAATTGTAGAAGATTTTATGTAAAGAAATTGACTTTTCAGAGTAAAACCTTCCAACATGCTTAACAGATGCCGCTTGGAAGTCTTCAGAATAGTGTTAGCAACCATGCTTACAAATAAGAGAGAAATCTCCTGCTAAACAACTGCGTTTGCCTTGACAAGTGGAGTTGAGGCAATTGAGATATGGTTGTGGAGCTGATTATGAAGACCAACTGGACAGAAATGAAAAGCCACCATAGGTGCTGAATGAAATAAGAGTAAAGAGAACTTACATACAATAAAGAAAAAGAAATTTAAATTCATATGACATTAATTAGACAATCCTTTCATGCAGGACATCTTAGAAGGAAAAATATTGCGCTAGGAAATAGAATGACCAAAGAACATCCTATCGAAATGACACGATATAATTACTTCGAAATGCAGCGGACAGGTGAGAAAAACTTTGTGGGAACAACGCCAGGACTTTGCCTTTAGGTCATGAATGAGAATAAGTGATAGGTGCGAGATAATTGAAAGTATCTAATAAATTGTCTTCGATCTATTTTCTTTGAAGATTCTCTTTACTTTTTGAGGAGAAAATGAAGGGTTACCCCAAGCAAGTTGTAATCTGTTTGTGGATCTATGGAATCCACAGTACTATAAAGAGTTAGTGATGAAGTTTGTAGGGTTTGTCCAAAGAGGATTATAAACAAGGAGAAATTGTGCCGTTCTTTTTTGCGTGAGATGTGTTATACCCGGCAAACGTCACGTAAGCTTTTTCTCAGGCAGCAATTATGCTATAATACGCGCAAAAATGCACGTTCGCCGTCTCGCACAGGAAAAGAAGGTGCAGTTCAAAGCATTTCACTTGTCAACCTTGATAACTGACGTTGTTCTAGTGGTAGCCAAAGCTAATTACTGGAGAGAATCGTACAGGAATATAAACGTAGATATTAGTTAGTTATATGAGTATCACATACGGTATTGTGTTTGTGAACAACCTTTTCTCCTTTTATCAAGATTTGAATAACTTAATTTTTGTTAGTGTTAACCAGTCTCGGACTGGAGTGTATAGGGCCTCACAAACTATACTGTTTCTTTTCTTTTCTTTTCTTTCTTTTTTTTTTATTATTCTGCTTATTGTAACGACACGCTATTTCCAATGGGGTTTGATAAAAATGCTAAATGCTATAACCTGAAATTAAAGAGTTACTCACAGATGGAGTATTATGGATAGTTAAAACTAGTGCTGTCGAAATCGGTTTTTGAAAAAAACGAAAACCGGTTTTTGAAAAAAGTGAAATTTCACAAAACCGAAATGTCGGTTTTGAAAACCGCATTTGCGGTTTCGGTTTTGAAAACCGCATTTGCGGTTTCGGTTTTGAAAACCGCAAATGTCACACTAATATCAAGTAACGACGAGAAAACAGCGAAGAATCTTTCCCCACTCCGGCTCACAGTTGCCAGATGGAGGGAAATTTCCCTCGGCATAGGGAAAAAATGATCAAAATTTGCAGAAGGAAAAGAAGGTATTTTTTCTTAAAATGTCTTAAAGTGTAGGAAAATTCTTGGTGAATATACTTTTACAATTGGCAGAATAAAAAAATAAGTTGCAATTTCTCAAAGAGACACGGCTATCGTTACTGCAGCGTTTCCCAACCGGTGTGCCGCGGCACACTGGTGTGCCGTGAATGGGCCGCTGGTGTGCCGCGAGAAAATCGAGATGGTTGTTTCGTAGTCTTGTATTGTCAAAATGTTGTGCACTTAAAGAAAAACTTCTTCTATTCTTTCTGTCAGAAGAATATGAAAATGTCGATTTCCTTAGTGATGATTCTTGGTGGAATAAAGTTACTTTTCTTACTGACATATTTCAAACATTGAATACGCTTAACAAATGCATGCAGGGAAAAATGGAATATATCCTAACCTTAAGTGACAAAATTTTCTCATTTAGGGAGAAACTCTCACTTTGAGAGGACAGAATTAGAAAACTAAACAAATGTGACATTTGAGATTACAATGCGATGTAAAATTGACACAAACCTCTCAACACTTATTTCAGACACATTGTCTTTGTTGTGTAGCAATGTTGAGAAGTATTTTTCCTACGCTTCAGTTCAATTCATTTGACTGGGTGAGGGACTCCTTTGAGCCTTCTGTCGTACAGTCAGCAGAATTAAATGTACAGGAAAAAAGTTAATTGGTCGATGTGAGGAATGACCGAGGTTTGAAACTCCTGCACTCACAAGAAGACAAGGCATCACTCTAGATTTCTCTCCGGAGAGAATATCCAGCTATTTCTACAAAGTTCATATTCCCTTTTCTACATCCTACTTAAGTAAAGCAGGATTTCCTGCAATGAATACAATGAAGTGTAAGAACGGGTCACAATTTGTTAACTCCGAAACACGACATGAGGGTGTGTTTAGCAACTATCCGTCCATAATTGAAGATTATGAAAGAACATCAAGCTCAAGTTGAACATTAATTTTGCTTCGTGAACCAACTTGTTTTACTTATTTTTTGGAAAACTGTAACCTTCATAGTATATTATAATTAAACAATTGCAACCTTCAATAGCTAGTATTCAAAAATTTTACATTACTAATAATATTGAACAATTCTAACCTTCATATAATATTTAAAAATTGTAAAGGTAAAAGGTAGAATATAGTTTTCGAAAAAGAAAGTGTGTTTTTAAAAACCTGAGTCCTATATTTCATTGCAATTGTTTTCTATTTTTAAATTAGAATGAAAAATAAGCTTAATGATTTACACTGAGAGGAAAACCAGTGACCGAGCTTTCTTTCCTGTGAGAACAGTAATCACAGAGAAAAAATACTAGGGTATTTTATGTCTACAAATAATAATAATAATAATAATATGTGTGTGTGCCGCGAGAATTCAAGTTGCACCCGTAGTGTGCCGCAAGTTGAAAAAGGTTGGGAAACGCTGCGTTACTGGGAAGTAAAAAAATACAGAATAAAATATGATCGGTGTTTCCTTCACGTACATTTATCGGAGTGGCAACAAATCAACAATAAAATTATGTATTGAGATAGAGATTTTTTCTTTCTTTTCTCTTTCTTTTTTATTAAGAAAGGGAGGTGGTGCCTTTTTGTTAACAAAAGAAAGAGTGGCAGTACTATTTTTAAAAACAAGGGGAAAGAGTAATAATAATATAAAAGATGTCAGTCTAAGTGGATGATATTTCAAATTGAATTTCATGAGTTGTTGCATGTGTAGTGATCTTAAATAGGGATATACCTTATTTCTATTGAGCTTAGTGTTGGCTTATTACCCTATTTTAGCGGGTACCACCCGATTTTTAGATTCTATATTCGTCTCCCGCTTAAACATATCTTAATCACGAAAAACCACCCGCTTTTTGGGATTGGAGAAAAATCTAAGAGGACTTAGTTGATAAAGTGTTGGTATGGTATATTCAACGTAAACCGCTACATCTCTGACAATCTCAATCGCGATTGAGTTAAATTTGGACTCGCGCTCAGGCTCAGGCTCTGGGCTATCTGAGCAGTGCGCGTGTGCAGAATCATTTGCTAATAAGAGATCTGCTCTAATGCACAATGGTTTTCTTTATGTAGTTCATGTGTTTTTAATGTAATGTATTGGAGGTTCTATACGAATGAATATTCGTTTGTAGATGTTGTAACAAACATACTTGAATTATTCATGCCTTCACAAGCTACAAAGAATGCCGAACGACAATTTCAAGACTCTTATAGAAGCGAATTTACGTTTCTTAGCCAGGGCAGAACTCAGTTTGAAGCAAAACGTACACTCTGGAAAACTGTTTCGTTTGAAACGTAGGATGCAGGGAAGCAAATTGGACCTCCCCTGATTTTTATATATTTTGTAAATTAGACCACGAGGAACAAGAATCTGAAGGAAATTTGACATTCCGAGTTTCGGAACTCGAGATATTCGAACATAAAGTAACCACGGAAGTAAACCGGACTCCACCTGATTTTTATATATTTTGTAAACTAGATCACGAGGAACACAAAGCTGAAGTAGTTTTGATATTCCGACCTCCGGAACTCGAGATATTAAAACTTAAAGTTTAATATAGACGCTATTTATCTATATGAAAAAACACAATATTCTCTATACGAAACATATGTCCTGTGAGATACATAAAGGTAACCAAGAAAGTTCTGTCGCTTTTTGTAGAGGTCTATGTTCAATTGACCCTCATACCGTGAGTTGAGTGCGAATGGAGATAAGGCGAAGGTCAGTTGTTGGTGTGGGCATATCCAACATTCTACCTGGTTGTGACAGTTCAGTTACAACGTGAACTTGTAAGGACGTGTAAGGACGGAGTGAATATGGAACCTCCACAGAGCGTCATAAGGGCGTGTATGCTGTACGAGTTCAAACTTGGGTCAAACGCCACTGCAGCGGGGCGGAAGATACCTCAGGCCTTTCGTGAGGGTGCCGAACAGTGGACAGACATGTGAGGAACTGGGGCTAACATTCAATGTTAGTGGAGAAACCATTCTCCAGCACCTCCATCAATTTGGGAAGCACTACAAGTTGGGTCTATGTGTCCCAGATGATTTGTCTCCGGCCCAGAAGGCTACGCGTGCAGACACCTGTGATTCTTTGCTGTCTCGTCTGAGGAAGGAGCCATTTTTGGACAGGATGTTGACATGCGTTGAGAAGTGGGTCCTGTACGAAGCTCCACGGCGTCGTCATCATTGGTTAAAATCCCACGAACCGGTTCCAAACAGCTGAAATCAGCAATGCAGCAGAAAATCCTCCCGTGTGTTTGGTGGACTGCTCACGACATCGTGCATCGAGAACTGCTAACGGGTGGTCAGAGCAGAACATCAATGCAACTGTGTACTGTCAGCAGTTGAGCCGTGTTCAAGAAAAACTCAAAACTCTGGAGCCAGCACTTCTCAATCGCTAAGGGGTTCCCTCGTTACGGAACAACGCTATGCCCCACATAGCTAGAATGAGCCGGGACACTATCCTACGCTTTGCATGGGAAACACTATTGCATCCGCCATACTGTCCGGACATTGTACCGTCCTGTTATCACCTGTTCCTTTCCTTGGACACTCACTTTAAAAGACTCCAGTTCAACTCCGTAGTAGAGGTGCTAAATGCACTTGATACCTTCTTCGCTTCACGGCAAACCAAGTTCTACCGCGAAGGAATCCATGCCCAACCCGAACGTTGGCAGAAGGTCATTGATACTGATGGGTACTATTTTTGATCTTCCAGGTACGTCTTAGGTGACATATCGATGCTCTAAGTGATAGGTCAAAAAAGCAACAGAACTTTCTTCGTTACTTTTATACATATTACATAAAACTACTGTATAAGTTCTAGTATCTCGAGTTCGGGAAGTAGAAATGTCAAAATTTCTTCAGATTCGTGTTCCTCGTGGTCTAATTTACAAAATATATAAAAATCAAATGGGGTCCTTTTTGCTTCCTGGTCAGTTTATGATCGAATATCTCGAGTTCCGAAATTCGGAATGTCAAAATTCCTTCAGATTCGTGTTCCTCGTGGTTTAGTTTACAAACTAAATAAAAATCAGTTGGGTATTAGTTTGCTTCCGTGTTCAATTTATGTTCGAATATCTTGAGTTCCGAAATTCGGAATGTCAAAATTCCTTCAGATACGTGTTCCTTGTGGTCTACTTTATAAAATATATAAAAATCAGGTGGGGTCCAGTTTGCTTCCATGGTCAATTTATGTTCGAATATCTCGAGTTCCGACATTCGAAATGCCAAAATTCCTTCAGATTTGTGTTCCTTGTGGTCTAATTTACAACATATAAGAAAATCAGGTGGAGTCCAGTTTGCTTCCCTGCAGCCGAAAAGTACATTGGAAGTATCATCAAAGAAATAACTAAAAAAAAAAGTACTAAGGATCGCAGGTCAGTATTTGTAACACAGAAGTTCACATCAATACTTACGGTTTAGAACCCCCTCACTTTTCTGATTTTAAAATATGGCAACCCTAATTTAGCTGTCACTTGTACAACCATCGAACTATCCCTTTCGCACTGTGCTGCACATATTACAATAATAGCTTTGGAGCAAATAAAAAAAAGTTAAAACACACATATAAATCAATACATTTGTCTCGATCGATAGATGCTTTCACAGTTGTTAAAAGGTGTAATTAAAAACAGCAAACATTGTTTCTGCTTTGAAAAGGATAATCCCTTATAAAACCGCAAACACGGTTTCGGGCGGCTTTCGCTTTCGAAAAGAGCTTTTGCGGTTTCAGTTTTGAAAACCGCATTTGCGGTTTCGGTTTTCGAAAACCGCATTTGCGGTTTCGGTTTTTGAAAACCGCATTTGCGGTTTCGGTTTTGAAAACCGCATTTGCGGTTTCGGTTTTTGAAAACCGCTTTTGCGGTTTCGGTTTTTGAAAACCGCATTTGCGGTTTCGGTTTTGAAAACCGCATTTGCGGTTTTCGGTTTTCAGAAAACCGATTTTCTCAAAAACCGAAAACCGCAAATGTCACAAAAATTCAACAGCACTAGTTAAAACACAAGATGAAGTGGTTGCTTCACGAGTGCTGTTTCAATGGACGCACAAAACCTTCAATTGTATGTTGAAACATTTTAAGATTGTATCTTATGTTTCCTAATGTGTATGTGTACCAAATTTTATGTATGTCTCTAGGAAACCAAAAGCCGTTATAAACACACAGGCATGTAGTTTATATAAGTATCAAAGTATAAAAGACATATTACTGGATCATATTATGGCACTGCTGGTAGACAAAGGAAACAAGAAGCTAACCACTCTAAGTTAACAACGCAACAACCTCTCCAGTTCTATGGAAAATTCACAGAGCTCTAGTAACACCTTTTCAACACCGATAATACTAAAGACATCATATTCCATTATGATTAACATAAATGTTTCCAGTAGATCCTGAGACAGGACAGAGCGCAATCTTGTTTTAATTAATTTGTTTTGAGAATACTCTTCGCAGCACACTTGTACATGGAAACGTTAAGGCCTTTTTATAGGCAACATAGAGTGCATGTATTTAATGAACTCGTCTGTTGTATAAAGTCAAAAAGAATAACTGCTGCACAGAACAAGCATGTGCCACAAGCTCTATCAGTTTTCACACTTTCTTGCCCTTCCTTTTCTTCAGAGTCTTCATCATTGAAATCTCCTGCGATGCATTCCTATTTTTCTAGCTTGTCCACTTTTTTGAAGGTTACGATACCAACAGATAAAGCTTCGTACATGTTTGCAAATTGTACAAGTTCTTTCGATAGTTGAACCTTATCGAGTTTAAATTTTTTTTTGCAAGAAAGTGCTGCAAATGCATTCTCTGGAAGCCGTGCTTTTATTTCGTTGAAACATTTAGGAACTAGCAACCACAAATTCTTAAATAATTCAGAAGAAGGTTCAAACCTTTCTTCCACACTGTTTACTGCTAAACTCAAAATCTCATAATAATGTTCCATTTTAAAAGAGGTTTGATGGGCTTAAGTCTTTTCCTCTCTCATCAGATAACTTTTCATCAGCCATTCTTTTCTTCTTCAATAGCTGACGAACACAAAAATCTTCTATCTCAGTGTCAGTATAATATTCCTTTAATTGCAGATTCGTGGCTTTGCAAAAGTCTTTTGCTTTGTCATATAATTTTGCAAATTCTTCATCCTGGAGTTGAAGTTTCTCGCTTAGCTGTTCACGTAATTTTGCTACTAAATTCCAAGCAGTAGTGTAATTCTTAGCTTGCGACTGTAAATATTTTGGTTAAAACGAATAGGTGATCGTATATAGCACACATCACAATGGTTTGGAATTCACACTGTTTATGCAACAGGGTTACGTAATATGTAAACGATCCCTTAGATATGTACTACATTCATTACTCTCACCGATCCCAGTATCCCAGACATTCATATTCAAATTTCTATCTGCCCATTCAAATTTCTGTCTGCCCATTGAATTGAAACAATTAAAAGTTGTTTGTTTTCACAGAAATACAAGCGAGCGGGAAAAGCACAGAGGTGTTTTCACTAATTTGTTTGGTTTCCTTTTTTCATTCTTGGTTAGATCATGCGTGTGTATGTTTGTCTGCGAACTCGAAATATTTTAACAACCGATTCTAGCGAACCGGCTGAATAGCACCACTGACTAAGGTGTGTGTCCAGTGTTGCATATGATTCTGTACATTAGATTTTGTGAATATGACATGTAGTTCACGTCAAAATTTAGTGCTAAGTGACAAGGACATACGAAGGACGGGTTTAGATGAAACTTATTCGGATATCAGTAAATTTGAAAGTGATGTTTCTGAGGGCGAAGATAATAAAGAAGAGAGTGAACAGGATACCAACAGTGAACAATTGAATAATGTAAGAAGTGCAAACGACCAATTTCTGGAAACTGCACAGTTGGAGTTTGTTATAAAATGTCATGTAGAATGAGGTGTGCCGTACGGATAAGAACTAAAAAGTGGTTATTTTTTTCTAAGTGTCTGTATTGAAGATATATTTTGAACATAATTAAAGGAAAAATACTTTTATTATAACTACTACAATTTGGAGAAATAAAACAAATACGATGCTAAAGTTTTCTATTGTGAAAGTGTAAACCCAGCTTTAGTATATTTTCCTAGAATTTGTATTGTAATTTGCTATTGAATAAATACACACAAATGGCGCGAAAGGTGCGAATAAACATAAAAAATGTTTTCACATTGTTCGTCTTTTATATTTAGCTTAAAAAAATGTTTGGGTCATTTTGACCCATACCACACCAGTTGCGTTGCAGATATCCACCACACTAGTTAGGGGTTAAAACTATATTTTAATATTCCGATGTATATGCCCTTTTCACTAAATTTTTGTAAGCATTTGAGAGCTTTTTTCGTTACTCCTATTTCCTCCTTCGCTTATGTTCATTTGAATTACATTACTGTAATGTCACCTTTATATGCCGCGAGTATAAATTTCTGGCATCAAACCAGGGAAGTTCCCTCATGACTGAGAAGTTACTCGAGTTCGTGGACGTAGGGAAGCCAGAGTTCAATCTCCGGTGGGAATACGTGTAATTCTGATACCAAATTAAAGTTGTAGATCACAAGTAAGCAAACTACGAGAATTTGCGGAAACACCTATATTTGGTTAAGTGAATTAAAAAAAAAAAAAAACTATTGGTAGTTATTCCAATATTATTTGATATATAACATTACGATAAATATTACGGGTTTCCGTGACTTAGTATTCAGCTTTCTTTTCGAGAGTTCTGGGGGAGGAGGGTAGCGATTTCATGCAGTTCGAACTTCCGGTTAAATTATTATTATTATTATTATTATTCTACTTTTATTTGTTAGTCAGGTCTTCCAATGTAAATTTCAGCCACTTTCATGCTAACTAGAGCTGTTAGTACTATACGTAACACCCAGCGGGAGCTCACGTGGTTCGGATTCCACGTTAATCAGTAGGTCCACGCCTCATATAGCCTCGCTACTGAAAGGGACGTTAAAATCAACTCAACTCAACTACACGTAACACCGATGGTAGTACAACATTTTCTAGTATTTTCGTTCTAGCTCATAGTCTTTCTGTAAAATTAATTAATTAGAAATAATCATCGAGCGCCTGGTGTTTGTTCGACCCACACCTAAAAAAGTTCGATTGTTTGCAGACGAGTAGGAGTTCTGTTGACTTCATATCAACAAAAAGCTTGAGCATTCACAGGAGATTTACCATATAAGTTTACTAAGCATTACCTCAGTAGACGGTAGAGTGGCTCAGTGCTGTTTCGAGCTTTTATATGACACGTCTTAACAGAAAAGGTAGAAACGATTACCGTCCAAATGTAATTTTGAAAAGTTTCTTCAAATCATTAAAGTATACAAATACCCATGTTTTATTAAATTATATAGTTAAATACTGGGATACGCTTAACATGTCCCCCCTAAGATACATTCAAGAACTGATTGAACCTGAAAACATGCAAAATGTAAAAAATAAACAGTGAGAAACTTAGGTAATATATTTGGAGGGACAAAGTGAAGAAATAGGTGTTGGGAAGTATATAACTGAAAGCAAAGATGTTATGGAGTGTATACACAAGTATACGGCGTATACCCGCCTCATATTTTTATAGTCCATCGTATACAAACTCTTTTAATTTATGAAAGAACGAAAGTATACTGGGATACTTACAAAAAGTGTTGAGTATCCTACCAAACATTCTATAGTATTACATCACTAACTATGGGTGAGATTGATTGTGGTGAGCAAGTTCCTTAATATTCATAAAAACTTAGCCCTCAACTTTAGGAAGGATGCCCAATGCTTTCAGTCTTAATCCACTTGTTCATATTTCCTCACCAAAAGAATATTTTCTTCTTCAAAGTGCATTTTATAAAAGCATTGCTTTCTTTTAATTGTAAACTTGGTGCTGAGAAAAGAGGTTAAACTAAACAGAAACAAGGAAACCAATGATTTCATCAGAGTGACTGTGAGTGAAAACAAACCGCAACATTTCCGGCTCTCATTCTAAGCGAGTTAGTCTGTTGTTAAAATGTTCATTCAAAAGAAATATGTTCTTAAAGCAATGGGATTTTGGTTATGTAAAAAAAAAAGACTAGAATTTACTTCTTTCTTGTTTTTAACCAGCTGCATGAGTCATTGTAGGAGAATTACAAGTAAATAAATTCAGTCCAGCATGATTTTCAATGAAGAACTTCCGTTCATTTTAGACTCCTGTGAAACCAAAGTCCGATTGAGACCAACCAAGGACGTATTTATTGAGTGATATCACAAGATAAAAGTAGCTTCTGTAAGATACATACACCGGCAAATTTGTATTTTATTGTGTTCTAGAGTTAGGCCAAACTATCAGACTGTCATATTGTCCCGTCTATTTGTAAACAGAAATTTTCTTTGAGATAGTGTGTGTCTGGTCAAATTGTTTGTATTACCATAGTAACTGATTAGGGTATGTTCGAGAGGTTTACTTACTGCCGCTCAGTATATATATATATATATATATATATATATATATATATATATATATATATATATATATATATAAAATAGAGATGCATGACAGTCTTTGGCAGCATCAATTCATCGCCGAATCTGTAGTAAAAATATACCTTCCATTCAGGACTAGCTTTGTCATGATAATGAGGTATATCACGCTCCCTATGTATCGCATATCGCAAACTCGGTGAAACTTCAGTTACGTTTTTTGACAAAGATGAAACAGGATAACAAATCTTGTCATCCATCAGGGATTGAATCCTCGCCCTCCGAGTTGGTAGTTAGATGCCGCCGCGTCTGTACTGCAGCTTTAACGTTGACTATATAAAAGCTTGGCGTAAAACCAAATGATGTTGCCCGCAAACGAGACAAAACTTTCGTGAGGAGATGCAAAAGTGGACAGCGCTTTCATGACATCTGTTCGAAACGTTACTCCTCCAAATGTAGTCCTGTGGACAGCACTTCATCCAAATCGGCATGTCTGGTATTCTATGATGTTATTCTATGGATGTGAAACAGTTGCAGATGTTCAAAAAAGTGGAAGTTAGCAGTAAGGTTGTCTTGATTGTGAAGATAACCGTAATCACACAGAATACCACATCGCTTGTTTTTCGCATTATTTTTTTCTTTTAGGTAGTGAACATGCGAGATGAGTTTCCATTTGCATCAGATCTTAGAATATAGAGTAAATAATTACATTTCTACATGATGTTATTTAGAAAATAGTTACCTCTTAATTAGCAAAGAAGCTCATGGACACATATTTTTGTTGCTTGTTTTCTTAAAAATTGCAGATTAATCCTTTACTTTCCACTGCCCAGATTTCAGTAGTTTTCACTAATAGGTTTCCAAGGATTTAGTTTTCAACTATATTATGACATTCATTGTTGTTTCTGGTTCTAGTTTTATTCAAACTGTGTATGATCGAACTAAAATTTCATAATCTTATATATTGGTAGACATTTCTATCTATTAAACTATTAAAAAAAAAAAAAAAAAAAAAACGCTAAAATTTTATACGATACAAATATCGGTCACATTGTTTGACGTACTCAGTGGTACCACAAGGTTAACAATGTTGCGAACATAGCATGACGTTACATTTTTTTCGAATGGCACTACATCAGGTTCTTACATTTCAAATCCATGTGTCGAACGATATCTTACAATATTACATTTGTTGTCCCATGTTGCAAACTAAGGACTCTACAGTATCACAAACGTACAAATATTTGTGTCCTCTGCAGCAGTAATAACGCAAGTGAAACGGATGGGGCAATACATATCCCAAGTACTTTAGTATCTAATATTATGATCATAGTGTGACTGATTTCAAATGAATAAGAGCAAAGATACAAGAGATTGAAATTTTGTTTCAAAAGCCTTTATCTCGAAAAACTACTGAGATAAGTACGTCATCCAATTGCATAGGTGGCTTTCAGTATATGTGATGATCCTAATTTCGTTTACATGAACTTCATATCTCAAACCGTTCTTGATATATGGTAAATACTGGTAAAGTTTGCAACACTGCTTAAAATTATGTAATTTTTTAAACTTGTGATTACACCTATCAAAAAGTATTGTTGTAATGTCGTAAAAGCAAAATCAAAAAGTGTTGTAAAAAAATCTACCAAATATGCCATTTTAAGCAGTATATCAAATTTAACCAGTTTTTCGTATCTCCGGAATAGTTTAAGATATCAGTTTACTCTAAACATCATTATAATCTTTGTCTAACGAAAATTATGTACGTAATTGAATATAATACTTATGTAAACACGTTTCGAAATATAGCTTTGAAAAAGAATAAGATTTTTAATTCCTTATAACTTTGTTTCTACTTGTTCAAAATATGCATAATGACCATAGTATTCGAAACTAAGATACTTTGAATCTTCATTACCTCTTCCATTCTCTTGCGTTATTACCGTTTTAAAACTCCCCAAAAGTTGATTGTTTTTCGATGTTTGTGATATTGTAACGTCCCTAGTTTGCAATACTGTATAATAAGTTTGGAACTATTGGAAGTTCTTGTTTGACATAAAGATTTGAAATATGTAACAATCTGACGTAGTGCCATTTCAAAAAGTACAATTTTATATGGGATTGGAAACATTATTAATCTTGTGGTATTAAAGAGTGTCAAACAAGTCCCTTTGTCTATATTTGTATGGTACGAGATAACTAATAGATTTCAGCGTGTTGTATCTATTAGTTTGAAAATTACAAAGTCATATCAACATAAATGGTCCACTCAGTATATATAAGAAGTCCTGACTGATGACGCTTAAGAAGACCATATTGATGAAACTAAAAACCTGAAATTTCGACAGTGCATAGGGTTTGGTACATGAAGTACCACGAAGGAAGAATTTTTGGAAATTTGACCCAGAAAGGGCAGAGGGGTTACCATACTTCAGATAGACATTACACAGTACCTAACTTCAGAAAATATTCTTGTTAGCTTTAATGTGTAAATGAATAATAATAATGTTTTCTTGATGAATTAAATCTTTTTTAAGTTGTTTTATGTGTACGGCATTGTTTCCATTCAAATGTAGGAATTCTTCTTCCGTTGTTATGTATTTGTTTGTTTATAGTGTATTAGTTAGAGGCAAGCGACAAAGTAAACACAACGAAATACAATCTCCAGACAGCAGACATTATTGATGCAGTCAGCCAGCCGGTAGATTTCTTTGTGGTTTGTCTTTGTTGGAATGTGCGCGCAATTGGAGGGGGAATAGGTTCTTGCGCTTGGTTTCTGTGCCAACCAGCACGTACACAGTCCTTCGCAGAAAGTGTTGCTAGCTCAAAATAGTGAAGTACGTTGACGTGGTCGCGTGATGTTGTTTTCATTTTCTCAATAGGGATGAAGATGCTGGGAAATCCCGTTGCATATTTGGTCGGAAGATTGATGTTGATGTTGTTGTTGTTGGCATGAGACCCCAACTAATCTTTTCCAGGTTTTAAGTGGCAATTAATTCTGCTAAAACATTTATTAATTTGTAACAGTGTTAGGCCTATATATATATATATATATTACTGAATACCGATGACATTGCGAGTGGCTCAGTGGAATAGCACTCTCACCTCCGGTGCGTGCGTAGGTCCGTGGTTTGATTCCTGGTCGCGCGAAGTCAGCTTCGTGTTGGGCAAACACCATGTGCGTGGGTTTCTGGGAGTTCTATTTCTTCCCACTTTCATCACTCCACTATTATCATCAATCTCCTCAGCCTTTGAGCATGTAATAGGGCATTAAAAAAAAAAAAAAAATGTATATTAGTTTGGTTCAGGATTCAGTACTTAAATCTTAACCAATTTAGTGAAGATCTTAGCCATCTGGAATTAATATACTGCTATCGTTGTCTTCTTGTGAATAGAACCACCTGTTCAACTACTGGTCTCATACCTTATGCATTTAGTTTCATTTGTTTTGTATTAATTTATGGCAGATGAATGTCAAACAATCCTAAGTCATCAAACAAGCCCCCAAGACAGGGCTTCCGTATTTTTATTTATTTTTAGGATTAATTTTTTAAGAGTAAATTTTAAAATTTAAATATTGTGCCAAGCAGTATACCAATGCAAGATCGATCTTTGGGAATTTGTCATCACCTCCCTCCTTCCCTATAAAGAACATGTCCAAAATTCCAGGATTTTAAGTACGTTACCCTATCGTAATTTTAATACCGTTAATGAAAATATAGAATTCAGATTTTTAGTTTACATGTATAAAGATTCAGTGAAAATTTTCTGTCACGAAGAGTTGCATAGAAAATAAAAAAGTAAGTTCCTGGTCCGCAGGCTGACCATTACGTGCGATTTGTAGTATTTGGCATCAGTAAGACACGGATTTCACTGTGCTGGCTCGATATGACTTTACAGTTCAGTATTTTTTTTTGTGAGGTAGTATTGTTATTGTTTCCCTTCACTGGTAGTAATTCCATGTGGCTGGGTCCACTATTAGCAGAACCTGCCATAGCTTCATTTCGGCGATTGTTCGTATTGTCTGTTACGTTTCCTTCTTCAGTTTTTTTTTTTTTTTTTTTTTAATATATAAACATTTACACGAAAATCCACTTTGTTGAGAATATTACGTTCTTTTTCGGACTTCCTTTGCCAGTAGTTGGCATCCGATAATTTTTCCTTAACATGCCATGAGGTTAATATATTTGAGCCTATTAATTATCAATTTGTCACAAAAAATATATATTAATTAGCAGTCGCTACATCACAATAATCTGTGTAACGGAAAAAACACAACACTAAAATATTTGAATACTTTATAGACACTAGCGCACAGCAAAATCAACTTGAGACAACGAACAAAAACCTGTATGACTGAAGCAGACGACAGTTCGTAGAGACAAAATCATTATTAATTAAATTAGTCTATAATTAAAAATACAATATCTTAATTTTATAAATATTGAAAGCATAGTACTTCAATGCAATAGTTTGGGAAGTATCACCAATAGTAAGCTTTCTAAACTTGAAAGAACATCACATCTATAATGAAATTGCACTTACTTAAGTCTAGAACCAAACTGCTTTGTGTCTTCGGATCACATTCTATGATATTAACACATGATTTATGAATGTAATATGTCAATAAACGGGTCAAATTAATAAATTTTTAACTAGCATCATTAAGTCAGATGCCAACAAGAGATACTTTTCATATAGTATATTTCAATTTTGTAGGAGTACTTTATCAGTTTTTTGCCGCCCTGTGCAGATCTATATGTTGCACATACGGTAGAGATAGGCATCATTATAATATAGGAACATAAAGAAATATGAAGATGCAGACATCTCGCATAAATTTCAAACCAGTGAAGGATTTAGTCCTAGGCCCCCAGTTTTGAGTAACGAAAATAATTTAAGCTATTATCTATATATTTCTTGAAGTTTTAGTAAACTCATGATATATCTATCATAGTTTGGGTTCTGGTTCCGCCCCCCTCCCAGTTTTTACCTTCTAGATCCGCCTCTGCCAGTGAGAGTAAGATTGGGATTTATTGTTTAAAAAAAAAAAAAAAAATAATAATAGAAGAAAGTGTGATGAAAAGTATAGAATAATTATCTATGTTTTATAAACATATGTGAACAATTTTGATGCGATTTACTTAGAAGTTTGCAGTTAACAATATAGATCCTGTCAAGTAAGGGGAATTTCGTGTAGAAAATACAGTAACAAAATGTTGGTTTTGAATGTAAAATAATGTATTGGTGCATATGTGGTTTTATAATATGAGTCACTTTGAATTTCCAGGTTATAATAGTTGATACATATTGATTTTAAAATTACATTGTTTACAATCTACATAATATTTTATTTAAGTGCAACAGTTTCGTAATAAACTTTGTGTTCAACTTAGTCGTTAACAGTGCTTTATGCTTTTCCATAAATAATTGAGTGTGCCGGAAGGCTTATTTCTGTATTGATTTTCAACTACATGCGGATTTTTTCTGCGTTTACGTTACAAATTGGAAGCAACACATGGTAATAACTTTGAAACAGCTTTAGATCGATAAAATGTATTTCTTGTTGGAGCTACTTGGTCTTTATCCTGCCCTCAATTAATCCCTAATCTTAATTTCGAACATTCAATCGGATAATCTAGAAATTATTCTTTCGCCAAAGGTTGATCTTCCTTGGGTGAAGAAGTCTTATTATTTGCTATTTAAGATGCATTAGTTTTTAGATGAATTCCTTATTGAAGGTAACATTTGTAATTGTTAATAATAAAATTAAAAAAAACAAAAAAAAAAAAAAAACTTTGAAAGAACAATTTTGTCATTAGAAGTCGTGTTGAATAATGTTGCACTGCAAGGATACTTTGAGAACATGTCAATTAATTTGATCTCTTAAAATGAATTCGTATTATGTCCAAGTTATTTTTTGTTAGTAACATTAACGAAGTTCATTTTATAACGATCTCTTACTGTCGTGTTTGCAATTTCTCTCATTTGATTACTTCCTTGATCAGCATTTTTTTTTTTTCAACTGTTCATATAAGCCTTACTGAAGTTATAGAGATAACATTATGAAGAAATCATAGTTTGAAGGATGTGCTAGATGATGTGTTGGAAGAAAGAAAAGAAAAAAAGAAAAAAGAAACGGGGTGAAGACCTACCAGTCGATGAATGTAAATTCTCACGTCAAAAAAGGTTAGAGGATTATAGTACATAACAATTCACAATTTGCGGCAAATATCTTCAAATGATCCCGGAATTAGTGGAATAATAAACCAAGTTTTCAGTGCTGCGTGATCATTGCTAATCAATCTTAATTTAATGAAGCGATTGGAGAGGTACTTGCACATCAGTTTACTATAGAAGTCTGTTTTTACTTTATTGACATCAGTTGGGTTGAACCAAGAGTAAACATGGAAAGAAGACATAACTGTCAAAACACATGGTCTTGCACTTGTTTACAATGTTTTCTGACACGTCATTGGAAGTGATTATGACAGAAATGATGAGATGCTTTTTTAAGAAAAGCATTCCTTTTCTTCAAAGTTTAATCAGTTGTTCTGAAAATATAAAGCTATCGAGTGACAAAAAAAGTAGGTACTAGATTTTTAAACCATCATAACCAGAATTAATTTAGGTATCATTACCTGTGAATTAATTTCACATACTGATATTGAAATATAATTGGAATATAGTTTCTCAAATGTGTAACTTAAAATTATCTGGTATAAAATACAGCGAGAGTGACATAGAATTCATATATAAATACGTCACTCGCAATGTGTTTTGTAGTTTATGGTCTCTTTGAGCATCAAAGCTTTGAGATAAGGTACACGGTAACTTGCGGTCCCGAGATGTCGCAGACGCTGGTATTTTAGATACACTAGACTTTTTTATTAGTTTTTTTTAATTGCCCGATTTGAGTGAGCCATGTAAACAAACGTGACAATCATTTGTGAAGAAAACATTACCTGAATTTATTTCACTTTTATTTGATCATCTGTCTCCTTTAATCTACAGGACGTAATTGTGGGACATAAAACTGCAGACGCTATGTGGCTTAATCACTTCGGATGGCCGGGGGCTACATGGTCCTCTTGTTTATTAACGGATCTAGTTTCAAGAAACTTGAATATTCTTTCATCTCTTTTTGTCTCGAAATTGTATATAGCAAGGTCTTTGGATATTTAGGTGATTTTGTTTCAAAGTTTTTGCAGTGTAAATGTAAATTCATTGCGGTGAGGAGTATTTGGTACCTGTCTTGTGTTGTTTCAATGTAAACAAGGCAACTTGGCCACATACTGTATAAACTTTCGAGTTTGATTATCGAAAATTATATTTTCAGTGTATGTCTACCACTTGAACATTTCCTTATGGTTCACTATGTGTGCTATCTTGTTCAGTACAGTACGATAATGTGTGTAGTCGAAGGCAAAGTGCTTTCCGATTGTTAGATAATCTTTTGCCAAACAAGTAATTTGAATATGGTATTCTCTGTAACGTACATAAAATTTCGACTTCTCTGCATCAAGAAAATCGGCCAGTTTTTTTCAATTATGTTGACAATAGAAAACTAGTAGCGAAAGAGCATTTTTGCTTCAGACTAATATTTTGGTCTTCTGAACGCAGGTTAAATAAACGAATAAATAATGCATGTAGTTGTTGTGCTGTTGCATCGAACCTGTCAGTTCGCCGTCGAAGTAAATTTGAACGTAAAATTCAATTTGGAATCACTGCTTGCTGTATGTACTGGATAGTATTCAGAACAGTTTAGGATGGACACTCTCATCCTCAGACAGCGCTGATATACCTTTGTATTGAGTTCTATATGTATGCGCGCGTATATTCCAGCACGTCCAATCTTCTCCAACTCCTTCAAGAACATAGTTTATTCATCCTTTTAAGAGTGAGACCTGATGAGCGTTCTTTCGCTGGAATAGGAGCGGAAAAAGTAACCGAATAGAACCGGTGTGTTCTATTAGTGGTAGAGACGATGTATTAGTTCTATCATGTGTTCTGGTAAACGTCAGCCAATTGACGTAATAAATTCATTAAAGAGCATTTCCTTGGTATTCTATTTAATTTTGGAACTTTCTAGTTATCGTACCTGTACATTGTATCCAAAAATGTATACCGTTGCCTAAGATATAATTCTGTGTCAAATGGAAGGACGAACTCCTTTGATGTGTTTTCTCAAATTTACGTGCATACTAGCTGAAGCTGAGCTCATTAATAGTTTCGAAGAGTGATGTCATTTCCTGTCCATTTACCAAGATATACGAGGTCAGATCTATAGTAATACACAACGGTTTTTATGCGATATTATACTGATCTGGAACATGAAAGTGGAATGAGAAATACTTAGAATTTCGTACTGTGGTCAGCAGTTGTTAACGGCAGAAGCGTGAACTACAGCCCAGAAATGTCGCAACCATCTACTTGTAAAGAGCAAAAAATTGCAGATCATTTTTTTTGGGTAAGAGGACAAAACGGAATGAAATTCACGAGGAAATGTGCGTATATGGGGAAGACTGTGTACCCTAGCAAATCTGAAGATTCTTTGAAGAGGGCCATGTGGACCTTGCGGATTTGCCACGAGCCCTACATCCAGTAAGAGCATGAGCGAACAGGATATCACGGCCGTTGAAGAGTAAGTTCGTAATGATCAATAAGTCCATCCTCGAACATTATCAAATGTCTGGCAGTTCGTACGGTACAAAGTATGAAATTTCGTAAAGTGGATGCTCGGTGGGTGTCAAAGAAAACGTGTATAAGAAGCATCAAATTCTATGCCTGGGAGGAAACTTCTCACGGTGCGGCACTAAAGAAGCTCATGTTTTTCTGGTAGATATTGTTATAGGTTACTACTCTTGGGAGTACCACTGCACACCTGAAAAAACGGGCTTCTCCAGCAAAAAAAGAAATTTAAAGTGACTCAATCTGCGAAAAATATTGATAGTGATTGTACTCTGAGGTATGTAAGGAGTTCTCCTGGTGGATTTTCTAACACACGGGGCTACTATAAATGGTGCATTGTATAAAACAATATTGACAAAGTTGCGTCGTGTGCTTCGTAGAAAACCTTTCTAATATTGATATTAGAAATGTAAAATTCCATTGATTCTGTACACACCCTCGTTTCCTATTTCTGTTTTCGAGAAACTCGGCAAGTTTGAGGAGGTGCCCGAACACCCACCAACAACCTGGCACCTTCAGACATATTTGTGGTCCAATAACGAAATTCTTAATCGTCCAAATTTTTAGTTCCAATTACGAAGTCAGATCGGTAGTGCGCATATGTCTATGCTTCCAAAAGATGATGTTCTGTGAACAGGATATTTTGAAATTTATGCCAAACTGTTATACTTGTATTAAGAGACTTGGCTGCTATTCTGAGAAGTAACTTTAATTACATTAATAAATTATCCTTTCATTGTATATATTCTTGCTGTGTTTATTACACTTCCTTCTACATAAATTGTGCGTTACTTACTGATATTCTTGCTTGTGTAGAAAATAGATACTTGTCAGTGATATAATCCGAAACGTAACGAATCACGCGTGCACCTTTGTTGCGCTTGGTCCCAGGTTCAATTCCCTGTAGGAGAACATTTAAATTTGAACACATCACGGTGGTTCAGGTTCCACTTAAACTGTAAGACCATATCTCATATAACATCGGTGGGTGCTAGAAAGGGGCGCTAAACCTCAATAAATAAACAAAAAGAATATAGCGCTCACCAGACAAAAATTTCGTCCAGCCAGGATGTTGATGTATTATTCTTCAGATTTCAATTCATACCATTGGAATGGAAGTCTGTAATAATTCGCCCGTCACATTAATCTGAAGAACAAAGTTACGTCTACAGTTGATTCTGTACTTCGGGAACACCATTTGCGTATTTATATAGAAATCTTTTTGTTAAAGAGTTTTACATTTAAAAAAAGGAAGAAAGACAACTGTGGAAGATTTCCCTTTTCCGTAGTCATTGGTGTGGAAAGCTTGTGTTGGAAACACTGTCGGATTTGGACACGGCCTGTTGCCGCCTCTTGTCCCAGAACGAAATATTATGTTAGCAGTGCATGCATTGCAGAGGAACGAAACAAATCCTTCCTTGCTGTACTTGCTGTATCATGAGAGCTTTCCCATCACACGTTCACTAAATTGATCTTCAGTTAAACAAGCCTCGGGAACAGGGTTCGTTTGAGATGTTTATGGGTGTTGGGAATGAGCGGCAAGTGTGATGTACAAATGAAAAGGCTATAGTAATAACTTTCGTAATAATGTAATGCAGCATTTTAAGAGAAAAATTTCATAGTGGAAGCACTAGACCTCTTTTTCTTGCATTCCACACACAATTCTCTTTCCATGTCATTTTTCATTATTATTACTATAGTGTAGTAATATTGTATTGTTTAACTGTCCCTAATTTTTAACAGTTTGTTACATTCACTGTGGATGAAAGGTAGTGTGAGAATACACGAGGTTTTATTATACAATGTACGAAATAGTTACTGACATCCTGATTATAACATTATGCAAAAATTAAATGAGCTAAAATCATCATCTTTCTGCAAGAGATCGTTTCACTTTAGATAATGGGTTACATTATTGTTGCACATTCAGGAGTGTATTGGACCACCGAGCAAATACCTAGTGTGTCCTTATAATTTATTAATCTAATTAATAAAAGTTAAATAAGTAATTTTCAGTGAAATATTTATATCTTTTCTGTAATAATAAAAAATACGCGTACTTTGTGCATCTTCCTTGGTAATTTGGTGTAAGTTTGACTAAACTGAAGTTACTGTTTTCACTGTGCGCCGCGGCTGTTTTCTGTAACTCAATTAAAACAACACTTTCATTTTGTGTCGTCTTTATTTCTAAATTGTCTTACAATCATACGTGTATATAGACATAAGTTGGCTGTGGTAACAGACGTTTACAAAATAACCTAATAACTCGCTCTTCCTTCCTGATCAATTGGTATGGCACTCTTCCAATAAGTGTGCCACAGCTTTTTTCATGGACCCAGTACACCCCTGTGCATACCCAGTTAATACACAGTTTTCTTTAAAATTATTAACTGTAAGATAATAACTTAACAACTTCGTTTTCTCGTAACGGCATATGTAATATTGCTCATTCAAATGTAAACGTTGTGATTTTTTTCCCCATATATGAAAACCGTTTATACATGATAATTTAACAAAGCAAGAGAGTGTGTTCAGTAATAAATAGCTTCGGGAGTTCGTCCTGTGCACTATGTGATCGTTTTACGTTTGCTTTTTTGCGGAGAGTATGAAGGTCCTTTCAAATTCCATTCTTTATTTGGGCAATTTTCATTTGAATTCATAGTTCTCTTTTACAGCCGAAAAGAAGTATGTTACAGGTTTAATTGAAGATTTCACTTCTTTATTTAATTACAGGTATTTTCGAAGGTTTGTCGACTTTAAATCTTTAATAGTTATAATAGTCAACCGGGATCAAATAAAGGTATCTGTATTCAACCACTAGGACCTATTTCCTTTATACATTGTGATGTGTTTTTTTTTAATCCTGATTTTATCTCATAACCGTGAAATTCTGCTCTTCAAATTCCATATGTATTACTCAACCTTGTTTCTCCTTGTTTATTGAGAGCCTCTGTGATGCACTTTTGTTTCGGTTATAAAGTTTTTGTTAGACCTTCTACTATTGCTAATCTTGGAAAGTTGCTGAGTTCTTTTCTTTCGTTGTTACGGCTTGCCTTTGTCAGTTGATAGACCTTGTGTGTGATTTCTTTCAATGTGGAATTAGTTTTTAGGACTTTCCTAAACCGAATTTATGCTGGCATACTAAATGGTTGGAACTTGGCACAGATTTTTGTGTCGTATTTAACGAAAGAAGGCTTCTGCATAACGGGTGAAGGTCGTTGGGAAACAACATGGTTGAGTGCGAAAAAGAAATCAGACTCTATTTTTTTTTTTTTTTTTTTTTTTAATTTTGTGTAAAGAGAAGTCTTCTGATATTTGATACTGGTATCTACATATCATACACATACGTTCTGTCACTACTGGCAGATTACTTGTTGCACAAGTTGAAAATCTTACCTGCATTATGGTCCATAGTCAGCATCGTCATCTTAACGTAAGAATTAATGCTGTTCAGTTCATTCCAATTAGGAATTTTTATTCGAATATTGGAAGAATCCAATATTCGAATTTTAACAGTACTATTAAGAATAAACTTCTTTAAAATAATACATTGCATACCTCCTATGCTACCTAGTTTTCTTTCCACTGTACATTCGAATATATCTCACTGAATAAATTTGCTCTCAGATAATGGCTATTTAAAAAAAAAAAAGAAAAAGAAAAAGAAAGAAAGAAAAAAATAGTGTTCGTTTTATTCCCTACTTTATTCCCAGTACTTTGCCATTGTGGTAAACAGTGGAGTACGCAGATTTCATCAAGGGGTCAAGCTCCCGAGTTCTTATAGTTTCTGGATTCTTGTGTACATATTTTAATAGGGTAAATGCATATTTTTTTTCATGTCTTGTTGAAGAGAACGTTTACAATTTCGAAACCTTCCCTTGTGTATGCTACTGGTGCTAAGATTATCTCTTCTACTCTAACCATCCCACGTTTCGAAAGGTTTTAGTAGTTTTCACCCATCTTACGTACGTCTGTGTTTCTGCACTTTCCAAAAAGAAACAATTCAAAATATACTAGTTTCTATTGGCTCTTTCCTACCTTACTCTCCTTACTTCATTCGACTTCATCCTGGCTAATAATTCTACTGAAGTATCGAAAACAGCTACCTGTTTGTTCTTTCATTCCTTTCCTATATTAAATACAAACTCCTTAGTTCCAGTCGTCATTGATTTGTAATATTTAATTCATCTCACATTATTCAAAGTTTCGTTTTTCTGGTACCTAATGATTCATAATCGAATGGCGTTATGAAGGAACAGACCAATTCGCGAAAATGGGAAAAGCCATCATCAGCATCATGTGGGGTAAGGTCTAGTTCATGAATTGGTTTCAGTCTCTTAGGTAGCCAAATGGTGTGCCGCGACGGAAACAGTGGTGTACAAGGAAGGAGGGAATTGCGAGACAAGCTGCACGTTTTATAAAATGTTTATTATTTGTATTTTTCAAAATGATAGTTATATCTATTTTATCGTTATTTGATTGTCAGGCGATTCAAGTTCTGTAATTAAAAAGAAATCAAAAATACAAAGTAATTTGGCATTAGCTATTGTATAAGTAAATAAATATTTTGTTTCGAAAACTGTATGTGTTTCAATTGGAAGAGCTCTGTCTTATGACAAAAATTATATTTTTATCTCGTCTCGTGGACAGGCAGTCTTTGATCGTTATAATTATATATATAGGTGTTAACAGTGTTCACCAGTAAACAATTGAAGCTGGGAACAGCACTAGAAGAAGAGGAAGGATAACCTATCATCCCTCCTTTCAATAAGAATTCTTTAAGAAAGACAATAGTTTCTCGTATTTAACATTTTAAGCGGCATGTGCATATTTTATGCACACCTTGGCGTTCTTTAGGAAGAAAGTGCACAAAATTTATATACAGGGTGTCCGAGAAGTCCTTCCCTGATTACAGAAATTGATAACTCAGGCTAGAAATAAGATAGAAATATGAAACTGGTGTTGAATTGTTTACAAACTATAAAAGTTTTTGTCTGTGTTAGGTTTGTTCTGTTTTAGCAAGTCTCTCTCTCTCTTTAAGGTTTGTAGTACGTAAGTAAGAAGCCCAAGAAGCCATGCCAACCAACCAGGAGAAGGCACAGTGTGTCCTGTGGTACCATGAGACACGATCACCAACCACGGTGCAGAGACAGTTCCAGACAACATCTGGGAGACTCCACCTGATGTCAAGAGCATTAAAGCCTGGTATGAGAAGTTCAAGAACACAGGGTCGGTTGCTGACCTTCCGAGCTCTGGTCGACCAAGAACCTCAGCAGACACGGTGGAGGCTGTGCGGCAGTCTTTTCTGAGAAGTCCTAAGAAATCGGTGCGCAGGGCCTCACGTGAATTACAGATGCCAAAAAGCTCTATCCATGACATTTTACACAAACAGATCTTGAAACCCTGCAGCAACGAATAACCACAGTCGTTGCATCGATCCCTCCAGTGATGTTGGCTAATGTGTGGATGGAAATTGAATATCGCCTAGATGTGCTACGTGCTACCAAGGGTGCTCATGTGGAAGTGTACTGATGTGACCAAAACTTTTATAGTTTGTAAACAATTCAACACCAGTTTCATATTTCTATCTTATTTCTAGCCTGAGTCATCAATTTCTGTAATCAGGGAAGGACTTCTCGGACACCCTGTACTTTCTTGCACGAGTCCAAGGAATTTTTAGGGATTGTTTTTAAAAGAATTTTCTTTGTTTGTTGTTCCATATATAAGCTTGTTTTAAGATTATTTGTGTGTGCATAAATTTTATACTCATGGCTTCTGGCATAAAATTTCATCTATATTCAAAGAAATCAGTATTATTATAAATCTACATTAGATATATTTCCGTATTTTCACAGCGCATACTGTGTTGGTGCGACCCCTTTTCCCCGGTGTTTTACGTATCCACCTTTCACACAAAACTTGAATAATTTTAACACACACATTTTCTTGCCTGGTTAGATATGTATTGACTGAATCTAATAAGTCTTCCCCTGAATGGTATCATTGTCTCATCTATACACAAGTTTTGCTCAGGTTTGTACATAGTTTATTTATTTCATTCAGCATTACAATGAGGGTCATGATCCTTTGCATTCAGTTATAATATGTTGTTATATTTGTATTCTGTTACATATATATAATATCTTCATTATCTGAATGTGAAATATACTAAGAAAAAACTCAAAGCAATTACGTGACAACCTTCGTATTCTCGTTTTATAGAATAGATTGGCTGACCAATAATTTCTAATGTCTTTCTATCCAATCTCATCCATAAAAATAACCTAAAAGCTGGCTTATTTAATTTTATCTGTGTCATTATCATATAGACACTTGTGCGTGATTAAATGAATTTTCATTTCAAGTATGATTTGATAATTGCTCCACACACATGTCTATTACTATTCATTCCATCACTAATTCATCAATAAGTAGCTCACAGTAGCATGTGCTGTGCATCTTCTAAATTCTGAGCAGCATGTTACTGCTCACTATTATCAAAATTACGTTCTGCAAGTTAACCCGACACTGGATACCACGTGAGTTGCTTGGATGATTTGTCACGATTTCTGTCTCATATTTGTCACTTTCGGAATCACATATTTGGAATAATTTTCACGTTCAACATTTTTTGTTGTAAATATAGTTTCCTAGAATGTTCATGGGTATCTTCATAATCATCACTGGTATAACCTTGACTCGCTGATAAAAATGTAGTATCATCGAAATCACTGTTATCAAAATCATTCAACACAATAATTTCACTGTTCATTCCTTTTTTTAATCCTATTTAGACAGATTTGCCATAATGTAATGAAATGAAGCCTTACAGAACAGCACTATAAAACTAATGTATTACAAATTGGTTACTAATCCCTATTACTAGGATAAGTCATAAGTCTTACAATATTCTGGTACACGACATATCTGTATTTATTACAGTACAATGAAAGCAGGTTAACATTCAACATATAGCGCCTCGGTTAGGCTGTCTGTATCCACCTTACAGCCAGTTCCACGATTCCACGTCTTATCCTTAGAAGAAAAAAAAGTAATTCATTTGCTATTTCCACTTCCTGCTGGTTGGCGAAGCATCATAATTTGAAGAAGACCAGGGACCAAAACATGTAGTAATCTGAAGGAGCAAGGCCAGAACTGTATGCCGGGGGTGGCATCAGTTTGATGCCATCAAATTCCCTAAATTGTTGTTGGCGTTTTTCAATCCAAGTGTGGTTATCAGTTTTTCTGTTGCAGCAGGTCATGTTTCCACAATCTATACTTTGAATGTTGACCTGCTTTTGTTGTAGTGTAATAAATACCGATATGTTGTGTACCAGAATATTGCAGGACATGACTGTTGCAGTAGGGCTTCATCAATGCAGAATATTTTTTGGCGTAGTATAGCATACATTCGCTTCAACTTCGTAGTAGAAGTCGGCATTGATGGTACGATCATGAAAAAGTGAATTACTCCCTCATAGTTCCACCACTCACAGAGCATAATTTTATGTTCGGAATGGCCATGTTTCATGTTTGACAAGTGGTTCTGGAAATTGGCCCTTGCTCAACCTCTGGTTTTGCACGTTCGGATTTCGGAAAAACACCTAAATTTCGTCGCATCTGATAATCCGTTTCAGAAAACTCACATCATGCGGATTTTGCAGCAGTTGTCTTTACACATTCACTCGCCTCTGGGGCTGAGCTGAGTTCAACTCATGTGGCAGCTATTGATGGTTTTCCCAAGTATGGATTGAGAAACGCCAAGTTGGTTTGACAATCGTCGGGTGCTGGTGGATGGATTTTCCTCAATGTCGTGTCGTATAATCGCAGAATCTGTTACCTTGGAGTGGCCGCACCTTGCTGATCTTCGACATTTGTAGAACCTGCATGAAATTTCTTGAACTAATGAATTGCTGCGCCGTGATTTACTACACCTTCCCTTTCGCATGGTAAATGTTTTGGGTTCGTTCCGCCGTGTTATGCCTGAATTCAAACTCGTGATATATAGTTCATGTATCAGAAGTTGTTGACCACTCATCGGCATTGCTACTAAAAATTGAATTAAGATACTGACGAAGTAGCGGCCTTTGTGTTAAATAGTACGCTTCCCACACTACCTTGTGGACCAGTTGGATCTTTAATTTATGGTCGATTACGACGTATACACACGCCTGTTGTTTGGGCTGGGAAAATATGCAAGACATGACCATGCTTGTAACTTGGAAAGCCTGCAGTACTACAAATTTTTGAGTAATTCACAAATTATCGATGTTATTCCTAGAAGCTAGAACTAAATAATTCTTCATTTGCTTTAGTGATATTTGTAAGTACTTCACATACTGGTACAATTCGCGGCAAAAAACCTGCAACATGAGCATATAAGTTTATTGTGAAATGACGAAACCTTTTGCTCCAAAATAAGTGTGCACGGGAGGAGGCCGAGGTTTATCCTGGCATGATTCGTTCCACTTAGACGTTATGTTCATTCCCTGTGCTGTTAGGCGTAGTTTCACAATAAACTTAAATCCTCATGTTGCAGGTTTTTTGCCGCGAATTGTACATAGGCCTATTAACACACACACACACAGGGTGTTTCAAAACAACGCCGACAACATTTGGGAGGTGATTCCTGACACCAAGATAAGACAAAAAGTATAGACCAACCTGGGTGTACAAATGCTTCCTTTCGAAGTTATAGATTGCCGAAAACATGAAACAATGAACTGTAAAGATCCATAGCGCCAAAACTATGAGACGTATCATAGTCTGGTCAAGACTTCACATAGGAACCAATATGTACGCTATCCAAAAATATATGTTTCAGAATCGTAAGGTACTCACGCAACAATTTTTATAGAGCGAGTTTTGCTACGGGCATATAATTTGACGTACCAACTACCTCTATAAAAATTGCTGCAGAAGTTCCTCAGGATTCTGAAACTTGGATATTTGGATAGGGCACATACTAGTTCCTAAATGAAGTCTTGACCCGACTGCGGTAGGTCCCATAGTATTGGAGCTATGAAAGTTCATTTATTCATTTTTTTCGGCAGCCTATAACTCCGCAAGGAAGCAGTTGTGCACCCAGGTTGGCCTATACTTATCTTAGTGTCAGGAATCACCTCCCAAACGTTGTCGGTGTTATTTTGAAACACACGATATATATATAATCGCATTTTTTCGCACAAGATTTATTCACACGATCCTGTGCAGAAACAACTGAAAAAGATTTTGGGGTAAATAACCGGCAGTAGATAAGAATAAAAAGTAAATAATATTTTCTTAAAATGAAAGTACACTTGAGTAGTCGGGTAAGCAGAGAAATATTTTGTAGAAAAAGAACATAAAAATTACATTGAAACATCGGGGGAGTTGGCTCACGCTCTTCAACGACAATATTTTGTAGGGCTGATCCCCAGGTTCCGGTGCCTATGACCAAAAACAATGTATAACGTAGATCTCGAGTCCGTATATTCTGTACTATTTATTTTATTTGGTTATTTGATTATCATTTCTTCATATCATAGAATAGAAAATGACTCCACGTATTAGTGCAGGCAGTTTGTCCTTTACGTCTTTCATATAGAATTTGTCCGCACGAAATTTTAATATCTAGTATTGGCATCTTAGCAAACAGCTCCACCCCCTTTTTTCCCTTCTAAATCAAATATCAGAAGACGAAACGTGTTGTTTTTAATGGAAAGTCCAAATACCAAATTTGGATGTGATATTAAACATCGTCATATTTCAAGGAAGGCTCTTTCAACAAGGTCGAGAGAGTACAACTGTTTTAAATAAGCAGTTTATATCAAACTAATCAGTTTAAATAAACAGTTTATATCAGATTAAACTCTTTGTTTGGTGTTTCGATCGCTTTCAAGTTCCTGTGATAACTTTTATCTGAGTCTATTTATAATTATTAGTGTTATCTTTCCCATCTAAATATAAATACTAATAAAGATTAATGTGTTATGAAACTTGCACGATTCGATTTATGTTTGATAACAATATTAATATAATAGTTCTAGGTTCCTCGTTATCCACAGCTGGCTAAATCCGGAAGCAAAATAATAGGTCGATTAAGTACGCTGTACGCATTTATGTTAATGTTGTCGTTATATACCTATATATAAAGTTGCCAAGAGAAATTGAGGAAACGTAGATTAATAAAAATATTTACGAACTTCAAAGAAAGCGTTATTTGTGGTTATTGTATTTCGTTGTGAAACAAATATATCTTAATCAGAAATATACACTTAATGTTGTTTTATTGTGGAGAAAACCTGAATACGAAAATCCGGTTGTTTGTGGGAAATGTTTGTTTTATTTCTCACAATGCTTTGATCATTCTGAGGATGAGTGTTCGTAGCAACATGAATAATACGTATCAGAAGTGTGTAGCCTATAGCATTCTTGATTTCAAGTATAGCAATTTTGATGTACGTGTGTTTATAAGTAATGATCTTGATAGTGTACTTTATCATACTATTGGTTATTCATTGTATTATTGTCTATTGATTAAAATTTCATAGATTCTTATCGTACATAGGATGAGTGAGGTGGATTGTGGAAACGTTAAATCGCAGGAAGTGAGCAACTTTTGAGCAACCTTCATCTACCAACTAACGAAACTCAAAATTTACTAAAAGAATATTTTAATATGATAATATAGCATGATTTTATTCATTTCTGTCGGAAAAATTCAGTAAATAGTAGATTATTTTTCATGTAGAATATGTCGAATGAACAGTTTATATAGGCACAATCTCACTGCATATTTGCGCAAGTGAGTTTCTATGAAGTTCTCAAACCGAACATCACTGTCCTTCATAACTTCGATGCTGCACACGTAAAAATTTTAGCAGTCATACTCATTGATGTACTTGGAATAAAGATTCCAAAAGATAAACTGAACCCTTTTTATGAATAATAATTCAATTACATTAATTTGAGGGAAAACTATATTATTTATTTTACTTTATTAACGAGAATGTGCAGAAGGTACTGAATGTATTTGGCAGTTTGAATTTTGGTACACGAAACGAATAGAAGTGACATGATGTTTATGGCATTACCAGTCACTGCATTTAATCTACACAGGTGCCAAGTGAAATAGTGCCAGAGTGTTATTAACCGTCTTTTTTGCCCTTGAATGCTATGAGTTGTAAGTTTGTGAACATGTAAAAATTAAACTGCAAGAAAATGCAGTACATTGACCTGACCGTCACTCGGCGCAAGGCCAGCTGTGGTAATAAAGCGATGCAGACAAGCAAATCACGTCAAAAATTTAGCTCCTTTGCAGGGATGTGACTGAAGTCTTTTCTCGGACGGATTTCTCAAGGGCGTATAGAAGCCTGATGTTAATAATAGGTATCGCGTAGTCAGTGGTCACTGAACAGACGCAATCAGGCGTCCTTGGAATCAATAACATCACATCTGGAAAATTAGTACAGGAAACAACTTGCGTGATGTGTTAAAAGAATATATTTACATACGGCAGTATTTTAGGCTTTACTGAATCCAGTCGTGCTTTTAGAGAGATACTCATGATCTTGTTCTTAAACGAATGTAGAATTGGATAGTCGATGGTACTATCAAACTCTAATCTTGTTTCAGTTGTCTTGTATTTCATCCAAATATGGATAAACGTCCTCTTTTTCCTTTTTCTTTTTTTTTTAAAGTTGTTCAGCAAGACAAACGAATTTTTGAATAATATATTTTTATATTTATTCGTAAAGCAATGTTACAATATTAGTAGATGTTAGCCCTGAAGACAATAACCAACTAAGTAAACGTACCCCTCGATATCTCTGATTTAAGTCTAAGCGAATCTTAAGACTTTTGTTACGCATTGCCAACTACTATAGGCGTCAACTAGGAGGCCAACAGGACACCTTATAGGGGAAATCACAACACAAATCCTTGTGCATAATGAAAGCCATTTTTTTTTTTCTGTGTTGAAAGAAATGGATTTTACTTCAGTTTCTAACTGGTTATTCTCGCAGTGTGAATATGCAAACAAGAAAACTGCCAACGTTTGTGGTCGCCCAGCTCCAGGCGCGCACCCAGAAATTTTGGTTGAGAGGGATCCAGTACTACTAAACCTTAGATCTGTGTAGTATTGAAGCGGTATTATTCTGCATCCGAAAGGACTATAAATTATTCAGTACTGCCACCTATATTCTCAGGGAAAATTACAGAAGTAGATTGTTTTTATAAGAAAAGCAAGAGTACAAATTAAAGCGTAAGGTCAAATCGTTATACTACGTCAATCATTTCTCTGCTAAACACATACAAATTTGTTAAAAGAAAATGTATAAATGTGTGTCGAGTTGCAAAGTATTTTTTTTTTTTTGGGGGGGGGGGAGGTTCGAATTCGGTAGACCCCGCGTGGGTGCGCATGTGACCAGCTCTGGTTTCCAAGTGAGTTGCTTTGGGATTCTTGCCAGTAAGCGTATCTTAACTACTACGCACAATTGCTGTTAGCCACTCAGCAGTGCAAAATTACTAAAGATTGCCCATTTTATTTGTGAGGAACCAAATTTCCCAACTGAAATTTTAAAAAAAAAAGTCAGAGTAGAAAGGGCCCGAACCTTTCATTTAAGCTGTAATTGGTGAAGTGCGAATTGATTAAATAGTCATTGAAATAAAGTAAATAAACTGTCCTCTTAATGCAGCCTTCTATTTAACTTTAACCAGAAATATTACACGCGTAATATTACATTGTATTTAATCTGTTATGGGTATGCAACCCCACAATGCACCAGATTTTTTTTATAATTATATATTTTGTAGCACTGGTGTGGCATTAAAAAATAAAAGTATTTTATTTTATTTGTTTTTTCTGTATTATATATTTGCAATATGTTTGACTGATAGTTTCTAGATTTCGCCTTTTTTTTTCCTTTTGAGCAACGAAAGAGAAGAAAAAATTAAATGAAATGAAATCTTTTACGTCCCACGATTATATCGGCTAAGCTAAAGGAAACTATGATGATGAGAAATGAAAGAAATTGTGGAATGAAAAAAGTGGTAGGAAACGGGAGAACCTGAGAACCCATGCACACGGGTGTAGAAGAGAAGAAAGTTAGGTGATCGTGAAAAATAAACAACTTCAAAGTTTCAACAGACTTACACGTTTCATTATTCATAGATCCCGAAAAAGTTCTTTCGACATCAATCTGTTCGTCCTGACGTACTCGTCTAGAAGCTATACCGTTCAACGTATCTCAATCAAATTTTAAACTTAAGGTTTTTATTTTATCCTCCAATTTTTTCCCCCGAATTTTTAATCTATTCCGAAAAATAGCATAGTTTACTTAAGGGTAAAAATAAAGAAATTGTATTTCCTCAGAAACGACAGATGATTTTGTTCATATTTCATAAATAAATATTTCAATAATCTGACAATATAGAATAACTCATTTGCTCTGATTAAATGTACGAGGGATAGTTTATTTATGGAGTGATTTTTTTTTTTTTCGGACAATTTTCTCTAAGAAAAGACTAGTCAGTCTATTTATATTTCATAAGTATTCCATTGATAACCGGACAATAGCATATAACTCATTTGTTAAAATCTACGAGGGGTAGTTTATTATTGAGGGGAGGGAGTTTTTTCGGATTTTCTCAAAAACTACTGAGGCAGTTTTGTTCATACTTCATAAATATTTCATTAATACCATTACAATATGCCATAACTCATATATCCTGAGAAAAATAATATACTTTATTCTTGGAGCTGAGTTTTTTTAGATGATTTTCCCAAAAACTACTCATCCATTTTGCTCATGTTTAATAAATAAGTATATCATTAATAGCTTTATATTATGTAAATTATTCCGTACGAAAAAAATCATAAGGGGTTGTTTACTCTTCGAAATGAATTTCTTTAAATACTACTTTCTGAAAAACAAACACAGGCGATGTTTGTCGTATTCCATAAATGAATATTTCATTATTATTATTATTATTATTATTATTATTATTATTATTATTATTATTATTATTATTATTATTATTATTATTATTATTATTATTATATTGCTTAAATCACTTCCATGAAAATATCCATAAGAGGTAGTTTACTCTTCGGGTGAGTTTTCTTTTCTTAATTTTTTTAAAATATCATTCATGTGATTTTGTTACTTTATAAACAAATATTTCATTAATAATATTTCTTACGGAAGAATCTACAAGGAGTATTTTACTTTTGGGGCGAGTTTCCTTTCGATAAATTTTCCGAAAACTCCTAATAATTTCATTCGTATTTCACAAGAAAATGTCTCATTAATTACTGCGGCACAACATTATTTAGTTTAAGGAATTCAGCGAGTAAGTGTAATGAGGTGGCTTGTACATTTGATTAAAAACTGTTTTTCGTTAAATTCTTCGGTTCTAGCTTACGAGTCCAGGAGGCTGATTTAATATGCAAAATCAATGCATAAAATAGTTACTCCTTTCATAATTGAGTGTTGTCATAATGCATAGGTGGATAAGTGACCCTTTGGGAAAATCAGATGGCGTTGACTGGAGCGTTCGCCCAGTATCGTGAGAATAATTGGGAAGCTGTTTGGAAGAAAGGGGATTGAAGATTCTGGTTACGGAAACCAGCAACAACGGCGATAGGATTTCTGATGTTCCAGATCGTAAATGCTTTAGTTCAAGTCACTAGCTGGTTTGGCAAAGTCCTTCGGCGCTTTGTGACTGAGAGTTTTCATTTTGCAATGAAATGGTAAATAAATAGCAAAACAAGATTTATATCTCCGTTTGTCATTAAAATATTTTATCCAGGAGCTACGATGAGGAGGGGTGGTTAAGTCTTGCTAGTGTCATCTAGAATCTGGATACGTTACACCTAACGGATCTGGGGATGGTAATATATCGTAGCCCTTCTATGATTTTATATGTTCTCTTTCGTGATTTTTCCCCCCTTTTATTTTGTTCAAGGGACCTAGTTCATAGGACATGTTAAGTCCTAGAATAGACATCGATTATTTAAAAGAAAAACGTTGAACGACTGAATTCAAAATAATGTAAAGTGGTTTTTGATGATCGATATAAAAGATTATAAGCTGCTTTATTTATTATCCTGCCGTCTCATTGCATTCCTAATATCTCAAATGATGACCTTTCTGTTCTGAAAACGAAAGTACTAAAATTTTATCCAAAAAAAATGTTTTTCCCTTTCGAGTATTAATCGAGCAATGTGGTCTACCGAAGCGAGTGGCGGCGACAGACTCATTGAACCGAACGCATTTTGATAGATAAAAACGTTGACCAGATCAAAGGTGGTAAGTTCAAATTGTGATATTTGCTAGCTGCCGTAAATACCATGCATGAAGTTCATAAAGAACAGAACATACCAATGTTTATTATACTTAAAAGTTATATATGTATCAGTCAATTAATTTTACAAAAAAGTTTTAATAGCTTAATAAAAAGTATGAGACCAAAAGTTGGTATATATACTTTCACATTGACATTTTCATAGTCACGATATGAAAGTTAAATTGTTCATTGCCCTTTTGCGCTGAGGTCGCTGATAACGAGCACGATGCCTGTTCCGATAACGTTTTCATGTACTTTCTTGAAAATCAACTTCATTCAAACTGAAGAAACCTTGGTTAATTAATTAATTTGTGCTCCTTACGAAAATTGCCAGGAAAAGAGGGGATGTCCTAAAATTGTTGTTTTGACCTTTAAGGGTAAACAAATACAGTAAAACTTCATAAATATGGAAAGTGAAAATAAAGATAATGTCAGTTAATCATGTTACAAATTCCAGTTGAGTTGTTCAGATTAGGCCTGCAGCCAATGGGTGTCTGCCCCATTCCTAAATTTTCTTGCACGCCTCGACCATAATATGTCGTTATATTAATACAAAAGTCGCAGTTTAGATATTTGTGAGACATGCTTCATTTTAAATTCATTTTAATTCTTATACGAGATGAACAAACGTGGAAAAAAGCTAGGAACGAGTGATAGATAGGGAGGATACAGATCTCCAGCAATATATTCCAGTGAGTGGAATTGAGCGAGGACAGTCATAGTAACCGAAATGACGCGAAACAAAAAACAATTCGTTGATGGATTTAGAAAATACGGAAGTCAGAAACCATACAAAAGTGCGTTCTTTGTGTGTTCCGGGTAGACATCTAGGAGCTAGCAAGTAAAAACTAGGCAGTATGAAGCAACAGAGAAGATATATATATATATTTTTTTTTTTTCAAGGGAGCGTTAGTATACAAGAATTTTTCTTCAATCGCTAGATTATATTATTAAATTTTAGATTTAATTTGTGCTACTGTCGAGCGCGGACCTACAATTTATGACAAAACTTTGAAGATGAAAAAGTTAGTTTACCCAGAAATAACGCTACTACAATGTAGTTATGCAGCTTGACACGACTGAGAAAGCTTGATTTCGGGAGCCGAAGGTTTTTCCACAATATTGTGCTACCCTTATTTTCTGCAAAATAAATAGCAGTGGAATTTTTACGTACGCTTTCTACGTTCATTCTTGTACATGCTATTTTATTTTTGTGTGTTTCCGTATAACGATTCACAGTGACACGACCTACGCGAAAATTACGTACTTGACACGTTTCTACGATGCATGACGCCGTGAATTTAGCGTCGCGTCGGAAATGGCCTGAATGAACCCCTCCCGTAATCTCTTCAATTTCTTCGGCATAAGACCAAGCTCTACCACACGGCTGTACTGCGTGACTAACGAGATATTGATTGCCCCGTTGCAATCTCATGGCGATGGGTTGCACATGCGTGGTTCAGTTGCACATTGACTTCGACTCAATATAAATGAATCAACCCCTGTATTTCATAAATAAATGTTTTAGTAATAACTGCAGGAAGACTAGATTTAATTTAATGAATAGTGCGCTGATAAGTTCATTTTATTTTCTTCTTAAATATGCACTTTAATAAATTTCTCAGATATTATTGTTTAAATAGTTCTAAATAGTAAAGTCTGTGTACTAAATCTAATCTCAGCCGCCTTCATTTTACAACCAATAAATGAATAATAGTAGCATTAAAAGCCCTACACATACCTTTCCTAATTTAAGGGAAAAAATCTGAGTGCTATTCTGAAAATTTCGTAGTTAGATTTAATGGAACAAAATTGCCATTTAGAATATATCCATAAATTAAACTCAAGTTAGTAACGTTTTTGAAGCTAAAGACATTTTCTGTCGGAAGTAACGCGAAACATTTTTTTTTTTTTTTTTTTTTATCTGTCCATATAGATTCCATTTAGAGAAGGTTAAGATGTTGTACACAACTTGTTCATTTCAAATATAAGAACACGATATAACTCTAAAAAGAAAAACAAATTTTGTAAATAATATACTTCCGCTAAATTAACATCATACCTAAATGTCCGTTTATGGCTTTAATTTTGTAAACTGAACTTAATAGATTCTAATAGAATACCTGAAATTCACAATGTGTTTCCTGAAAGGAGAACGAGATGTAAGCCAAATTCTAGACCGAAACAAAAATTAGTTTGTATCTGCTGCTTTGTGATTCTTGTCTGCCAGTGTGAGTTTAGGCAGCCACTAAAATACTTTGTATGGTGGTTAGGCAACCAACATGACCGCTCTAGTATGTTGGGTTGCGTAACTTAAACTTGCAGATCACCAATAAATTACTAGTTCGAAAATCAATAAAGATAGCCAGCTCTGGACTAACATAGTACTCATAAGTAGTAAATGTTGTAAAGGCACTTCTGTAATTGTAGAATACACTACAGGGAAAGAAAGCTGGTACTTGAATAAGAAAGTCATAAAAAGTAAGATAAGGAAAAAGAAAAGAACTAGCGTGTCTACTGATACTGGAAATACTTGAATTATACTGGAATTTAATTTTGATACTGGAGATACTGGAAATATACTGGAATTTTGATCCACATACTGGAAAAATCATGAAACTAGTGAGGTCCTTTAAGAAATGTTTTAAAAAATCAATGTGTTTCAGTAAAATCAAGGTTAGCTAAATTTATTGAAAATATTCTTTTGATGGTAAAACATTTACAAAACTGAAATCAAGTGTGTGATTATTCCTTAAAAACTTTTTTTTTTTAAAAAAAAATCATTGTATTATGTACAGGAATTTTGCTGATAGTTGTACTGAATATACTGGAAATATACTGGAATTTTGAAAATGAAACTCGGTAGACACCCTGTAAACATTTCAGCTCTTTTTTTTTTTTTTTTTTTTAAGAAAAAGGCTGACTTTTTATTAAAAAGAAAAAGAAACTCCGTCCCATCAAAAAAACTGGCTTTTTTTCTGTAGTTAGACTACAGGAAGCTGACCAATAATATGAAAGATACCGTACATAGTACATGAAGCGTCGAAGAATAGCTATTTTCATTTAATTCTATTGATTAACTAACACTAAGATTCAACTGAGATTCCACTTTGAAGTAAGTCATTTACAGCAGTTAAGGTTTACAATTACAACACCGCACCACTGAGTTTCTTGAACCAGTTCTGTATCTCTAACATTTCCAAGAGCTCCTTCGTGGCTAAGAGGTTTGCTTGTGCACCTTTTGGCGTGGGAGATCTTGGTTCAATTCCCAGCGGGAGATCATGTTTGGATCCCATGTTAAGCTGTAGGTCCACGTCCCATATAGCCTCGCAGTTGAAAGGGGCGCAAATAAAAGAGAAATCCAACGTTTTCGACAGCCTTTATCTTTCACCAGAGAAGACTGACACTACAGTTAGTTATGTAATAAAAGATATCAGACAAAGCATTTATATTTAGCTTCCGATAAGTGAATCACAATAATAATAATGAAACGAACTTGCTAATAACTGACAGTAGCAGTAGATGAGGTTGTAACATAGTTATGGATATCATAATCACCATAAGTTAGTTTCTTGACTCAAGGGAAAATGTTACTTCTCGTCCATTGTATATATATAATAAACACGAATTTAAATTGTGAAAATAATAATAAATAAAAATGCATGCTCTTTCAGTTTGACAGACATTAAATCAAATGTATGAAAGGCTATGTGGAAATAGCTGATCAGTTGGTTAAATGGGTAAATTAAAAATGTACTTACAATTTTTTTTTTTTTTTTTTTTTATAACAGCAATTTAACATTTTGAGATTTGAAACTTTGCATTGATGCTAATAAAAGGTGATTACGTTATAAATATTCTATTCACTGTGGTTTTATGATTATAAAACAATAGAACAAAAAAAATGTTACTGCATTCCATCATATAGTAGATACGTATATACCACTGAGCGTTGAAAAGTGACAGGTGCCCGCTGTAAAATAATTTTTAAAACTCACTGACATATTTAAGAGGAAGAATAATGACCTAAAAGGTGTTACGTGAGCACAACGTTGTCTCCATTGACATTTCCTAGTTACCTAGGTGATATGTCTGTTGTCATTTTGCACTTCCGTTCTCTTTGTTGAAAGTTCTGGAATAATGTCTTTATGCAGTATTAATAATCTAATCTATCATGTATAAATCTCCGTTTCCGGGTTTCATTTTGCTAGCAGACAGAACTTAATTTTGTCACTACACAGTTTTTATGCGGTTATAATGTTAATATTAATAAGAACTCAGTAACACTGTCTAATAATTTTGGAAAGTATAAATAACACAAGGATCATATTAGAGTATTCTGTGTATGTGCACTTATTTTCTTTTAAATTTGATTAGAAATAGCAGCATTCATATAATTTCAATAGCGACTTGCCTTTTTATTCTACAGACAAAATACGAGGAGTATATAAGTAATAGGAAGTTACTACTACTACTAATTTTATATGATGGCAAAAGAAATAAAAATAAGGATTCGATCTAGGATTTTACTGCAAAAAAATTAGTAGTAGTACTGTAGTAGTTATCAATGATTCATATAGTCATATAATCACTCTTGTGTGTTAACTAATAGCCTTGTGAATACTAGGGATGGCCAGAACCGGTTCCAAGTGGAACCGGTTTTCGGGTCTGAACGGATCCGGTTCTAGAAGATCCGGTTTTTCGGATCCAGGTCTGGAACCGGTTTTTCGGATCCAGGTCTGGAACCGGTTCTTCGGATCCAGGTCTGGAACCGGGTTTTCGGATCCAGGTCTAGAACCGGTTCTTCGGATCCAGGTCTGGAACCGGTTCTGAAACAGAACCGGTTCCTCGCAGAACCGGTTCCGCTGGAACCGAAACTTTGTGACCATCCCTACGCTAAACCCGTGCTGCTGGCAAGCTGTGAACAGTAAGCTAGATGAAATGGTGGAAGCGACAGGCAGGCGCCCAGGCGGCGGCAGCTTGTCTCATTTGGCTAAATAAACTGGGTAACTGGCAAACTCATTGGTTAAACAGGCAAACTGGCCAACTCATTTGGCTAAACACCCACTGGTGGACCAAAATTTTTTTCTGGGGGCACAAGCGGGTCTGGGCGAGGAAGGCACAACCGCATGGTCCTCTTTGCATTATTTTTGAAGGTGAACTTTATGCCTCCTTTACGGGTCTTTGGGGGCTTTAGGATCCAGGTCTGGAACCGGTTCCTAAGATCCGGTTCTGGAACCGGGTTTTCAGATCCAGATCTGGAACCGGTTCCTAAGATCCGGTTCTGGAACCGGGTTTTCGGATCCAGGTCTGGAACCGGTTCCTAAGATCCGGTTCTGGAACCGGGTTTTCGGATCCAGGTCCGGAACCGGTTCCAGAACCGGTTCTGAAAACCGGATCTCCAAGAACCGATTCCTTGCGGAACCGGTTCCGCCGGAACCGGAACTTTGTGGCCATCCCTAGTGAATACCTGTCCTTGAAGGGAGCATAACACTGAAGACCCTGTGGCGTCGTAATGGACAACACAAAGGCATTTAACTTGTTGTTCGTATCTGTATGAGAGATTTACACTATGTTGTGAATATGCTAAGTGTTACAACTATTTAAGAGTTGTAAATCGGTAACTGCACCAGGCATAAATATGAAGTGATTATGGTAATAACTCAAGGTCTGTTAACTATCTTATGCGCATACATGTAATTTCGAAGTACATCTAATCAACAGCAAAAACTCATGCGTCCAAATTGAAACTTGCGACAGTGACTCGAGTTTTCAGTTGAATGATTTGAAAGTGATTTCATGAAAGAAAAGAAGAAGAAGAAAAAGAGTAACCCATTAATTGTAGTTAGGTAATCAGAGTACACAATCCATCCTTAGGTCGTTCCGCCCATTTATTTGTTGTATTTTGAACGTAACACGTGTACACCTATTGATACTGTTCAACAGTGTACAGTACATACATAATTACAGTTCATAAGTCTTTCCGATTTACATCAAGTTACATGCTCAAAGTATTGTTTTGTATGTGCTTCAAATATATCTATTATAGAACTTCTTATTTGGACAGTATTATACAAAGTGCACATTCTTCTAATGGCAATGTACTCAATACAAGAAATGTTTGTAACCGCGAGGGCATTTTCTGTTCGGGATATTGTCAGAGATTTCTGATAGTAATGCTGGTGAATTTCATTATGTATATGTTTCTTTAAAAAAAAAAAAAAAAAAAAAAAAAAAGGACGGGAATTACAATGTGCTGATCACACATCCCCAACTTGAAATGGTGGTTGGTCTGCAAAAGCTCTTCAGTTAGTTCAGTTTTATAGGGTTGAGTGAAACAAAGGGGCCATCACCTTTCACTGCGTAGTATGGTCGTTGTTGTTGAGGTGGTTCATAATTTATCAGCAGTCAGCTTCCGAAATGTCAATTTTAGTAGACCAACTATAAAGCCTAAATTTTGATATTGTCTTTTAGTTTTTGCTTTATTTTAAATATAATAAGAACACAGCTATCTTAAAAAGCGTCCTCGTATTTTCTCCTTCTTTAAAAGTTTTAAAGTAAAAGAAAATGGTACCTTTGATTTTGTTTATTATTAAGAAATTTGTAATAAGAGGTGCAAAATAGGAAGCTTTTTTGAGATGAAGGTTTTTTCCTATAAAAAGCGACTTTTTTGACTTACGATTTTCTCACTCAAGTATAATCTTTTTGATTGATTTGCTGTAGTGTATTCTACAATTCTAAAAACTGCCTTTGGGACATTCCATGTAAAACCAACTAATGAAATGACAAAATCTGACCTGACCATCTTAGATTTTTGTAAAAATTGGTGCACAGCTTTATTACAGTGGAAGAATTTTCCGTAACAGTGATTATCAAAAATTGTCATAAAATGGTTAATATGTGCACTAGAGATATGGAACAAACACCATTGAAAAACTCAGATTGCTCTAAAAGTTGTACTATATTGAAAAAACCTGTACAATAAAAGATAATACTTCAAAAGTTTAAAGTAAAATGCGAATTTTGAATTTCGCACAGAAATGTCCCGTGAATTTGTTCAGAATTGCCCAGATTGTAGTTTCATATGTGTACTAAAACACCACAAAGTTGCCCTTGAGGCACTCAATGGGATCCGATTCAAAATTCAACATTGCAGGATATTGACCATGTGAATATCTGGGTTCAAATCGATAATCTTTTGCCTGTAGCTATTTACCTACAGCATCAAAGGAATTTATTTTTAACTTCATTTGTTTCTTGATGTATTCATTTGAATTTACACAGTTATCCACCTTTTCAGTTATTTAGACAGATATTACATTTCCGAACAGTACTCAATACAGGTCATTGTTCTTGTTAGTCAGTATGGATGTTCCTAAATTTATATTGGCAATATTGATACATGTTATATTCATTCCTTTGTTTCACGGTCGCTGTTACAGACATGTGGAAGTGCATAATTGAAATAGGAAAAATAATTCATTGACTAATTGTTTGTGCTGAAAGTGTGAAGTGATTGTGAACAGCGCCACAGTGTTTCATAACACATTTGACGCAAATTTGCGAAAGGGAGGGAAACATATCCCTCCCTTTGATAATAAATTCTTTTTCCTATTTCAGTGATGCACTTTCACATGTCTGTAACAACAATCCTGAAACAAATGAATGAAAATAACATGTATCAATGTTGCCAATATAAATTTAGAAACATCCATGCTGACTAGCAAGAATAATGACCTGTATTGAGTACTGTTCGAAAATGTAATACCTGTCTAAATAACTCAAAAGGTTAACTCAAATTGTGTAAATTCAAATGAATACATCAATAAACAAATGAAGTTAAACATAAATTCCTTTTCATGCCAATAAATAGCTATAGGTGAATTGTTATCGATCTGAACACAGATATTCACATGGTCAGTATCTAGCAATGTTGAATTTTGAATCGGATCCCATTGAGTGCCCAAGTGTAACTTCGTAGTGTTCTAGTAAACACATGAAATTACAATCTGGACAATTTTGAACAAATTCATAGGAACATATCTGTGCGAAATTCAAAATTCAAATTTTACTTTGAATTTTGAAGTATTATCTTCTATTGTACAGGTTCTTCAATATAGTACAACTTTTAGAGCAATCTTTGAGCTTTTCAATGGTGTTTGTTCCATGTCTCTAGTGCACACATATTAACTATTTTATGACAATTTTTGATAATCACTATAACGGAAAATATGTCCTTTTTGAAGTTTTTGAATATCCCGTATGGGGACTTTTCAGGAGGAGAAAGGTGTGCATCAATTTTTACAAAAATCTGAAATGGTCAAGTCTGGTGACTTGTTTTGACATGGTATATCCCCTTTACAGCATTCACAACTTATGAATCTTATGTTCAGTTCGGGGCTTGCTATCTTTCTTGTTTTCGAACTGACCTTTCACAGGTGACTAAGAAAGTTATGGAACCCAATATAACTCAAGGGTCATGTTGGTTGCCCACCAAATTACGAAGTTCCTAAAAGTTGCACGTCTTGTTTCCTAAATTGTGTTTCCCAAATTCAAACTGCGAACAGAAAAATATAAACCAAGAACTAGATACAAACAAGAATCAAATATTAGTTATACCACGCTTATGTTTCTTATATTATAGTTTAATTTCACTCTTATCTCTTTCTCCGTTTGGGAAACATTTTATTTGAACTTGAGATATTCTATTAGAACCTAATATAAGTTCAGGTTACCAAATTAAAGCCATTTTGAGTATATTGGTTTAACTGTAGTACAATTTCGTTATTTACAGATTTTTTCTTTCTTTGTATCGTGTCAATATATTTGAAACAAGAAACTTGAGTATAGTGTTTTTAACTTCCTGCTCAAATGTAATGCCTTCAATAAATTATATACAGGGTGTTTCAAAACAACACCGACAACGTTTGGGAAGTGATCCCTGATACCAAGATAGAAAAAAAAGTATAGACCAACTTGGGTGCGCAAATACTTCCTTTCGGAGTTTAGGCTGCCGAAAAGATAAAAAACTGAACTTTACTGGTCCATAGCTCCAAAACTATGTCACCTACCGTAGTCGGGTCAAGACTTCACGTGGGAACTAGTATGTACACTATCCAAATATACATGTTGCAGAATCCTGCGATACTTTCACAACAATTTTTAGAGAGGTAGTTGGTGAGTACTTCAGGTTATATGCCCGTAGCCGAAGTCCCTCTATAAAAATTGCTTCGTATCTCAGGATTCAGAAACATGTATTTTTGAATTACACATATATTAGTTCCTAAGTGAAGTCTTGACCCGACTACGGCAGGTCTCATAGTTTTGGAGCTATGGAGCTTTAAAGTTCGTTTTTCCAAGTTTTTGGCAGCCTATAACTCCGAAAGGAAGCATTTGTGCACCCAGGTTGGTGTATACTTTTCGTCTTATCTTGGTGTTAGGAATCACCTCCCAAACGTTGTCGGTATTGTTTTGAAACACCCTGTATATAGATACTTGGTGCACGTAACCTCCTACATAGGAGATGTCTTTAGCTCCAATAAAGCTGAAGTTTTAGTTTGTACTTCAATTCTAAATGATAATTTTGCCCCACTAAGTGCAAATACTATATTTTCAGAACGGTTACTGTTAAACACTTAAAATTTCACATTTTTTTTTTTATCATAGTGCATTGCTCTAGTAGCTATACAAACAATTGTTCGAACTAAAAAAACTGCGTTCCCTAGTTGTCCTTTTTCTTTCAAATACACCATTTTAAATTTGTTGTTACAATTTGAGTTATGTTTGAAATGAGTAATCGCTTATGTTAACCATTTTGAATGTAAAATTCATATCCATACCTGTTGCGCATTCTTTTAATTGCATGTTAATAATTGGACTATTGGAATGTTCATTTGCAGAATCCTGGGTGGACCTCAGTGTGAATGTTACACCGGATAGGGTCACACCTTTACCTTTTGGTTCGGGCGATGAATATTTGAGGCTACTGCGAGAAGCTCAAAGAGAAAGTAACCAGTCTTCTGCTCGAGTGTCGCTTGCGTCGTCGCGAAGAGATACCCCAAAAGACAGGTAAGACTTCTCAGAAATCAGTTCGTATTGTTGTATAGAATTATCCGTAGCAAATTTGCGTTGTTGCATTTTATTCAGCTGTGCTATTAAAATTGATACGTAAACTCCCAGGTTTTTGTTGGCATTCATTATCCCAGTTTGTGGAAAATGTTTGAAGTAAAGTTTGCTCATAAGATTATATTCACTTAATCTGAAAGAGAAAGTACTATATAAATTTAGAGCGCTGAACATAAATGATTCATATCGGAAAGATCGTTTCATATGTAGTGAGACTCAATCAGCATTCGTTTGAACATTATTTGAAGAAGTGGAAGTTCTCTGTTGTTACTTCGTTATCTCAATTTTTAAATACGATGTAGGGAACATTTTGAGAATTGTAATATAAACTTCTATGTAAAAATTAATTAAATATCATTATCGGCTGCTTAATTATTAGAAAGATTGCTTGTATAATGAAAACTATCGCAATGAATACTAGAACAGATTTTTAGCTTCTATAGGCGGGAACAGTATTCAAGCTAAGACGAGACTAATACATCAGAAAACAACTGAAATTGTTCATGTATTATTAAAATGTTTAATTTAAAAATAAATAATTTAGTATCACGTATTTGAAATTGGAGAATATGTTGACATACACCTTTTTAAAAATGCGTACGAGAAGGTAATTCCGTTCAGTGAATTAGAAATATCGTGTATCATACAAGGTCGAGCTGACTCAAAGCTTTAAAAGCGCTCGAGCTATCAGTTCAATGTTTGTAGGATAAAATGACGCATGTTGAGTCACGCATTGTTTCTTTAAACTAATTCCGTCATATTGTCTGCATTGTCTGAGGAAGACTTTTCATATGCATCAAGAGCTTGTTGATAAAAGCGTACATAAAAATATAAATAAATATTTTTAAAAAAATGGCTGTGAAGTTTTTTTTTTTTTTTTTCTGGTTGTCCCATTCCAGCGTTTGAAGTTTTTGAAAGAACCAGCTAGATTCTTGTAATTTTAGTTTTTCTTTGTTCGGATTCTCTTAAGTTTCTTTGGGGCAGAAGTGTTAAAACGTGATTTATATATGAAGATAACATGATTGTCAAGATTCACATCTACAGTGTTTTCTGTTCATTTATAGGCAGGAACATACTCAGGGGTAAGCCCTGGAAATTCGGAGCACCCAGAAATATTGAATTTTCTGTAAATTTAGAATAATTTTAGAGGTGATTTTACACATTTTAATGTAATTTATCCTTATATTGAATTTGGACCGCTTTCCCCGAAATAAATTACTGCGTACGTGCCTGTTGATATATAAAGTCTTTGATAGGTAAATTTTCCATTTGTTTTTTCCAGTTACTGAATTCAGTTCCTGCTGTGATGCTCAGCATTTATTTATTTAAGTTTTGCGCCCCTTTTCAGCACCAAGGCTAGATGAGTCTTGAATCTACAGTATAAGGTGGAATCCAAACTACTGTAGTGCTTTCAAGTTCCAATGTGCTCTTACCGGAAATCGAACACGGGATCACGTTCACAAAGGGTGCATGCTGGCCACTAAGCTAGCGGGAAGGGCTGCTTGGCTTAGAGTGTATAGAAAGTCAATAGAATAGTTTGTGAAAGAAAGAAAGAAATTAAAGCAAAATACACTTAATCTTTTCATGGCTAAAGACAAAACTGTTTTCAAAATCGATTAAGCAAACTGTTTCCGTTTGATAATATGGCGAAACTTGTCTGTTTTGACCATCATCGGTCCCATTGGAACGTTACAAAAAAAAAAAAAAAAAAAAAAAAAAAAAAGTATATTTTGAAGCAGTAACGATGATAGATCATAACACAAGCTTTTCTAATGTAATAACTAGTTACTACCTGCAGTTTGTATCGAATAATAACTAATACCCCTAAGCTTTCGGCTAGTCTGCAAATTGCCTACATGGTAGCGACATGTATTATCCTGACTGTGAACTATGGAAATTAGTGTGACTTAGGCGTCTTGCATTTATAGCAAGGATTAAGAATACCTAAATATTTTCGCCTAGATGTTTATGGAACCCGTAACTCTAAAACGTTTTGAACTTTGCACATTAGCATCAGTCACACTCGATATGTTTTTACTTTGTAGTAAGAATATATATATCAAAGCTCTCTCGTGACTGTGGTTAGTGTTCACAATTTCGATGTGCGAGACCGGAATTCGATTCCCGATGATAATTTGTAGTTCAGATTCCATATTAAGTCGTAGATGTGTATCTCATATAGACTATAGATGTCGTCTCACTCCTATAAGCTCTTAGTTCTGTATTCAGACATATTTAACCTGCTACTAAGTTTGACCACCAAGGAGTGGTAACAAGTTATTTTTTTCGGTTTTACACTTTGCAACATCAATCCGATCGTCATTTCTCACAAGTTTCCAAGGGAGAAAAGGCTTCAAACTCGTGAAGAAAACCAATCGTCAAACTGGTTTTGAATGTAGTGCTGAATTCGTCCCTCCTTTTTTATTCTATAAACCTTTTGACTCTCAGAGTAACATGGATATATTCGCCCATGAACTTCCTCAGACCGAAAGTCTATTCTTGTATCAAGAATGTTCAAAATTGGTCAGATATTTTTTGCATTGTACTGCTGAATTTTAAGTAATTCAGTTTCCCGCTATTACTTCTATACCATTTGAATTTTATCAAAGAAGTACATCTCTCTCTTCGTCAGTCATTCTCAGCACCTAAATTTTGGTTCGAGTTGAGTTTAGCGTTCCTTTCAGCAGCAATACTATTTGAGACGTAGACCTACAGCTTAACGTGGGATATGAACCACATGAGCTCCCGAGAATCGAATCCGGGTCACCCAAGCCAAAGGCGCGTATGCTAACAGTTTAGCCATGAGGGAGTTCCCCGCACCAAAATAAATATACTTAAGATTTCAAAGAAGGATTAGCTTTGTAACAAAAATGCCTCGGATTGGTCAGACGGCGATATGATGGATGCTAGGTTGAAATTTTATGCCCTCCATCACATATTCCCCTTTGTTCAATACTCCAAAATACATATAAACAAACATCCCCAGGTCTCCTACGTTGTACCAAGAATTGTCTAATACGTCAATTCTCACATTCTTAGGCCGCTGTGTCCTTTTTTCTCATTCATTCAGTATATTCAGATTTTCGCGATTGCTTGTGTAGTCTTAGTACGGTCCGTATTAAATGTAGTATGTAGTGTCACGATATTATGCGGAAATGTCTAATTCGCCCAATGAAAGTCTAAAAGCATGGTATGATACTGGTAGATTGTACCATTAATATACTAAATAAAATTTCATAAACCCAGATGGGTTTTCAAGTTGTTTTTTGGGGTAGGAAGGGGGGCAATTGTGCAAACTGAGCCTCATTCGTTGGTAATTATGAATAATAGCTACATCTGTTCAAGCGTTAAAGGTTAGTGTTTTTCAGATCAAATTCTATGCATATATTAGTATTAATTTAATAACACAAAGCCCCGAAGGAAAAAACAACCATATTAGTAGTTATAATCTTGATATTTAATAAAAAGTACTTATTTAATAATCATTTCCGAACGCAATTATTAGTCATTAGATAGAACTTTTACTGAAGGAACATTTCTTTGTTGCGTATATGCCATTTAATTATTTTAGCAGGCCCATTATCTATGTGGATAATGATGGTTGGAAACACCGTTAACCTTCATTTTCACGTGTGCAACCGTAGAATCGCAGCTGAAATCTCGGAACGTAAAATCTATTGTTTTGACGCGATTCACGTGATGCAGATTGACAAAGATGTGTTGTTGGCGCAATAGAATTTTAATGAAATACAGTAACAACATAAAAGTCGGAAGGAAAAACAGTGTGCACAGTGCGTTTAACTATATAGGCAATAAACCTTGGAAGAGGTAAAATTGTTTAATTCTATCCCCTTCTTTATTAATAAAGCTTTTGTTAGAGCCCAACAAGTTGTTTCATTGTATATGCATGCATCGGCGCAAATTTGTCTTCAACGTTGGGGGGGGGGGGGTCATACCCAAAGATCGTTCCCATATTATATATATAAAAGCGATGTTCAAAATATTTATGAAGTTGAAAAACAATGCTGTGAAGGATCAGGGGAGCAGAATTGTCTTCAGTGGCGTATTTAGGAGGCTATCGGGCTCAAGCTCCACCCGAAATAAATTTGTTAGTTTTTCGCATTCCACGTACAACAATAATCCTTCTTACCATTTCTAAGAATGTCATTGACTTTCCATCTTCTTATGCTCTTTGTTTAGAAATAATACTGTATTTGTCAAATTTCATTCCATATAAGAACTGCGTCCTTTTGTTCTTTCTTTCGTCCTTTCTACTTTTCTGTTTCTTTTTCTTGACATTACTTTCTTTCATTTCGCCTATCATACTTTATCGATCGTTGTCAGTTGTGATTCAAGTCGGCCGTCATCAGTAACACCACCAGTAAGAGGAGTTGATAAGAGAAACTGGTGTTCCACACCAACTTGCGCGGATATCAACATGACAGGACTTTAGTTATTACGAGGGTCATTACGAAAGTTTTGAGATGTGAAATAACTCACATACTTAAAATCAATTTAACACTTACATTTTCTCAAAGTATTCACCATTACACTGTACACACTTTCGCATCCTCGAAAACCACTTTTGGAAGCAGTGTTGCCAGTCTTTTTCTTCAAGTGTTGAAAGTCCGTTCTCGTAAGCCACTACAGCTTCTTCAGGGCTGCAAAATCTCTTCCCACGCATGCGATCTTTGATCCCGGGGAACAGAAAAAATCACATGGGGCCAGGTCAGGGGTATACAGCGGATGAGTCATAAGTTTGACCTCCGTAGATTCCGAAAACTGAATTGTGATGTTGGCCGTATGTGCGGACGCGTTGTCATGATGAAGCAGGATCCCATGCAATCCAGTTCTTGGACGCCGTTCCCGAAGCTTCTGGAACACTTTTGTTAGGCAAACAGTGGTGTACCACTGAGCAGTAACAGTCCTGTGTTCTTCAAGTGGAACAGTTGCAACATGGCCAGATTTGGAGAAGAAAGTTGCGACCATCTTCTTCCCCACACTTCGCGGTCGCTTCATTTCGTGGGTGGATTTTGGTCTGGAAAGATCCAAACTGTAGACTGGCGTTTATTTTCAGGGTCAAATTGATAGATCCAAGTCTCATCACCAGTAACAAATGTCAGAGACTCGTCGTGAATTGCCTCCATCAAATCTTGCAAGCATTTCTTCACACCATTCCACACACATGCGCTTCTGCTGTTCAACTATTAGGAAACAACATCTCCAAGTAAGTTTTTGTCAGAAGGAAGTCTTCTTTTTCCTGGCTTACTGTATGTGAATCCCGTTGACGTTTGCATCTCGGAAGGGATTATTGTGGTGCGACGCTGTGTCATCGTCAGGAGTACAGTTGTTTCCTAGTTGTGTCAACGGACCTTGGGTAAATGTTCGGAGCGTACGTTGATACGATGATGCAGCATGACTATGAGAGTCCAGTAGAAACAAACTTATTGAGAAAGCAACTGATCAAACCAGAAGTGAAATATTGCAGACGCGGGTGCGACTTATGAAAGGTAAAGGGAATGCTACCTAATGTTTATTACAATTATTGATACATACAAGGACTTCCTTGTAGTACTGTATACAAAGCTGAGTAAATATGTTGCTGACTGCGACAGATGTCGATGTCCGATGCAAATGACATCCAACAAGCAATGAACTTCTGCTGGGCTTCAAATGGATGACTGCTCAACCTGGATTTGAAATAAAATGCCGGTCCTGGCTTCATACCCCGTTACAGTATTAAGATGGATCTCGCAAAAATAGGAATACAAAGTAGAAACTGGATCCAGTTGGCTAAGGATAGAAGTCAGTGGAGAGCTTTTGTGAACGCGGCATTGAACCTCTGGGTTCCATAGGCTGTAGAGTTAATTAGCTTACGAAGCATGAGTAGATGCCTAGGCTGATACTACAAATAGATTAAATGCGCATTTACTAAAAGATGAGTTCTACTGACATTGGGTAGTCTATATACTCTTCGTGTGCTATTGCCTAGGGGAGAGGAGGAGATAAGATTTCATATCAGGTTACGTCACGCACAGTCGCACGCCTTCATTTTCATCAAAAATGGAAAAGCCAAGAGAAACAAATTTCATCTCACTTTCCGTTGTGGCAGTCGGACACAAATCATCACACTTACCTGCACAAAGCACTTTTCAAATCGGATTATTGGGAGAGCCTCCAGTTCCAGTGTTGGGGGGGGGGGACATGTCTCTTTATTTCCCCGGAATTTGTGCCCGTACCTACAGCTGAGACAACTTTCCAGCATGAGGAGAGGGACATATCCTCCTCTGGCATTTATTGCAATTTGTGCCCAAGTAGCGGAAGTGGAATTGATACATATTGATGAGACTACTAAACGCACTACAGCACTAAGTTCAGTTTAAAATAGGGTCTACTACAGAATACGATTCTTTTTTAAAAATGGAAAAGCCAAGAGAAATCAATTTCATCTTACATTCCTTTGTGGCAGTCGGACATAAATCATCACACTTATCCCAAAAAGCACTTTTTAAGTCAGATTATTGGGGGGACTCCCCCCAGGTCCAAGATTGGGGGGACATGTCCCCTCGTCCCCCCGGGATGTGCGCCAGTGTATATATGATAAGACATTCTGGAATGATTTTTATGGGTTATCTGACCAATTCACTCTCAGAATAGCTATTCGTACTACGTAGAAATTAAACAGCTTATTAAAAAAAAAGCCAAATTGGACTATCGCATAAAACACAATACAGTGTTTTTGAGTAAGATGCCTTCTTACCTTTTGTTCAGGAAAATGTCATTGCACTCATTGGATAACATTTACTTTTCCTGAAAGAAATTTTTAAAAAGAAGGATAATAGATTATATCAGCTGCGTATCGAAAGTTCATTTGTGAAAGGTAAATCAATGACATCTTATCAGTCATATATGTATAATTATTGAACTTTTTTGAATTAGTTCAACGTTAGGATATGTATCGGATGTTGCACTTTCATACCTATTTATTATTCTATTTATTTCGCTTTTGATAAATATGTAGTACACCAAATATGCTAATTCACTTCTTATTCATCGACAGCTACTGATTAGCTCTTTTCTTTTACCATAGTAATATACTAGACAATATATATATATATATATATATATATATATATATATATATATATATATATATATATATATATATATATATATATATATATATATATATATATACAGGGTGGTAGGTAACTCCACCGAAAAACTTTGGGAGGCGGTTCCTTATACGAGATAAAAGAAAAAAGCTCTAATAAATATGGGTCGAAAAACGTCTCTTCTAAGAGTTATGAACTAACTAAAATTCGAAATATCGCGTTTCAAAACGCCCTGGCTTAGAAAGTATAGGTTCTATCCCAAGCGGTTTAAGGAATTACACAGAAACTGGTATACGCTCTATCTAAGTATCCATGTTTGAAAATTCACCTGTACCAGCGAAACGAACGCACCACTAGTACTTAAAGGAGTGTCCCTACACTTCAACTTCCTTTTTACAGTTCCTTTTACCGATAACGGAGGATGGTAAAACATTTGTATTTAGTTAGAGCACATACTAGCTCCTGTATAATTCCTTAAACTGCTTGGGATAGGTCCTATAGTTTCTAAGTTAGAGAGTTTTAAAAAGTGATTTTTCGAATTTTCAATGGATCGTAACTCTGAAAGGAGACGTTTTTCGGCCCATGTTTATTAGAACTTTTTCCTTCTATTTCATATAAGAAACCGCCTCCCAAAGTTTTTCGGTGCAGTTACCTACCACCCTGCATATACAGGGTGTCCAATATACAATGCAGCCTTGAGTTTGGAATAGTAGAACTTTTGAACTTGAAGTGATACACAAATAATGGTTATACCAAAATGAAGCCTTGTTCATGTATATATTTTTAAACTAGGAAGCAACGTTTGAAGTACACTAGGAATCACACAGTGTTGCCAGATGTAACCGAAGGTGTAAATCAATTTTTTTGCAAAACATGTAAATTGACTCATAACTCATACGTATGGATGTTGTGTCATTAATTTTCAGTTGGAGTAGCTTGGGAACTATGGAGCAGAAAAAAGAATTATTCGTTTCCACTGATAACTAATCGGATGAGGCCTCTGTAAGGGACAACTAGGGAAATCATAGTTTTCATAAATTAACACTCTGAATTGCCAACCCTGCTGATGTTTCAGTGCATCAAAAGGTGTGTTAAGGATCTGTCTACATTATGCAATTCCTGAAAACAATGAAAAACAAACTTTTAAATTATCATGATGAAATTTTTACTTCCATGCACCCGACAACACTGCTATTCATTTCTATGGAGCTATTTAAAGCAAGAGGTATACAAGAACAATTCTCGAACTATTCAAGAACTGGAAACAAACATTCGGAGTGTCAATGAGAACAGTAACACTTTTAATCTTTGTGAAGTCGCTGCCAACCTGGTGAAACGTGTGAACCAGTGTTTGAATCAAAACAGGGGACACTTCCAGCATCCACTGTAGAGCTGGTAACTCATTTCTGATAGTAGCAGTGTTGCCGGGTGCATATAAGTAAACGTTTTGTCATAATAATTTGAAAGTTTGTTTTTCATTGTTTTCAGGAATTGCATAATGTAGACAGATCCTTAACACACCTTTTGATGCACTAAAAAAAAAACAGCAGGGTTGGCAATTCAGAGTGTTAATTTATGAAAACTACGATTTCCCCAGTTCCTCCTTACAGAGGCCTCATCCGATTAGTTATCGGTGGAAATGAAAAAATCTTTTTTCTGCTCCATATTTTCCAAGCTACTCCAACTAAGCAAACTGAAAATTAATGACAGAACATCCATACGTATGAGTTATGAGTCAATTTACATGCTTTGCAAAGAAATTGATTTATACCTTCGATTACATCTGGCAACACTGTGTGATTCCTAGTGTACTTCAATCGTTGCTTCCTAGTTTAAAAATCTATGCATGAACAAGGCTTCATTTTGGTATAACCATTATTAGTGTATAACTTCAGGTTCAAAAGTTCTACTATCCCAAACTCCAAGCTGCAAATCATGTTAAACAACTGTTTAATAGTAGCTCAGAGGAACTACCAATAGCAGTTACAAAATACGTTTTATTTTCATTGTAATTTCGTGCCCTCTTTAATGTCTGTTTCGATTCCAGAACCAGAACAGACTTTTTCAGAAAATAAGTTTCGGCTTCGGCTGCTGCGGAAAGGATTTTCTCGCCGAATTGGTATTGTGCCCGAAACGTTTAAATATCTATATATATATAATATATCATGTCGTATCTTAGATTCCGAGCGCAATTTTTTTGTTTTTCCTCATTGTACTATAGACGGTAATGGTCATTCAAGAGAAAGTAGAAGACTCTAAACATACATCGAAGATACTATGTGCTGTTATCGTTACTTCGTAGTATAAAACAGTAGTAAGTTGTATATACACAGTGCACAAGTAACTTTTCGTGCAAATAATTGCGTGTCTGCAGATACCGTGAATGATCTCAAGTCATATATGTTGATTGTCATGCTATGTTGGCTGTTCCATGCTCATTAAACAAAATGTTGATTGCATCAACTACTGACTTTACCAAGAAAATATTCTATTCTTCGTTAATTTTAGTTGGATATGGGCTGCAAAATTGTACAAAGCGTTGTAGACTCCAAATTCAGTCATATTGATAGTTAATGAGAGAGAAAAAAATCACTTCTCTCTACACGTAAACGGAAATTCATATGTAAATTACGTTAAACTAGACCTCTCTCTCTCTCTCTCTCTCTCTCTCTCTCTCTCTCTCTCTCTCTCTCTCTCTCTCTCTCTCTTTCTCTCTCTCTCTTTTCTCTCTCTCTCTCTCTCTCTCTCTCACACACACACACACACACCTCACTGTAATACATACATATTTAGTGTATACCTGACGTTTTCTTCCGTGTTTCAGTGCCGTACGGAATACATTCACCTCATGCAAGATAAAGGACTATAGACTATTTTTGATACAATATGCAAAATGTAGTTCTATTTTTGCAATCATTGGAATGTTGCGTTTGTAATTGTCTAATTAAAACAAATAGAACTGGATAGACGTATTCTATTTTTCATTATAAGGAGTGATAGTAACAAACACACGTGATTTAATGAAAGTTGAAGCTATTCTCATATAGTAATACAGTATAATCAGTCCATCAAGTCCTGCAGGAAACTAAAACTCCAAAACTTCGAAACCTTACGTTTAAGTGTATAAATTTTTGAGGTTGGAAGAAGGGAAGTTTAAACTTTTCTTCTGGCTACAATGCTCGATGACGTTTGCGCTGGTAATCACGTGACTTAAGATGGCGTCTATTAAAGAAAAGGCACAATGTGTTTTGTGGTTTGCGGAATTAAAATCTTGCGTTTCAGTGCGAAGAAAGTTCCAAACAACGTATGGGAAAACACCCCCAGCAGAAACCAGTATCAAGAGGTGGTACGAGAAATTCAAAGAAACTGTAAGTGTGTCAGATTTACCACGCAGTGGAAGGCCAAGAACGAGTGACGATGTGATTCACATGTTGCAGGAGAGCGTAGCCAGGAGTCCAATGAAGTCGCTTAAACGTAGTCATTGGAACTGGGAATACCGAAGTCAACGTTACACAAGATCGTATGCAAGAATTTTGAAGGTCCGGCCCTATAAGTTAAAATTTGTGCACGAGCTGATAGAGGAAGATTGTGACATGAGAATGGAATTCTGTGAGTCAATGCTTACCCGCTTACAAGAAGATGGTAACCTTCTGTCTCGATTTCTGTTTTCAGATGATGAAGCCACATTTCATGTGTCGGGAAAAGTGAACAGGCACAACTGCCGAATTTGGGGGGTGGAAAATCCACATGAATTCGAGGAGCACAAGCGGGGTAGTGCCGAAGTCACTGTGTGGTGTGCTGTTTCAGTGGACCACATTATCGGCCCTTTTTTCTTCGAGGAAGAGACGGTAAATTGTAACAGTTATTTGAACATGTTACAGACGTTTCTTTTTCCAGAACTTACTAGGTTATGCATCCTTAATGAGGTCCACATGCAACTGGATGGAGCATCGCCACACTATGCCCTTTCAAGTTCGACAGTTTTCTAACGAAGAATTTAAGGAGAGATGGATTGGCCGAAGAGGACCCACACCTTGGCCTGCAAGATCACCAGATTTGTCGCCTTGTGATTACTGGCTGTGGGGACACGTGAAGAGCAAGGTGTATTCGCAGAAGCCAGGTAATCTGCACGATCTCAAGAACAAAATAACTGATGTGATTTTGAACATTCCAGACGAGCACTGCCAACACGCAATTCTTGGTTTCCCAAAAAGACTTCAAGAGTGTTTGGATGTGAATGGTGTACAATTGGAGACTGGCGATGAACCTTAACTAGCTGAAACAAAACTTTGAACTTTTCTATAAGTACACCAAAAAGTATTTGTTAATACATTACATAGTTTCCAACTTTCTTTACTTTCCTGCAGGACTTTATAGACTCCCTGTACATTACCCTGGAGTGCGAAGATTATTGCTCGATGTATTCCTAAATTGATACTTTATTTTCAACTACAGTATTTTCTTTCCCTGCTAAAGAAAAGAACATTAAAACTTGAAGAATGCACACAGAATAATTTAGGTGCTTTTGATTTTCAAGAGTAAAGTACCTTAGCTCTCAACTACTAACGAACCATTGCAGCACTTAATACTGTTTATTGTCTCCTGACGAGTTTTCTTTCTGTTTGGTGTGTGTGTGTTCAGTGCATAGCAGGTATTAATATTATTTTCCCAAAAATATTTAGTTCTTTTCCTTTTTTCATCCAAATAACTTTAGTTTGAGGCCAATATATAAATGATCTATCACTTAACGATTTATTGCAAGGATGTTCACATCCAGTTTGTTATTGCACATATTTTTATATAAAATACTCTTATATGAATTTAAGCTCACTAAAAATTTTGATCCGTTCTGTCTGCAAATTCATGCCGACAAAATTGTCAAAGTTTGAGAGTTTTTCTTGCTGTTATTTAAAGTGCGAGTTGCCAGGCCTGACGTGACGAGTAGTTTCTCAGCTCCGACCAAAGCCACGTGATCAAGATAACATGCCAAGTTTTTGTAGGGGTTATTTGGTTAGTTTGGCACGAGAGACCAAGGGTCGATTCTCGAGGTTTGGATCCCACGTTAAGCGTAGCTCCACATCTCGTATAGCCTCGGTGCTGAAAGGGACATCAAACTCAGAATCAACTATCATCTGAATTCTTGATGCTTTGACTATAAAAATACTGCGTCCATTAACATATTAAACAAAATCAACTAATGAACGAGAACTTTTAGGTGCTATAACTCAAGAAGACCTATGGCGGTCTAACATCATGTCTTCGTTTAATAACACTTTCAAAATCTATTGGCGGATAGAGTGGCACTAATGATTTAGAGAGATAAAAGGAACAGACAAAAGAAGAAGTTAACAGTTCTTTTATTGGAGCAAAATTTGTCAAATTCTAATTTATGTCTGTGATCGACGTCTGTTAATGCAACATAGGCCTAATCTTTCTGTTGCGGCCAATAAAATTCTTTATCTTGATGGTAATGGCTAAGAAATGTTACATACAGTTGTTCTGATTCTTTTCTCCACATCTAACAAATATTTAATAGTTCTTTTTCGGCGAAGTGTAATAATACCCTGTCTCCAGTAGAGTATTTCCATCACTTCTTCCCTGCGTTTATTTCCTTCACATGCGCTAATGAACAGTTCTGGAATGAAAGTGAACTTCCTTCGTGCTGAAGAAATATGATGAAACAACATTCAATAGTATACGCAGAAACACGATGAAAGTAGTGCTAGTTTCGTGTTTTTGGAATATTACATATTTCTTTCTTATGAAGTTTCCATTGGCGCATCAACTCAAATTTTTGAAGTAATACTCTTTACTGCAGTATATTACACTTATGTTTGGACATAACTTGCGAGCTCTCTCAATAAATTCTAAAGCAGATTGAGGATCAATTTGTCTTTGAGAGTCTTTTCCATAGTTCGTAGGCGAAAAATGCCAAGACATTTCAACTTTCTGCACATTCTGCAACTTTCTGCCACTTTCTGCCAAGACATTTCATGTTATTGAACAAAATGAATAATGTTGTGCACCATCATCCGACTGATAATTCACATTGTTGATCGGAAAACCTGGATGACACCCTTCAAAATCTTCCATAAGTGTAGACTTGAAATAAGCAAATGGAAACATATCTTGATGCATACAATCAGATATAAGTACGCACGAATCATGTTCTGTGGTTCCCTTTTCTTCAGGAAAATATATTATTGTAGTTTATATAGTACAACTGTGTGATATCCAGTGACAGGTTTGTATCTTTTCTTGGTACATAAAACAGTAATTTCCACTAAAAATCCATTTGATGTAATATCATTCTTTTCAACTTCTCTATCTATTTCCGCTTCCATTCAGCTTCTGAACTAGGCATATCTGAAAATGCAATAGAAAAGACAAATGTTACATATTTGACATGTCCTAATTTCATAATCTTAAAGTAAACTTTGTTGTGACTTGCATATTTTCGTTTGAGTAAGCATGTTTTCTACCAAGGAAGCGTGACAGAGTAGTAGCGTGCTAGATTTGGCTCGGTAGGTTGCGGGTTTAAAATATATAGCTGGCAATCCTGACTCAGGTGTTCCTCATTCACACCAGGCAAATGCCGAGATGATATACTTTCAATAGATCTGAACGAATCCTTTCCCACATGCCCACCTCCGTCCTATACCGACCTGAACTTTAGATGCCTAAAGGCAATAAATACCAATTTACAAGCATGTTTCCAAAACAACGAAAGAGTACGAGAAAACCAATAATGGTGTTAAAAGTAGCTGGCCTAGAAACTTCGGAACACATTTGCCGGCATTGTTCCAGAGACAGTAGATACTTCCTGTCACGTTTTTAAAACTTCTTCCTAGATCACATTGATTCATATTGTTTAACTTTTCATTCATTTGTTACATTTATAGTCCAGTCAAGTACATTTTACATCCATACTTCATAATATTGCTTTTATCCTCGTTATCTTTCATTCTCTTACACTAAACATGGCACTTAATACATTAATTGAGTTATCAATTCGCTATTTATACGTTTCACTGCAGTTAGCTACTATTGGCAATGTGGTAACACTGCAACAAAATGTGACTTACACGACACACATAATGTGACTTACACGACATATTATATTTTGTATTTAAAAGAGTTACACGTATTATTTCAGGACTTTCTGCACGGCCTTTGATTACCGTCTGTCCAAATGAAGAAAATTTAGAGTAACAGCTTTTTTTGTTTAATTATGTATATAAATACATAAACTTATTTATGTTTTCTTGTGACTTACACGACAGCCTACTTGAATAAATCAATTATTATAATTTTCATGCTATTATTAAATTATGTGCAAAACAATGTCACTGATGTAAACACAAACATTACCTTAATAAATACCATACGCGATTTTCACTTACCTACAGGAATTAGCAGGAAAAAACCTTTGTGTTAAAATCCAAACGTAGGAACGATATTCTGCGACATGAAAGTGGCCATATTTTACCTCGTGCAGAGCCATCTACAAATCAATGTTGGTACCATCTTGTTCATGTATGAAAAATTCAGCATTCTTAAAAAATAATTTTAATACTTATGTAGGCCAAGGTGAAACTTCAAATTTTTCCTTCCTAGGGTCACTTACCGCGGAATTGACCTATTGCAAAGGCGGAATAAATTGTCTCTTGCTTCGTAGGTACGGTATTTTACACCTGAACATTAGAACATGGTTTAAAAATGAAAAGATTGATATGAAAGATGTTATCAAAGGATTTTAAAATGTGAGTAATGTGATCACCGTACCTTAGACCATCTAGGAGAGTAGAGTGACGCATTTGTCATTGATAAGAACACTCAGATCTAATGCCAGGAGTCCCTAGTTCGTTTCCTGCCGTGTGCATTTCTGGTGACGACGACGTTTTTTTTCTGTATCACTTTTTCATACCACCAGTTCTGCAGTCATTCACTTGCAATTTATTTGTCACCTTAAGCCTATCTTGCGATATTAAATAAAGGGTTAATTTTATTTAATTTCTTAGAGCTTCTGTTCCTGGATGCAGGCTATAAGTTGATTGTATTTTTCACTGCCTTTATCTTTCTTTTCAGTCCGAAATCTCCGCCGAATAGCCCAAACACAGAGCTCTCAACTGATGACGATCTAAAAGGCGTTTATATCAATTATCCATATAAGGTAAGATAATGTTTATCTGCTCTAATTGCTTTAACAATAATAATAAAACATAGTTGTAGATCGTCTAAGCGTTCTGTTGTTACATCATAATTTACAGAAGAGAATTTGAAATCATTCATAAATACTGAAGTAGAGATTACACGAAACTTTGGAAACCTTTGGTCATTTTGTTTTTAGCATTTGTATATTATCTTTTGCAAACAGTAATATTATTCATTTACTTATTTATTCACACACACACACACACACACACACACATGCAGTTTCTTGAAAATATGGAGAAGAGAACTTCCTCACCTTCGCAGAAGTAGAATTAAAAAGTAAGGAGCACAACTTTCCCTCCCCCATGCACACACACCTTTCGGTTTAAAAATAAAAGAATGAAAATGGGAAAATGAAACCTTTAAGTGTTATGTCCCACGTTTATGCTGGCTAGGATAAATGAGACTGTGATGATGAGAAATAAATGAAATGGTGGAAATAAGAAAGTAGAAGGAAACAGGAGAACCCCGAGAAAACCCATACACACGGCGTTTGTCCACCACAAAGTTCACTTGGTACGAGTTGGGATCGAACCAGAGACCCCACGCACCAGAGATGAACGTTCTACTACTGAGCCATCGCGGCTGTCTCCACCCCCAAAGTTTAAACTCTTTACGTTTGTAATTTATTACGTAAGTATGTGATTCTACCAACCCATATGTTTTATTTGACCTCCTAGATGTTGGACTTTTCTTTTTTAGATATTTTTAGTTATTGTCATAATTTCTTATCAAGTCGTGTTGTACTAAATGTAATAAAAGTAAGATTATTTTATTCATATCCTTTGTATTGAAAGAAAAATACTAATGCAGTGAGACGCAGTGGTGAAAAATGCAAGTTAGAGACATATTAGAGTAAAAGATGAAAGTACGAAGTAACCGGGTATTAACTTATTTTTTTCTTTTTAAGTGCACTCTGGAATTCGAAAATATGTCCGTCACTGACAATTCCGTTCGGGATATTTTCATTTGAAAGGAGTTGGTTGATTAGTTTACAAGTTTATTAACGTTAGTGTATTTTAAAGTACCATTAAATCATAGTAACCTTTTTAAAAAAAAAAAAAATAAAAAAAATTAGAAATTGCATTCCACGAAAGAACCAATTTTAAATGAGGTAATATTACCCTTATTCATTTATATGTTCATTCAAAACGGGGTCGAGGGGGACACGGTGGCTCAGTGGTAGAGCGCTTACCTCTGGTGCTTGGGGTTTCTGGTTCGATCCCCGCCCAAGTAAGCATGTGGAAAAACGACGTGTCCATGGGTTTTCTCGGTGCACCGCTATTTCCTCCCACTTTTTCATTCCACCAATTATTCCAGCATCATTCACTTGCTTTAATAATGGCTTTCCTTAGCTTAACGGCTAAGGCATAATGATGGAACGTTAAATTAAATATTTCATTTCATTTCAAAACGGGTATAAACTTAAGGATCTTCACTTCGATCCTCCTTCATTTTCGCCAAACTTTTTGTGGGTAATTCAATAACAATGACGAAATTACAATTTTGATAAGTAGGGTGTTGAATACTTACAAAATGTTATCCGATAGTTATTTTCAAGACTTGAATAATTTCGACATAATATATTGCTTAAATTTCAGTTCCGGAAGAAAAACGACTAGTTATTCTTAGTATTTTGTAGATACTGTATTTCTTACTTCTAAAGTTCCCGTTAATTTATTCACCGAAGTACACCGAATAACAATAATCCATAGTTTTAGTTTGAAATACTTAGAGGAAAGTCCACTTAAATACTTTTAAGACTATACCAAGAAAAATGATTCTAGGGCAACGTTTCTCTTAAACTGTTTTCAAGTGGGAACCACTTTTATTAGTCAGAATGCTCTACTTGTTCCCTTCGAAAGTAAATTTATGTTAATCATAATAATAATGTTTTGAGTGTATACTAGTATACTTTATATTTGTAAAACAGAATTAATTAAAATTATTTTATATTGATATTAATAAAGTAAAATTCAGCGGAACGTTTTTAATTCAGAGTTCGGGGGACACTAAAAAAAAGATCGAATCATCAAAAAAATGTGCGTTGTTAAATACAAAATCAAGCGAGCGAAACTACTGTGCATACATAAAATGATAATATGCAGTAGACTTGAAGGAAGATCATTATTTGTACGATACAATACCGCAAACAAATAAATGACATTTACTCGGCCATAAATTAAGCCATGTGTACCATTGAAACCAGTGCCGTGCCGTGGATAATCAGCGCCCGGGGCGAGACTACACGACGGCGCCCCCATATGTATATTTCAAGTAATTTTTCATATCTTTTCCGTTTCTATCCCGATTTTTACCCCCCTTACTTCGGCGTCCGGGACCGTCGCACAGTGGTCGGAAACTTGGAAAAAGCGGATAAAAATAGTTTATTCCGAAATAATGGAAGTTGACGGACGTCTGTCTATCGTTCTATACGTAATTGTCCCTTCTACATCGATTGTCGGCATTTTTATTTGTTCATGTTTACATGCATTTTATGGACAGCGAAAATGTTCCTATGTCCAGAAATTCCGGGTTTGGAAGCAGGAGAGATACTTATAATCAAATATCAATACCGATTTCATAGGCGGCGAAGTTGACAAAATCGATTTTTCGACGCTTTTTTCCAGTTTCCGACCAATGTGCGTCCCCCCCCCCCCCCACGGCACAGCCCTGATTGAAACCATACTTACCTTCAACAAAACAACATACACGAGTAAGGTCAGAATTGTCTATTCTTAGTTAAAGAAGTTCGTGATCTTATTTTGCTTTGATTTGATTGGTTTTTACACGGTCAAGAAAATCTTGTATTTCACGGAATAAATGAAACGTGTTATTATTAATAGTAACGTTTGTTTGACATTCAGTGGTGAACTGTCAACCATTTCGGAAGATTCAAATGAGATTGACTCAGATATTTTGAGCTGCTCTTTTGCAGTTATAATAACGGTCAGTCGTCGTTTATATATTTTGCATGTCAGTATCTTAACAGGAAACAATGCAGAGACAGGTGGTCGCGAACAAACTGTAAAGTATTTGTAAAGTATTTGTGTTTGTGTTGCTCTTTCAAGGCCATTCAGTCTGTTATTGTTACTGGAAGGCAATACATAACCATGTCAGTCCTTAAGATTTTGATTTATTTTACTTTCATCAGATAGCGATTTTTAATGAAGGAGACCAATATTTTATTTCTATTTAAAAAAAAAAAAAAAGTGACGGAGTCAGATATCTAAAGCCCTTTAATACTTCGCATGTCAAAACGTAAGCACATTTCACTACAGAAGGGGAAAACTGAAAAACTACTGGAAGCTAGATTTTTAAAGCGATTTTTTTTTTTAGTTAAGAAATACAATTTTTCATTTTTTTATTTTAGTCGTTCATCTGATCAATTTTTCAGAAAACATTTGCTACATATTTTCTTGTATAAATGTTGTGTAACACCACTAGTTATTGTAAAAGAAATATAGCGTCTTTGCAAAGCTGTAAAACTCAGCAAAATACTATGTATGAACTTTCTATTGCTAATAGCAAAGGTATATACAGTCGTTTGTTTATTGTTTATTAACATTATATCCAGTGAAAATCTAAAACCAGATTCCCTTCACCCCAAATTCGAGGTTTGGTAACTGTTTGGACAAAGAGAGGTACTCGGATCGTACTTGGTTTGGATCGTATTTGTTTACACCGCCTTTTATTTTCCTTATTATTCACTAAGAAAACGGAAGAAAAATATTTTTAATCAGAAAAGAAATATTTTATACAGTTGTTGACACAAAATAAAGAAGTTAGAAGGAGAAGCTCATATTAACGTATATATTCAGTAATAAAAACCTAATTCTGAAAGTATGAACACTTTACACTTCCATATCCTCGTGGTCTTGCTAGGCTTAACAGAAATATATATTTTTTTTGTTATTATGTAGACATGAAATATCGAAATACGTACTGGAATAATTAATAAAATAGCTTTGCTTAGAAACTTGAAAAAATCATGAAAATGTTATTTTTTAAAGAAATTCTTTTATATTTTTCTAGCGTGTTTCTATTTTAAGCATACAACTAATTAAAGCATGTAAGAATAACGTGATATTTGCTTTTAATAAGAGCGAAATCCCATGACCATGCAAGGATAACGTTAGAGAGGCGGAAGAGCAACTTTTTATAATTTTAGATCTGGTAGCAGTTCTGCTCAAGGACAACATGAATGTAACTTACTACGCGTGACATAATTGTCTGAATTATTGTGACTCAGATCAGTACAGGTATATCTATATATCTATATCTATATCTATCTATCTATCTATATATATATATATATACGTTACAGAAAACTATAACGTTCCGATCTTTTGAAAACAATTGCTGGAGCACAGAATTCCTACTATTACATTCATGGATGTGATATATAATATTTTCACCTCTACCTTCATCGACGTTACTGAGGTATTAGTGTTTGTTACTCACCCATAATACGAGGGCTGTCTAAAAAGTATCCGACCTTTGGCCAGAAAAATAGTTGCGAATACCTGACAGATTTGGGACCCTAACCCCCTTCAAAGTAGGCCCCTTGTGCTTCCACACACTTAGCCCACCGATCCTTCCACTGCTGGAAACACCGCTGGAAGTCTTCTTTTGAAATGTTGTTCAGTTCCGTCGTCGTGTTCCGCATTGTCTTCTCTACTCTCAAAACGGGATCCCTTCAGAGGCGTCTTCAATTTTGGAAACAACCAGAAGTCACAAGGAGCCAGGTCTGGAGAGTAGGGAGGTTGGCGAACGGTTGTAATTCCATGTTTGGCTAAGAACGTGTGGATCAATTGGGATGAATGTGCTGGGGCGTTGTCATGATGGACGTGCCAGTTCTTCGCTGTCCACATGTCTGGTCTTTTGCGCCGGACTGCGTCACGGAGTCGCCTGAGAACATCTTGATAGTACTCCTTTGTCACTGTTTGTCCTTCCGGTGCGTCCTCGTGATGGACAATTCCACGGGCATCGAAGAAAACAGTCAGCAACACCTTGATTTTGCTTCGCACCTGCCGCGCTTTCTTCGGCCTTGGAGAATCGGGATGCTTCCATTGAGACGATTGTTGTTTTGTTTCTGGGTCGTACCCGTACACCCATGACTCATCTCCAGTTATCACAGAATTCAGATACCCAGGATCAGTGTTGGTGGTGTCCAGAAGGTCCTGTGCAACGTCAAAACGGGTGTCTTTTTGTTTCTGAGACAACAACTTGGGTACAAATTTAGCAGCCACTCGTTTCATGTTCAAATCGTCACGCAAAATTGCATGTGCAGAATCTTTACTCACTCCAACATCTTCTGCAATCTCCCGCACTGTCAAACGGCGATCTGCCATAACCAAATTTCGCACCCGCTCAACAACAGCTGCATTCCGAGCAGTTCGGGGCCTGCCGCTACGCTGCTCACTCTCGACTGATGTGCGGCCATCTTTGAATCGGTTGAACCATTGTTTAATTTGTGTTACACCCATCGCATCTTCTCCAAACACCTGCTGAATCTTACGAATTGTTTGGCTTTGAGAATTACCCAGCCTTTGACATAATTTGATGCAGTATTTTTGCTCAATTCGTTCAGTCATCTTGCGAGAAACACTAAATCCGACGAACACTACCAACAGCACCTCACTTCGCGACCACCAGCTCACGACTGGCACACGCGAACGAAGTGTAAAAATTCAAGCATGCGCATTAAGGTTCCTCCTTCCACCGTTCACGGTGGCGCCGCCTGAGAATCACTACTTTGCGTGGAAAAAATTAAGGTCGGATACTTTTTAGACAGGCCTCGTATGCTTTTTCTTTCTTTCTTTTCCATGCTTGAAAGCAAATAAATATACTAACATTTTCAAGAGTTTCCATGTCCATTTTTCTCCTATGGCCACCATAGCGAATATTAAATTGGTTGATAATGTAAGTAATATATCCAAACTGTTTAGAGTATAAAAACAAGCTTATAAAATAATTGCCACTTATTTCTCTGGTAAATTACCAAGCTCAGAAATCGCAAAAAGTTCGTCACTGCTGCACATTTTTTTTTCCTAATGTGTAGTTGTTATACAAATAGCATTTGTATTGAAGAATTTTAACGTAATGAGAATACAGTTTTCAGCAGCCAAATATACGGTAACAGAATACACAGTAGACACAATAAATCTATTTGCTTTTCATCTGTTTACTGCAGGTTGCAGCACTGGACATAGTTAATTTTCTGAAGGAGAAACCATCCGTTTTATTTTTTTTAAAATATTTGTAGTTGTGTGGTTATAGTATGAGCTTTGTAGCCTATTTTTATAAAACATTCCCAGGAATTTCAGATCATAGAACTTTTTTTTTTTTTTTTTAATATTAATAACTTTCTGAATGTGTTTTATATTCTTCTACATATAAGATTTAGAGAAATTCAGTTTTGATCCATAATAAATATAATCTTCGCTGCATATCGCTGATCGTATACACTTGAGCAGTCTCCTAGCGCGGAGGATATTTATAACAACTCCATGCTACTACTTTCTCAGAACAACATTTTACATTATAATTTCCGTCTGTGTAAATATTTAAGTCACTGAGCATTTTTTTTTTTTAAAGTAAAATTCCACCTTACCAGTCACAGTATCTGTGGTCTGTTCTGTTTTGCTGCATTTTCATCAAATTAGCAAATCTAATCTACCTGAAACATCATTAAATTGTTTTTTTTTTTTTTTTTTTCACCTTTGTCGGACTGACAGAAGGCTTAAATTAGCTTTTTAATTTATGTATTGCACACGTGAGCTACAGACACTGGATAAAGGAACTTTTGTAGTCTTTAGAGTTTGATTGAATAAAGCTATTGATACATATAGACAACAGTAGCCTAGATAACATAGATGAAAACTACAGTTTCCTAATCTATTTAATGAACCTTGAATGAAAACTCTGCTAAACCTCGGAGTGCAATTTCTGCCGTTCAATCAACTGTTATTTTTCTAGTACATTCTTAAGTACCATAAACCGCTACTAAACCTACGTTGGAGACAAATAAGCAATTACGAACTCAATACTTATTAAATCAACTCAATTTTCAACAGCTACTTTACTGACCTCTTCCAATTGGATATTTTGGGGAAACTCAACTCGGAAGAATAATATTAAGAAAGATACTAACAGTTCGGGTGAATAGGGCCCTAGGTAGTTCACAAGATTTTCTCATGGAGTGATCAAGTGTTAAAATTACGGCTGAGTGAGATAGAAAAGCTAATAAGTGTGAGGGAAGGGCGAATGTTGTAAATTTTCAAAATATAGTAAATTGTAAACTTACACGTTAGTACAAAACACAATAATAATTGTTATGTTTGTTCTGAAACTTATTAATTGTGCAGCTTGCAAAGGCTCGTTTCATGTATCTTGTCATCATACTCTGCCTCTCATTGGGCACCCATTATTCGTATTCAAACTAATCTTATCCTTCCAGCTAGTCTAGTGGGTCACCTTTTGTGCATTGGTGATTCCGAATTCGATTTCCGATTAAATGAAATTTGAACGCATCACAGTACTTCGGATTCCAGTTTAAACTGTGCGTCCACATCTCATATTGCCTCAGTGCTGAAAAGAACGTTAATCGCCAGTTAGCTAATTGTATTTGCTCAGAAAATATGTTGAGCTCATTTTCGTCTACTTCCGTTATAATTATTAGTGATGGTACTTTTGTCATTATGGTATCCTTCCATTTCAATTTTTATATTGTGCTGGCTCCTAGTGTATATATTTATTTCAAGCTACTTGTATCATTTACTGTAATGAGATAATATGCTACTGAAAATTTCATTGTCAAATAGCCGATGAAATAAAACTGTTTGCATTATCGTGTCCACTTAACCTTAGTAAGAAAGCGAGAATTAACTAATGTTGATCATAATGTCTATGTCAACAGGAGCAACTGATTGTAAATTATAAAATAATAGTAATTGTAGAATAATAATAGGGTTGCTTTTCCATGGTTGGTCGGTCAATTCGGAGGATAATGAACCAAGTACCAAGGCCCTACAGTTTATCATAGGATCCGAACTCCATGAATCCCCACCGGGAATCGAATATGAGTCTCCAGCCCTGAAAGATGTGTACTCTAACCATATTGCTACTAGGGTGCTCGGTTGTTTTTGCAATTAATAGTATCTGAGCTTTTAATTGTCTTCAGAACACTCACCACTGCGTTTTCTTATAAATAACTAAACAAAAAAAAAAAAAAAAAAAAAATGGGATTCGTGGTAGTTCAATGATAGAGCGCTCGCCTCTGGTGTGTGATGTTCCTGATTCGATCCAAGCTCGCATCTAGCGAGCTTTGTTGTGGGCATATACCGTATGCGTGGATTTTCTTGGGTTCTCCAGTTTTCTCCCACTTCCTTCATTTCATCATCATCATTCATCTCACTATCACAATCTCCCTTACCTTCGGTGCATAATCGACGGACGTTAAACTAATAAAAAAAAACTATAATTTTGGAAAGCAGTGTATTCAGTATACCTATATATATTTTTTAAATGCTGCTAAATGAACTAACAGTTTGAGGAACTTCCATGCACTTTAGTGCTCAATAATTTTGTCGTCATAAATTATACTCCGAGATTGTGATCTATTAGCGAAGTCCTGAAAACACATGGTAATTTTGTTGATTAATTTTCTCTAAATTTTGTTGTCATCTTCGTTGTCTTTGAAACATTCATTGAACTTCAAAAATAAATATTAAGTTCAGTTGCACAGCCAGAAATTTGTTGTTGGGAGTAAGGATGAAGATAGGTTGGTGTTATTCTGTTTTATGACCATGCTCGTTCAGGGATTTCATTTTTAGCTTCAGGGAGAGGGGCCCACCCCTGAGTTTGAGATTTATACACGTTTTAATCAATCTATCTATATATTAAAATGCTAGGTTTATATGTTTGTGGTCAAGAAAAAATTTATGTTTGTGGCCAAGAAAACTTTATATGCGTGTGGCCAGTTCCTTTCGACAATGAGATCAAAGCAAACAACAAGCTCTAGAAATGTGACGTTTTCTCTGGTCGTCTCCAAATTTTATGTAGATTTGACAGTTCTGACACAAATTTTCAAAAAATGAAAAAAAAAAAACTTGTCTGTATTTTTCTATTCCACATCTTAGGCGGTCTGTATTTTTCTATTCCACATCTTAGGCGTCGTTTTGACCCTATCTACCCATTAAAATGCTATAATAACAATTAAGAGTGACTGAGCTCCAACCTGTAACTTTAGCTTTCAAACCTTTGACTTATTGTGATTTCACGTTTATAACAAAGACAAATATTTTTAAAAAGGTGCACTTTAAATAAATTACTTAAAGAGATCTTTTTCTACAAAGTTTATCCTTTTAAATTATTGTTCAAAGCCTTTGCATTTTAATAAGCTTTCTCCGAAGGAAATGCAAATGAATTGTGCTGCCATCGCTGGAGTTTTTTAAACTATACGTTTATGGACGTTTATATGTTTGTGGTAAATCCTTTCGACAGTGAGATCTCGGAAACTAGAAGCTCTAGAAAGATGACATTTTCACTGATCGATTGCAAATTTTGCGTAGATTGTCCAGTTCTAACTCAGTATTTTGTTTTAAAAAAAACATGGCCATTATTTATTTATTACATTTTTACGGGTTCACTGGAAGTGTTGAAATTTAAAAAAAAAACTAAAGCATCATATCCTACCTATTATACATTCCAACACCATATAATTGTATATAGGGGCTGCATATCTCTCAAGTGTTTGTTTCATGGCCAAATTATAATGAAAAACGAAGGATAACAATTTCTCCAGTCTAAGTTGAATCTTTATTGTTTGGAGTGTTTTGCCCAATGAACACCATATATCACTGGCATTATAATTGATCGTATGTGTAATGTATTAACTTATTTTAAAATGTATAAAACGATAATCATGCCTGTTGTTCTGTATGGTTGCGAAATATGGTCTCTTACTCGGAACGAAGAACATAGGTAGAAAGTATTTGAGAACAAGATCCTGAGACGAATATTCGGACCCAAGAAAAACGGGAATAGGGAATGGCGGAATCTTCATAACGAGGAACTACATAATTTATCAAATCTAGGAGGCTCAGGTGGGCAGGTCATAGCCAGGATGGAAGAAAGAACAAACGCTTTCAAAATCTTAATTGGAAGACCAGCCGGAAAACGACCGTTAGGAAGACGTAGGCGCAGATGGGAGGACAATGGATCTCGCAGAAATAGGAATACAAAGTAGAAACTGGATCCAATTGGCTAAGGATAGAAGTCAGTGGAGAGCTTTTGTGAACGCGACATTGAATCTCCAGGTTCCATAGGCAATAGAGTTACTTGGTTTATGTATTTGATTACATGCAAGAAGAAAGAAAACAAATCATACATGAATTAAAAACTCCAACCGGAAGTAGGCTCAAATCTTGCAAACGGTGCGAGATATTGAAAAGGTAATCGAAAAAGATCTCTCCTTTACGGTATCTCTTGCCGATTTTTACCAAGACTACTTTCACTTGTGTCTGCAAAGGGACATGTACAGATGTGACGAATAACAAGGAGATTCATGTTCATATATGAATGATGCATTGTGTAAAGAGCGCAGGTTCAGCTAGTCTATCTATTAAAATGCTGCAAACGCTGTAAAAACGCCTGATTTCCAACCCCTAACTTTGAATTTCAAACCTTTGACTTAGGGTTATTTGTGATTTCACCTTAATAAACACAATTTTTTAAAGTATGTATACTTTAAATAAACTATTTAAATAACTCTTTTTCAATAAAGTTTATGTTTTAAAATTATTGTTCAAATCAGGCACGTAGCCAAGGGGGGGTCTGGAGGGTCCGGACCCCCCCTTCGAGACTGCAAATGAAAAAAACAAGGATCAGCGTTGAAAACAAACTAAAGGAAGCTTTTGTTCACTCTTTCTTATGAGGAAATTTGTATTACTTGCAATACATGGTTGCAAGGTGAGCGATATATCCCGGAAGAGTCAGGGAATTTGAAATTTCTAGAAAAGTTGCGGAATTCTCAGAATTTCTGCTACTAGTCAGGGAGATTTCAAGCTTCCGAAAGCATATTGCCGTTGTGTAACAGCATGGACATGTCTTATTATAATTTTTCGTCATCGCATCCTTGCAATATCAAACATGTTTCAAAAACAATTTTCAACTTCTCCTTTAACCTGTCATTTGAAACAGACAGTAGTTGACAGAATAATAAAAACAAAAATATACGTGGAAAGAAAGTTCTGTTAACATTTGATTCAACAGAAAAAGGAACGCAGATATTGTAAAAATATTTTACAAGACATTGTTGAGTATATACTTTTTATAATAGTGAATATGTACTTTTTATAATAGTTGAGATCATAATGAAAGGAAAATTGTTATATTTGAATAAACAGAGGAAGGATGTAAATATTGTATAATCTTTTTCAATATATTTTTTTTTTTTAATTTTACTCGGGATTTCTTCATAGTTTATTAAAATACTTACCAACATATCCTCACAAACCAATATATGTTGATAGTAAAGTAGTTAAATTATCGAGCTCCTGGGTCTTCAGAATTTCATGTCACGCCCCCCCCCCCCCCCCCCCGTTACGAAATCCTGGCTAAACGAACCAATATATGTTCCAGTAAAATTGTTTAGAATGATCGAGCCCCTGGTGTGATGACCACAGTATTTCGTCACGCCCCCCCCCCTTCACGAAATCCTGGCTACGTGCCTGTTCAAAGCCTTTGTATTTTAATAAGCCTTCTCCAAAATCATTGTAAATGAATTGTGCTGCCATCTTTGGAGTTCATTTAAACTACGGTATATGTTTCTGGACGTTTATATGTTCGTGGCCAGTCCTTTCGACAATGAGATCTTGGAAACTACAAGACCTAGAAAGATGACGTTTTCACTGACCGATTGCAAATTTTGCATAGATTGTCCAGTTCTAATTGAATATTTAAAAACAAACATGACCAATATTTGTTTATTACATTTTTACGGGTACACTGGAAGTGTTGAAATTAAAAAAAAAAAAAAAAAAACAACCTAAAGCATCATATCCTACGCATTATACATTCCAACAACACATAGTTGTATATATAGGGGTTGTATATGTCTCAGACGTTTGTTTCATGGACAAATAATAATGAAAAAGGAAGGATAACCATTTCTCCAGTCTAAGACGACTCTTTATTTTTGGAGTATTTTGCTCAATGAACACCATGTATAATTGACATGTAATTAATTGTGCATGTAACGTATTTGCTTATTAGATACTGCATGCAAGAAAAAAGAAAACATTGATCATAGATGAATAGAAACTTCAACCGGAAGTAGGCTCAAATCTTGCAAACGGTGCGAGATATTGAAAAAAATAATAGAAAAAATATCCCCTTTATAGTATTATCCTCCGCCGATTTGTATCAAGACGTCTTTCACTTGTCTGTGTCTGTAAAGAGACATGTACAGATGTGAGGAATGACAAGGAGATTCTTGCTCATATCTGAATGATGCGCTGTGTAGAGAGCGCAGGGTCAGCTAGTTACGAGTAGTTTAATATTGCCACTAGGATGTTATGGTTGATATCCTTGTGAGAGGCAACCAGTAGAGGAGCTATGTATAGCGGGTTGACGGACATTTCAGGCGCTTTGCTTTAATCTGAATGACAAAACCTATTACAAGCTGACAACTTTGAAGGTTTGTGGAACAAAACCAGACGTACTTGGATACGGAATTATAAGAAAAAGTATTTGCAATTGATATCTGTCACTTATCCAAGCTTGCCACAAACTTGTCCCAACATTCTATGTATTAAAATATTGCATTTAAATGTTTGTCTATAACAATTCACTCCCTCTGACAGTATTTTTGTTCTTTACTGGTATTCGTAAAGGAACGTAATCACTTATAGTGAGAAGTGGGAAGGAGATCCACGCTCATATTAGAACTGTGCGCTGTGTAAACAGCACGGGTTCAGGTAGTATGTAGTAAAATCCTACGTTTATATGTTTGTAACCAATTCCTGTTGACAATGAGATCTCGGAAATAGCAAGCTCTATAAACATGCCGTTTTCACTTGTCAATTCAAAATTTCGTGAGAATTGCAGGTTCTCATTTTTTTTTTTTTAAAGTACCACTAGTTTTCTATTCAACATTTTAGGAGTCATTTTGAGCATAGGAGTAACATTGTCGTTAGAGCTTTGCTCGGGTTGATATACTTGTGTTAGGCAACCAGTAGAAGAGCTACGTATAACGAATTGACGAGCATTGTAGGCACTGCTTTAATTGAATGGCCAAACCTACTGCATGCTTACAACTTGAAAGGTCTGTAGAGCCACAATGAGGCTTATTCTGATGGCTTCACAAGAAAAAAATCCATTTGACATCATCTGTCACTTCTCTAAGTTTGCCACAAATTCGCCCCAGTATCTCGTATATATTAATACTACACTCTGTGAGTCCTCCCGTCCTTGGCTTGTGTTTGTAAAATAAGTTGTACAGATATAGTGAAGAAGTGGAAAGGGGGCAGCCCAGGTTCAGCCAGTAGGATAATTTATTATATAAACAAAAAACGTAGAATGTCACTTCCATTGGAGGGTGTTGCCTCCTCCCTCCCCCTGAAATGCTGCTGCTGGGTGTTCTTTGATTTAAAAAGAACATTAATTTTTTAAAACAATGTTAAATTGTAGCGTTTATTGCATGGACGTATTATTGAAATAATAGACCACATTGAGTTGAAACTATATTAGTTAAGTCATAATTAATTTGCTTTTGTGTGCGTATATATATATATATATAATGTGTGTGTGTGTGTGTGTGTGTGTGTGTGCGCGCATAAGGCGTGTATGAGTCCATTGCTTTTGATATGACGTCGGTGCGTCACTACTGAATTACATACATCTTAAGCAAGCTTGTAACGCATCTTCCCTCGCCAAGAGTATAATCAGTAAACTTGGGAAGATTTTGTCAAAATATGTTCGAGAGAAGGAAGAAATCTTCAGATTACAGAATAGTCAAAAATAACTAATGCGCGTGTATGATTTGGTTGCATGTATTTTAAATTAACAGGTCTATATTTAAAGTAGATTCTCGGCAGGATATGATTGCGCAAAACTTCGTCGGAAGAGAAAAAGTAGTTGGGAAATCACAAACTACGTGCAGCTGAATATTTCTAAGCTTTTAGTAGGAATGGCATAAACATCAAAACGTGTTTCATCTCAGGGACGACGCGCGCATTTGGAGAGAGATCAGCATGTTTACTTGGCGTGCAGCCAGGACGAATCAGAACTCAGAGATATCACCAGTCTTGAATGAGTCAGAGTAGGGAACATTTGAAGTCAAAATTTTCGTGTGTAGTAGACATATTGACTGTGTAAGTGAGCAGGAGAGATGGAGCATAAAGGTTATGTATGGTTGTATTTACTTCCACCGACTGAACAAAGTCTCACATGTTTATGTCCAGTACGACACAACGCATTAACGGACATGTAACATTGAAAATATTTGAGATTATAGTATTTGTAGGTCTAATTGTTCGTGAAGATACAACATTGTTCAATAGGTCTCTCCTGTAAGTTTCCAAATCATAAAGACGACGTAATTGGTGCTATTATTTAAATTCTTTCAGGTACATTCAAGGTTGTACTCAAGGGAAAGAAAGAAACAAAGAGAGAACCCTGTGTGAAAAGTTGTATGAACTGTATGTCCGTTTCTTATACACTCGCAATACTCAAAAAGGGGCGTAGACCTTTAAAAAAATCTGGATGCAGTCTGTAACATATTTACTATTGAAGTAAAATTATAATATATTGCTTACGTGGGTAATATTAAATAATGTTTGTTAAGCAATCTTGGGCATCTCTGGCGGGGGGACGAGGGGGACGCTTCTCTCCAATATTTTAAAGTACAAAATATTTAATATTTTATTCTAATTTAATTTATTTACTAACGACAGAATAACATATAAATAATAATTATATTTATTTGTAATAGGCTATAATATTCAGGCTATGAAACGATTATAACGATAAACGATTGATATACCTCAGGGGGTCCGTGAAGATAAGCAGAAAGGTAACAAAGGTAACAAAATGGAAGAAGATAATAAACAGGTTGGGCTAGGGATAATAAACAGTACCATTTAAATAACTTTCTTTGATGCACCCCCCTCAAATTTTACATGCCAGAGACGCCAGTGCAAGCAATGGAGTTTAATGCTCATTCATATTGTTATTATCCTTGCTTGCCTGCTTGTTGAAGTTTGGCGTCTAACTGTATGAGACATGGACCCATAGTTTTAAGATATAATCCGAACCACTACCGTAATGCGTTCAAATTTTATTGCTCTGCTACCGAAACTCGAACCCGGGATTACTCTCATCCACGTGCTAGCCACGTCGAAGACTGTACACGTTGCAATATTCAGATGATCTCTATGTACATTGATGTTGTAATTACTAACTCAATAGGGGCTACTAGATTTTTCTGTTTAGCTGAAGCTATATTGATAGGCAAGTTTAAGCAACAAAGCAAAATTTATAACAACTTTGGGGTATTGGAGCAAAATGAATGGTGTCCACATTTCAAGTGATGAGGACTATATTTCAATGTTAAAATTGGAATTAACATATGCTTTCTGGTTTATATGTGTGGTAATGGAGAACTGTTGTCCTTGTACCGAGCATCAGTCAGAGAACTAACGAAGACATTAAATCTGCATTTTACCGTAGTTACCGTAGTTGGTTAATAATCCTGTTAGAGGAGAGACGAGTGTTCCGATCTTTTGACTGAGATTTATTATGGGATACACGATGTCTCAGTGGTAGGACAATCACCTATGGTACAAAGGATTCCTAGTTCGATCCCAAACCATGTGAGTTTATAATGGACAACATCATGTCTTTTTTCCGGGGGGGGGAAGGTTGTCCCCTTTCCTTCCAGAGTCTCCTTAACTTCTACTATCGTCATTAGCAAATGTTCACTTTAATAATCATCTCTCTCTCTCTGAAGCTTAAAAAGCATAATTATGGGTCTTGAAATTTCATTTCATTTGAGATTTGTTTTGATTATGTATAGTCACACCAGGTAGTTGACTTGTTTTATACGTTTGCTCAGAAAAGCATCAATTGAGAAACGTAGTCACTAGCTTGATTGCAGACAATGTGATGATGACCAAAGTAGTAGAGAAATTAAACGTAGTTTAATCCGAGGAATAGGCGTAATTACAGTGGAGACAGGCATTCCCTAGAACTATTGAGATATCGTATGGTCCTTGAAAAATCAGCGTCAATTCTCAGAAGTATGGGGCCATGTCCGGCCCCCTCTAACAAAATATTTAGTTACGAAATCGTCAGCGACAATACTTTTATTTGCTTTTGCTCTGTATTTGGAATAAGACGTGCCGATGGTTACGACTCCATGTACAAGGAAATACTGTAATACAAAATATAATTCTGTGTTATCTCACAAATTAATAGGTAACAGTTTCGTTTATCTTACATCTTAGTGTTTGAGTTCTTTATTTTCAAAGACATGTAATGTCATGACGATAATGAAGTCGTGAGAAAGGACTTCAAAATAGATAGAGCTTTGGTAACGGTAGGCCCTTTACAATATTTATAGGATAATATAAAATATTTATAGGATAATTAAGTACAGTATCCGGTGAAGTGTCAATAAAAATAATAATGGCATCTGTGATTGGATCAATTCCAAGATATCTTTTATTGACAACGCTGTTATTGACTTTTGCGATGCTTGGTGGAAACTCAATCTTATTGGAAAGTGAAAAACGAAAGTTACACGTAACAAAAGGAAAGAAAGAAAGAATATGTTGCACGTTTGAGGTACTTGTCTCTCGATAAATTTATCTTGCGGGTGATAATTATTATTTATTTTCCTGCCCTGCAGTTACGCGGTAGAACATTGTCGGCATTCTGTGCTCGTGGAAAGTACGTCACGGTGTCATTGTACGATGTGATTTTGTTATCGATCGTCGTCCTGGAACAATGTCACTGCTGTTAGCCCCATCGCGGTCAATGTCATACAGCCAAAAATGAAACAATTCAACAAATTCTAAATACTGTACGTTGACAATGCGTAATCCTTAGGTTTTGTTTTTCCCATGGTGTATAAGAGCTTGTTTAGTGGCTGTGTGCGCTGTGCTCTGAAAGTAGCAGAAACTTGCCTTCTAACTTATAGAGATCGTTCATCTAACTGTATCCCCATTCAATGCCATAGCAAGGGCATATTGGATTACCCGTCTCCGAATTTCCTAAAATGCGTTGGTATTTGTGCTATTTCCAATGCTAGTTTCTTTAACATTGTGATGCCTTGAAAAGAATTTTAAAAAGTGACATTTTGCATTCTTCCATATAAATGAGAATTTAACTTTCATCATTGATGTTATGTGGATACTTGATTCGTGAAAATAACAAGATACGAGTAATTTTTTCTCAAACTTCTCCGAGGGGAAATTTGTTGCGAAGCTACCATGTCGAGACAATTCGCTTTTTTCTCTCTTTGAACGGAGTCGTATGGACAACTTGGAAAAGTTAAATCTTGTACACTTTTAGCAGTCTAAAGCTCTAAGGGTAATCAATATTCATACCCTACATGTAATCTTCAAAATTGCAGTTGGAGTCGATTTTAGAATTTTGTGGGAAAAATCCCTTCCCCCAGCATGTCTGAATAAAACACTATTTTTAGTTCTGTGTTGTTTCATGTATTAGTTTGATCGTAATATTTACATATCAACCTGATACCCTGTTAGTTTAACTATCTGATTTAGTTCTCTTCTTTTAGCGTTGTGTGAGATCCATCTTAAATGGCGAGTTAAATATGCAGTCATACTTACATTTACCGTCTTAGCCATGGTGCTCTTATTTTATGTTTCTCTTAATTGCTTCTCTTAATATGCAAAGTTTCACTTCGAACATTTTCACATTTCTTCCTTTGTGTAAAAGTGTTTACGTTCCTTCTTCTTAACAAATGTTTATCGATGATCGAGTGATCTGAGGCATTAGAATTAAATTGGGATCGCAGGACAAGAGCACAAGTATTATGTATTGTCCTTTCAGAACTAGGATTTCCGTGTGGATACATCCTATTTACGGTGTATAAAAGTACAGCAGGTGGAAACACCATGCCAAGTCTGAAATTTGGCGTCTGGATTTCGTTTTTAAAACATCTTTTCTCTCTTCCTTCTCACAGAATGATATGACGTCTTATTACTCTCGTAAGGTAGTCACAGATTTAGAAAGAACAAGAGGGGACAGTCGTAGGAAGGTGGTAACATTATATACGCAAGTTACCACCGTCGGAATGGGTATGGCGTTAATTCTAGGTTTGAAATGGTAGTCCCACAATACAAAATTTTCGCTGGACGGTGGTGGTGTAGATCGTACTACGGATGAAACAGCATTACTTAATGTGGGGACGCGCGTAGCCTGGTAATAACAGTATTTACATTCCGACTGGATTATGCATTTTTCTCCGTGGTATGCCAATGATATTCGTAGCATGTAATGCCTCTATTTCTTACTTTTCTCTTCGTCAAGATATGTTTCTTTTTACAGGGTGTCCGTGAAAGTCCTTCCCTGATTACAGACATTGATAACTCAGGCTAGAAATAAGATAGAAATATGAAACTGGTGTTGAATTGTTTACAAATTATAAAAGTTTTCGTCACATCAGTACACTTCCACATGAGCACCCTTGGTAGCACGTAGCACATCTAGGCGATATTCAATTTCCATCCACACGTTAGCCAACATCACTGGAGGGATCGATGCAACGACTGTGGTTATTCGTTGCTGCAGGGTTTCAAGATCTGGTACACGTGTTCGGTAGACCTCATCCTTGACATAACCCCATAAAAAGAAGTCTAATGGGGTTATGTCAGGAGAGCGTGGAGGCCAAGCTGTTGGTACATCACGACCAATCCATCGCCCAGGAAATGTCCTATCGAGATAGGCACGGACGTCCAAACCCCAATGAGGTGGTGCACCGTCTTGCTGAAAAACGACATCGGGGCGATACTGAAGCAGCTGAGGAACAGCATACAGCTGCAACATATCCAGGTACACTGCAGATGTGATGGTATTCTCAGCGAAGAAGAATGGCCCGATAATTCGATCGTGCAATAACGCGCACCAAACATTCACCTTTGGACTGAACGAGTTGCACTTTGTAAGCACGAAACAAAAAACGTTTGTGTAAAATGTCATGGATAGAGCTTTTTGGCATCTGTAATTCACGTGAGGCCCTGCGCACCGATTTCTTAGGACTTCTCAGAAAAGACTGCCGCACAGCCTCCACCGTGTCTGCTGAGGTTCTTGGTCGACCAGACCTCGGAAGGTCAGCAACCGACCCTGTGTTCTTGAACTTCTCATACCAGGCTTTAATGCTCTTGACATCAGGTGGAGTCCTCCCAAATGTTGTCTGGAACTGTCTCTGCACCGTGGTTGGTGATCGTGTCTCATGGTACCACACGACACACTGTGCCTTCTCCTGGTTGGTTGGCATGGCTTCTTGGGCTTCTTACTTACGTCCTACAAACCTAAAACAAACAAAATTGAGACTTGGTAAAACAGAACAGAACAAACCTAACACAGACAAAAACTTTTATAGTTTGTAAACAATTCAACACCAGTTTCATATTTCTATCTTATTTCTAGCCTGAGTTATCAATTTCTGTAATCAGGGAAGGAGTTCTCGGACACCCTGTATGTTCAAGTCTGTCATAAAGTCAATGATTTTAGAAAATGTTAAACGTAACTACGTAGTTCAAATTATGACGGAAGTTCAGATTTTTTTGTGAAGTTACTATTGTCTTGCTCAATAAGCTTTTTACAGTGCTATAAAATATGCCTTTTTCTGTGTGTTTTCTTTTACAGTTTCCAAACTAACTGTAAAACACTATCAAAATTTGGGTTTCATAACGATCTTGCATTAAGAATGTCTTTGGTATTATATTCGTTAGGAATGTCTTTGGCATTATATTCAAATCTTTGTTTCCACTGATTCAAAAGATCAGAATTTTCTGCGTACAGCAAGCTTAAAGATCAACAACGTGCACGTAAAAAAACAGACACTTACAGGAATTATCGAACACACAAACGTTATCTCCAGACTAATAGTTACAAGCATCGTAAATTCCAGTATGAATGTCAGCCTACATACGTAAAGTGTACATGTATATAGCTAGCAAAGAGAAGTATAATAGTTCTTCTAGTATATTTTAGTTGCATCCACGACAATCCAATGTTAATCTTTCACAATATCTCTTTCTGTGAATTCTTATTTTTCAGGAGCGACTAACTAACGGAAATATTACGTTTCTTTCCGCCTATAGCTGTGCATATTTCCTTGAAAATTGAACATTGTGATAATATTAACATTAACAATTATTTGCAAATACATAGACACATATACATATACATACACAACATTTTATAGGTGTCTATATATAATATTACTCGTAATAAATCTTGAAACAGTTGTTTGTATCTCCCTCTCCAAAAAATCCCATTCTTCCTAAAAACTTACCTGGATCACTTTTAGAATCTGAAAAAGAGGACTGTCTGGATAAAAAGGATGTCTGATGTAACCATAATTTGGACCAAATTTGCGATTACCGTAATTTGATGCTGTTTAAGAGTGAAAGCAGAAACTGTCAGTTTACTGACTGTGGATGATATAATTAGTGATGAACAAATGCAAGACCAAGACCCGGGTGGTCTTGGTCTTGGTCTTGATCTTGATCTTACATATCCCGTCTTTTTCTTGGTCTTGCTTTTAAGAAATCTTATGCTTTTCAAGGTAAATTTTACTCTGGATATAAGGGATAATAAATTATACAACACGCCAATAGTAACGGAAATACAATGTATATTTCTAAATATAATATAGTTTACCCTCGTGTAAGTATGGTGATACTGTACAACATAGGCGATGACCTTGATTTTTTTTTTTTTTAATGGATGCCCATATTTCACTGCTTATAAGTTAAATCACAACGTTCCGTAATCTTTTCATATTTTTTTTTAAAAAACAGATCCAATACTCCACTGGTTCTCAAACTGGGGAGGCTACCCCTGAGACGCATGAGAAAACTAAGACGGCATAAATTACTGAAATATCATGAATTGCAAAATTATTTCTACACCCTAAAGGCGTCAGATTTTTTTTCTTTTCAATCACGATTAGCTAATCTTTGTATTGAACGAACTTCCAATTAAATATTGAGATTTTGTTTTACTGATTCTAGTATGTACTCTATGAGGCGCACACAAAAAGGATTTAAAAAATTGAAGGCTTTTAAAGCGTGGGTATGGACAAAGAAGGAGAGAATTAGCTGGGTTGAACGGAAAACTAATGATAAGGTGTTAGAAATAGTAACAATAGGAGAGAAAAGAAGAATTTTAGATGTAATTAGGAGGAGGAAGAGGAACTGGTTAGGATATTGGCTGAAGAGGAACTGTATTATAAGCGACGTGCTAGAGGGTATGAAGGAAGGAAATACAGGGAGAAGGCGAAGGAGACTGTAGTTGAAGGGAGGTATTAAAACAGAAAATTGCTACATCAAGACGGAGACTAAGGCCCACCGTGCATCGAAGCTTGTCAGTTGCAGCAAGTGACCTGTCAATAATGGTAGAATAACGATGATGATGATGATGATGATATGTTTAGCTATATTGGCCAAAAAAAAAAGAGAGAGAGAGAGAAAATTAAAATAATAATGATTATAATCAAACCTCTTAATATTTTTGAATAATATTTGAGTGAAACCTGAAAACTACTCAACTGTCTGTCTTTTGTGTGAACTCAATTTATATAAATACTTTTGACCTATATTATTTAGTTCATTCAATAATGATTGACACATCCTATAACTGGTGCCAAGTAGCAGTTTGAAATGTTTGTTGATGTATGCATTAAGATAAACTATAGTACTATCAAACCCCACTAAATGGTTTTGTTTCTTTCCGTGGGTAGCACATTGTAGCAGCAGTTGTTCCAACTTGTCAGGATGCTGGTGCACAGCGAAAAGACAGCATGGACAACGGTGGACAGTGTGGTTTCCCTGGAGGGAAGGAGTGAATACTTCAGACATCTACAACAAAGTATTAGCCGTATGTGGGGACACAGCACCAAGTCGCAGATCTGTGTTTCGTTGAGTATCCGAATTCAAAGAAGGCAAAGACAGTGCTGAGAAAAAAAAAAAAAAAAGCACTGGGCGTCCTGCAACTGCACGCAGACCAAGCAATGCCGCGCGAGTGAATGGTTTCATAATGGAGCACAGGAGAATCACGTTTGATGAACTAGAGAAAGAAACAAGTCTATCACGGGGTTCCCTCTACACCAGCGTTTCCCAACCTTTTTCAACTTGCGGCACACTACGGGGATAGCTTGAATTCTTGCGGCACACTCAAAGATATTATTATTATTATTTGTAGATATAAAGTACCATGGTATTTTTCTGTGATTATTGATTTTCTCACAGAGAAGAAAGCTCGATCACTGTTTTTCCCCTTGGAAATTATTATGCTTATTTTTCATTTCAATTTAAAACTTCAAAACAATTGCAATGAAATATAGGATTTAGATTTTTTTTTTTTAAATACAATTTCTGTTTCGAAAGCTGTATCCGATTTTTTATTAAGAAGGAAGATCACTCAAGAACGAACGAACAAACAAATCTCTTGTACTTTTAAAATTCAGTAGGTAATTTGTATGCACGTTTGATTTGCCGAGAGGATTGAATGATTTCTTTAAAATTTTAAGTTAGGAAATAGTCTGCAACAATAAAGAAGCAATAATGGTCATAACAATAATAACAAATACGTTTGTCCACATTAAAAATATACAGAAAAATAACACAGTATGAAACTTAAAATTGTAGATTCATAGTAGAGGTTCATAGTAATGTGAAATAACAAATATACAATTTTTCCCTATGTCTTGCAATTTATTGCTATAGAATTAATAATTTTCTTTCGATTTCCTCGCGGCACACCAGTGTGCCGCGGCACACCGGTTGGGAAACGCTGCTCTACACTATCATTCATGAGAATTTGAAGCTGCCCAAGTTGTGTGCACAATGGGTGCCTCATGACCTCACCGTTACACAGAAACAAAAGCGTGTGGAGATTTGCCAGCAGTTGATGCAACAGTACAGTGAAAATCAGACCGAGTTCTTTGAGCGTCTGGTTACCGTCGACGAAATTTGGTTCCTCTGCGAGACTCCAGAAAAGAAACGCCAGTCCATGGAATGGAGGCATACAGGAAGCCCTCGTCCTAAGAAGACACGGATAGAACTATTCGTGCGGAAACAAATGACGACCATTTTCTAGGATCAGGAAGGCATACTGCTGGTGGAATGGCTCCCTCCCAATACGTCCATCGACAGTGAGAGATACTGCAGTTCATGCGTAAACAACGACGACAAGGAAAATGGGGTCGTGGCGTTCTTCTCCAACACTACAATACACGGCCACGTGTCAGTCGCTAGACAATTGCCACAGTGCATGAACTAGGGTATAGTGTACTGCCGCATCCTTCATATTCGCCGGATCTGGCTCCTAGCGATTATGCTTTATTCAACACAATGAAAGAGGGCATGAGAGGTAAAAAGTTAAACACGAATGATGAACTCCACGCATTTGTCCGCCAATGACAGAAAGATACCCCCAAAGAATGGTTTGCTACACAAATAGGGAAGCTTCCAGAACGGTGGCAAAGATGCATAGACATTCTCGGGGGAGTACTTCTAAAATAAACTGGAATCGTTTGCTCAATAAATGGTTCCTGTGAAAACAAATTATTTGTGGTGCCAATCATTTCTGAATGCCCCAAGTGGAAATATAAAATAACGTCATCAAACTCTTAATTTATTTGAAATACTGTACAAAATCACTCTCACTTGTGCATATGGATTATTTATTGTTGTACAATGTTATATTGCTCAATCTTTGATGTGCCGTATGCCCAAGAAGGCTAAAAGTTATATTGATAATCAATTATTCAACATATAAGCATTCGCCCATGAAATCAAACTTGCGGTCATATGCACTAATTTTTGTCAATGTCATGAAAATGTTATTTCGATAGTAATTTTATGAGCACACATTAAAAATTTCCAACGGATGTTGAGCCACGGAGCCAAGGCCATACTCATATAGTCGGCACCTATGGTATACGGAATTACTGATGTTCAATACTGCATTTCTCTTTAGTTTTGGAAGAAGAACACCACTAATATGTTTTGAAGTGAAATGAAGTGTCTAGTTTAACGTCTCATGTTTATGCACCAAGGCTAAGGTAGGCTGTGATGATGAGAAATGAATGAAATGGTGGAATGAAGGAAGTAGGAGGAAACGGGAAAACACCGAGAAGAACCACGCACACGATGTTGTTCCACCAAAAAAGCTCACATGGCGCAAGCTGGGGTCGAACTAGGGACCCCATGCACCAGAGGTGAACGCTCTACCACTGAACCACTGCGGCCATAAGTTGTTTCAGTTTACTTTTCGCTTATCCACTTCTTATGGACAATAACTATTCTTCGTATGATTTTCCAAAATCTAATCATGGGCCGTCGTAAATGAATAAAATGATGACCAAAGTAAATCAGACACTGAAGTTCTTATACTTTATAACAATTCATAGAATTATGCTGTCGGTCATCTCGCGAACAACCGATTCAGAAAAACGACATACTGTAGCTATGCTGCAGGGGCAGATAGACTCATGGATTGCATAAACTACTAGGAACATATTCACTCCAGTGGCATTTTTACTGAAGCCAAGAAATTCAAGTGAAAGATGTAATGACTCTTTTCCCTTCCTTTTTATATTCTATATATAAAAAATCAAGTAGTACCTGTACTTGTGCAAGAGTCTTGGTCTTGCGGGTATAGTCTTGGTCTTGCACCCTTTGGTCTTCGTCTTGGTCCTGCACCCCTTGATCTTGGTCTTGGTCTTGCGTGCAAGTCTCTAGCACAAACTGCAAGACCAAGACTCTTACGCTCATCACTAGATATAATGCGATATCAAACTAATCCAATCTTATAGCTTGGTTTAGTTTTGTGTTGTGACCGTTTCAGCGGAGGACAGTGTCGGGAAACGGCATTGCCAACAGTACCAGTTTAATTATGCATAGTTGGTTGCTTGGTTTGGAGTTTAACGTTTAAGCCGAGGCTATATGAGTCCTGAAGTCACAGCTTAACGCGAGATTCGAACCACGTGAGCTCACACTGAAAACCGAACCCAGGTCTCCTGCACCGAAGGATACGAGGAGATCTAATTGTCGATAGGTAGCATTGTCGATCTAACATAAGTTGTCCAAGTTAGACCTCTGCTCCCTCTCAGTCCTTAGACCGTTCTGCTCGTAAGTGCACTGACAAATGAATGTGAAATTATATATATTTCTTCCTTTTTCTTCAGAATAACACTTTACAAACCATCTAATAAAATAATAATTTTTCATAATTTAATTCTGTTTTAACATCAAACCTAGCCCCTCTGGTTTACCGGTTCACATAAAATCACCGAAATCAATCAATATTGAGTCTAGTCAGTACTTAGATGAGTGATTTGTGGAGCAGCTTTGACAGTGGGACGGTTGCCTGGCGTCGTGAGGACAGTTCGGAAATCACCTGAACAACATAATGAATTCCGGTCAGAGAAAGTCCATTAAGATAAACAGTTTTCGAGGCGGGCATCACTTTCACGACCATTTTTGAGCCAAGATAGCCTAAACTCCTGTCTCGTGCACATCTCTAAACATGGCGAAATTTGGGAGAAACATTATTTATGATTAGTGAAACGTGTTTTTGGTTATATTTTATCGACCACTTTCTGTTTTACTGATATTCTCCCACTGAATCGTATTATTTTTAGTCAATAGGAGCCACGCAACCTTTCAGTCCCGGGCCTCCAAATACGTAAATCCCGTTTACCAGATCGGTGTCGCACTACTGAATACATCTCACTTAGTCTCTCTGCAGTACCACTAGTTACGGACGCGATCATCATCAGTGCTGCTGGCCATGCTTTCATTTCTGCATCTGCTACTTCTCGTCACTTTTTCCAGCTGTGCGCTCTGCAGTTTCCTGTGTGCAATATCCTAAAAATAAAATAAAATAAAATCTCTTTTCGTGGCTCTTCTTTTTTGAACACACCGTATACTCTTCATCATTAGAAGTGTATCTGATTTCCTAACATAACGAATTTTTTGAAGTCCGATGATTTACGATAAAAAGTGACTTATCAAGATAAGTTGAATGTTTCATAGTTTAATCTTTTGTATTTTTTTTTTTTTAAAGTTATTTCAGTTGTTCTCCCATGCGCAAAAACTGTAAATTCGATTTTTATCGCATTACATGAAAGTCGTAATCCCCTTGTCCCGAACGAGTTTTCTCGAACTTATAATCTTCTTCTCTTCAGTAATGTACCTTAGTTTTAGTAATATATGTAATCAGAGCAATGCTACGGTCTTCGAAAATCGTATTTCATAAAATGACTTTATCTACTTGAGACTGTTAATGCTCCTTACGATTGATGCGACAAACGTAAGCCATAGATAGTTCCAGCAATAGCAGGCTTGAATCAAAGGCAGTAATTTCGTCAGGATGAGTTCCTTGGTGGCATAATCAGTCAATAGGGATGCTTAGCGTTTTTCGCCTTTAATATAGAAGCACTGGGGAGCTCATGGCTATGTGAATAGCGTATCGATTCCCTGTGGTAGATCACGTGCTTCGGATCACACGTGAATCTGTAGGTCCACATCTTATGTAGCCTCGGTGCTGAACGGGACGCTAAACTAAAATCAGTTTAATTCAGGAGCACGGGTTTAATCACAGTGTGAATGCTTCTGGTTCGGCTGTAGGCCCATGTCTCAGGTAGCCTCGATGTTGGAAAGGAATGTGAAACTAACAATATTTCGTTAGAAACTGATTTCTGCGAGGTTGCACTACTGTATAGAACATACGGAGAGCTAATTTTGATCAACCAAGCCCCTGACGATTAAATTAAACTGTATATCGATATTATTTCTTTCTGACGAATCTTCGTATAAACACCAAATATATTAAAATTGAATTAATATTTTACTTCCAAAATTGAATTAATATTTTGCTTCCTATGTAGGTATATTCTACTTGCTTCGCCTTTGTAAAGTAAATGCGACTATGCGATGTCTTTGATAATAATTTTTACACGACAGCTTAGACATCATTTAATAACAATAAATTTGTATCTGATCATTTGATTAGGACACAAATACACAAATTTAGCTAACTATTTTAAAAGCAACAACAAAACACCTCCCGCGCTTGCTTTTGCCTTTCGCAGTGTTGACACACGCTGGTATTGTGAGTGAACAGAAGCCGAACGTAAATCATGGAAGATTTATATGACTATCCATAAAACTTCCAATAATTCTTAAGGTAGTTGTTAACTTACTTTTTGCTTCTCTTCTATTTATTAGTTTTTTTTCCTTGAAATATCAATGACTGAATGAATATTTAAACGGAAGTGTGATTTAAAATAGTATCATTGTATATCACTGCTGTTGAAACGTTTTTCCAAATCTCTTTGCTAAGTTATTTCAGCGAGTGAGAAACAATAGTACATCATAGCCACATATGCGTATCAAACAACCCCACCATTTGTTTCAGCCACTTTGAGACATATTCCTTAATGTCTCTCTGTTTGCTATTTGACGGAGATAGAACTTTTCTCCCCAGTTTTGGACAATAAAATTATTTACAAATTTGATTCTACCATTATTGCTATTTAACAAAGCTATCGCTGACCCTATATTATTTCTATATTTTTCTGCACCATGAAATGTATATAAATTCTTATTAATAAGAAAATACTAAACCTATGTTCTTTTAATTCTAAAGAATAAACAGCGTTTCAGTTCAGAGCTTCGGTGGGGTCCGGGCCCCTCCTCCCGGGATCTGCGCCCTTGCTGGTCTCTCGCGCCTGCAAACAATAAGTTCGTTCGGAACATAAAATTTACCACCAAACATTCAACCAGGAACTGCTCGATTGAGTGTGAGGTATCCAACAAATAAATAGTCACACAAAGAAAAATATCAAACATTTGCATTCATATAAGCATTTCATACAAGACTGCAGTGAACGCGGAATAATCTGTGTGTTCATTTCCTTAAATAAGAGACAGTTATGATGTGCAGAAAATGTTTAGCAGTCACTGTGCTGTGTTTTGCTCAACTTGCAGAAAAGAAAAATTGTAGTGTGATTGCCAAGCGAAACATAACACAACGTCATCACGTGATAGAATACAAAAACTGGCGTGATAATAAACTGTTTCTGTTCTTTGTAATCAGATTATAGCATCACGCTGCCAAGCATTAACACTATGTGCATCAAACCCATTCTGAAAAAACTGTTACTAGTTAGTTTGATTGGAATATATATAACATCGTGGTAAATGTGCTTGACTTTAACTTACATTTTCGTACAACTGCGCAAGATTTTATTGCATAGTGATTAAAATATATGTTTCATTCGATTTCGTAATTAGAGAGTAACAAGCTTTTTTAGAGCTCATGTAAGTTATAGTTACCACAGCGAAACGAAAGCACTAAGCGTAAGACTATATATTTTTAAAATTATTGTAATGTTGCTTTCCATCTGCTGCTGAGACGATAAAACTTAGTATAGTTCTCTTTCTGCCTCATATTTTTGTAACAGATATTATGGAACATATTAGCAATTCTGAGCTGTCTATAGTACCAGTATTGAAACAATATTCCATCATTAATCTTCAAACGCCGAAGGACGCAACTGTTGCGTCAAGTCTTTAAACTTAATAGCTCAGCCCCGAATCAAGCTAAGAACATTGTTTTGGTATCAGTGTGTTCCTGAACAATGAAGCTTGCCGCCGATATGCATTTTATGTATATTGGGTATACCACGGAGGAGAGGGTAGTGTAAAGTTGTTTTCTGCATGTGTTTCTTTGGGAGGCATTCCCTCCATAAGAGGTACAGTAATAAAAATTGATATGTGAAGCAACGAAGCAGTCCACTGCACGTCAATATCCTGCAAAAGTACTTGTTGCATATATGGGGGGGAGTAGAGGAGGGGCAAAATTGGCCAGTTTTTGTCTCCAGGGAAGATATATCTTTTTCATATTTTTAAAGGATTTTTTCTTCTACAAAAGGGCGGGGATTGCTTAATTGTTACCTCATTGGAATCTGTGATCCATAAGCTATCCAGCGATGTATAAATCATGACTGTGATAATTAGGGAGGTCACCGGGGCCGACAACGTGAAGGTCTGCAACAGTCCGAAAGTGATATACAGGGCGTGCTTATAGGAATTGTGTTCTGATTTTTTTATCTCGCTTTGTATTGAATTACAGTGGCTACTATTTTTTAAATATTATTGTTACAAGTATATTGCCTACACATTAGCTTCATTTTGTCAGCATAGAGTGACAATAAGAATTGCCGGGAGGCCCCCAAATTCTATTTTTTCATACTTTTAAGGATATTTTGTTTCTTGTACGAATAGAGTGGGAATTGCAGAAGTGTTACCTCATTGGAATCAGTGTTCCATAAGCTTTCCAACGATGTATGAATCATTACCATGTGATAATTAGGAGTGTCACCAGCTTCCCTAACGTGAGAGTCTACGATTTCGTTAAAATCCCTGCCCGGTGTGTAAAGGTTAACAAGTAAGCTATATTTCATGTTGTGAAACTACGGTAGACTTTCAAACTGTGGTACTCAGTATTAAAACCGGAAGTGATAGTTTACAGGGATAAGATTGATTATGAAACGTGTTCTTGAGATGCTGAATCGATACTAAAAAGCATTTTCTTACTACTTATTATCGCTTTTGCTCAAAGGAGGTCAGAATTAAAATCGAAAGTTATATAAGACTAACATATATTACCCGCTTCGGTCTGGGTTGAAATAAATAATTTAAATGCACACTGATACTGCTCATTTTGAATCATTTTAATGTATGTCACCCCTCCTCATTCCCCAAGTGTCAGGGCTGAAAATGGACTTAAACAGCATCAGAAGTGTCATTGTTCACCTCGGCGACCGCAAGAACTATAGATTCAACACTAATATCTGTCTTTTCTTACTATATATATTATAATCTTGCTATCTTTTATCGTTTTTTGTTCTATGACTATTAATAGTGCGTGACCGGAAATCGTACATTTCTACCACTTCCGGTTGGAGAAGAGAAATAAGGACTGAGGTGGAATCTTGGAAATCTGAATCCAAAACTTGTTTCTTTCTATCTCTTGCCGTTTTAGCTTTGACACTTGTCAACAGATAGATGGACAGAAATAACCGTTCTATAAATTTCACATACTTATGCATAGCAAAGTGTGGAAGGCAAAACAGAAAATGTAACTCTCACTGCTTAAAATACCTATTTGCCAATTTTTTTTTCTTTGACTGGCAAGCAAACAATAATTTTAGCCAAAGCTGGAGGTGGTTAATTACGATGTTCAACCCTTGGAATGTATGTGCAGCCTGTAAGGCCATTGTTGCCAAATCTTAATGGCAAAATGTGGCTAAATTCAGCGCTGGAAGTCGCTAAAACAGTTATTTGTCAAATTTAAGCCTAAAAACTATTTTAAAATCAATTTATTATTATTTTCGAAACACAAACATACATACGTAAACGTAATTAATAAAAGCAGAAACCATGTAAAATGGCTTAGGCGAAACCGGGGTATTCGCGAACACCGAGGTAGTGCCGAACACCTTAGTTTACGCCCAAGGAAGCCTGTTAGAAAACAGTTTATTTTGCTGCATGCTAGCAGAGAGACCTGGAAAAGTGTAGCATAAATTTGATGAGTCAGTTCAGTGAATTGCCAGGAAGGAGTTTTATTGTTTTTGTCGGTTCACTTATAAAGTTGATTCAACTATCTGGGCAAGATAAGTTGGCTCTTATCCTACCTATATTGTTACAGATAAGGATATATATTCTCCTATATTTGAGCATTAGTTCTTTGTAATCTTACTAGCCTGTATGTAGTCAACAATTAGTTTCAACTATAACAATAAAATGGCGTCTCATAGGGAAATGCCAGACAGAATGTTTGCCATTACCCCGGAGTGTTCGGGATTGCCTTATGTTGTGAAATCAATTATCAAAAATATTTAAATATTATTTTATTGAAAAGTAAATAATAAGTTAATGAAATTGATTTGGGAAATAGATAATGTCTTGATAATAAGCATCATTAACTTTATTAATTACAATAGCTTGCTGTATTTATTAGTTATGTTTGTAATTATAATTCTTATTAAAGATTTAAATACTAAATAACGGTATATTTTTAATATATTTTAATGCCTTTCGCTTCTTTCGCAAAGGAAAGTTTCAAGTAAACAGTTTGTTCAGGATTACCCCGACCACAGGGGCAGTCACGAACATAGGTATATTTTTGAAACATGCCATTGATTTGTTGAAAAATGTTACTTTTGACTCTATTCTGCACTTTAGTAAACAGGAAAACTCTCAAGTTCTTTATATACAAGAAATCTTAATTGTATCTGAAAAAAGAAAAAAAGTTCGCGAAACATTTCCCCTATCTATAGAAACACAATCATCTTCACCATAACCTCTTCTTCATGCTTCGGATTTTGAAAGTTGTTGCAGTTTAGGAAGGTTGTTGCAGTAGACACCTGCTATAAATACGGTACTTTTACTCAAATGTTATAATGATAGCTACTGGTATCTCATATGAATGGCGGCTCTTTCCCGAGATTCTAAGTGAATATCGTATTTCTAGTATAGCTGACACAGTTTCCACTTTCAATCAATATCTCAATTTTATCTTAAAAATATCTAATTGGCTATTGTAATTAAATCCAATCTTGCTAAGGTTGTGTTGTCAGTCACCACGAGCCATCTGGAAATTCCAGAAGTAGTCATACATGATGCATTCAAATGGCGACATGAACCACACGCGTTATTTCCTAATTATGTGCGGTAGCACTCACATGATTGCGTTCGATTTGTTCATTTTGATTTTGCGTTTAGAGAATCTTTCAGCGGCGAGGCTTTGAGATGTGGACCTACAGCTTAACGTAGAATCCGAACCACATGAACTACCATTGGAGATCGAACCCGTGTCTCCCACGTCAAAGGCGCGTACGCTACTTAGCCATGAGAGAACTCTCGTTTTGTTCATCAATCTCGTGACATTCGCTCAGTAAGTTTTTTTTCTTTTTTTTGTGTGTGTGTGTGTAAAGGACAAGCACTAAATGAATTCCTTAGTTTTGTCGCCAAGACAAGTCGCTGAAGAAGACGTTAGTACCTTTTGTAAAATTTTAAAAAAATCGCCTCTCCAAATCCGCCGACTTGTCGCTCAATTTGCAACACTGTGCAAGATGTTCACACACCACCAAGTGTCCGTAAGACAACTGGAAATCAAAACTGCTATGCAAATGTTGCCACTGTATCATTGAACTACCTCTGAGCTGTAAGGTCATAATTCTTTCTCCCCGAAGATAACCTTTCTGTTGAACAAATTCTTTGTGTTGTATTCGGGCCTTGCGGAGCCTTATTATTTGATTTCATCAACCACTTGTCTACCAGTCGCTCATTTACATTCCAGTCTACAAGTATGTGGACATGGCAACGAAGATTCATTTTTTCATACGTTTTATATTTTTATATACGTTTACGCGTTTTTATGGAAGACTTTATCGTTGTTATCGATGTTATTAAAATATATGACAAAAATGAAGAATTCAATTAAACGAAAAAAGCATTGTAACTATGACTACTATACACTTAAAAACCGATGGACGATCCTGAGCGTCCATCCCTTTACTAACGTTGAATCCGCTGGACGCTCACGAGCGTCCAGGCATTTAAACATTAAAAAAAAGGATATATAAACTTAATTTCAGACTTTTTAAAAAATAGTCAATTTCCTACTCGTTTGTATGATGCAGGAAAGTCTTCATTTTGATATATTTTAATACTTTTTGGGGCAAAACTTTTTGGCAAATGAAAGGGTACTTTGCAAAATTGAGGCAAATAGGTACTGTACAGGCAGCAACAAATTGACAAGGAAAAAAGAAGGGACCCTTGAATAATTTTATCTGGATGTATCAGTATATTTGCATACATTTCACAAAATTTCTTTGACTAAGTACAAAAAAGAAGCAAGATATGATATTTTAAAATAACCCTTGATTTCTGCCGGACAGGGCGGTTTCGAAATTTGAATCCCCATCGGCCTTTAAGTGTTTTAACCTTTCTATCAGTTTTAATCCACTATGTCTTTCAACTTTTGTTTCATAATTTATGTTCCTTGTTTAGGTATTCTGATGTAATCCATTTCTTTCCAAATTAATCATATCGAGATTTATTTTCTTTTTCCTTGCACGTTTTGGGTTATCGTTATAGGGTCAATCCATGCCAAGTGATCGAGAAAAAAGAAAAATTGCCGCTCGACCTTCTCAACAAAATCTGTTTGTTTATTTATTTTTTTTTTTTTTTCGTGAATGTTTATACTATATCAGGGTACTTCGAAACCACAATTAATTATTTTTTAAAAACATCTCGTAGCGACGCAGCTTCTGCCGTCATTTTGCATTTTCTCGATTTCTGGCGTTTACGTTGTTTTGAATATCTCAGCATGTATTTGTCCTAGTAAATTGAAAATTGCTGGGCGTGTCCAACTTGTGCAGAGCTAAAACTTTGTCCTCTTAAGATTTTTACCTAAAACCGCTTGAAAGGGGAAAAATCAGGGCCTACAGTAGCAACGTTTTTGGACATTGAAGGCATGTTTGGGAAGAGGAAGCAATTGACGTAGAGGTCTGAATTCGTGTGCATGTAGTCTGGGGTCATAAGTTTATACTTAAAAAATTGAAGACCTGTAGCTGCTCCCAAAGACCTGAAAAAATATCATAAAGTTGGGGAATTATGCCAATTTGCCATATTTCACTGTCCAATACCTCCAATAAGCCTGGATAAAAAAAAAAAAAAAGAAATTTTGGGAATAGTTACTCCTTTAGCATACCTTAACACACAACAAAGCGCGTTTTGGGTTTTTGAGCACAAGGGGGTCAAAGTATTAAGAATGAAGTCATCCTGTGGGGGGTGTTTTGTTCACAAATTCAACTGGAAATTCGTTGTTGTGAAGTAAAATAAAGTAGGATAAATGGCTAATCCAGTAACGGCTCTCAGGCTAAGTACTGATTTCTCTTGCTGCTTGCTATTTCAATAATATTCTGTTCTGTTTATTGTTGTTTTCACTGTCAACTCACGCAGGAGACTATTGTCCTTTCGTTAAATGTACATTCCCCAGTCAGTGTTTATAGTGAGTGAGTGTTCACTGACTGGGGAATGTAGATCAAACGAAAAGACAACAGTCTCCTGCTTGAGTTGACAGTTAAACAAGCATAATCATGTTTGAATATCATTAATTTAGCAAAGAACAATGAATACTTACGGATTTTTGCCAAGTGTGCATTTTGACTTTTCTCGCCTTCTGCTGATAGCGGCATTCTCGACCAGTGCTGCTGTGGGTGATAAGACAGAGAGTCACAATTAGAGGAAAGAAACAAGCTTGAGAGCCTTGACTGGACTAGCCATTCATCCTACTTTATTTTACTTCACAATAATGAATTTCCAGTTGAATTTGTGAACAAAACACACCCCTTGTCCTCAAAAACCCAAAACGCGCTTTGTTGTGTGTTAAGATACACTAAAGGAGTAACTATTCCCAAAATTTCAGATTTTTTTTTTATCCAGGCCCATTGGAGATATTGGACAGTGAAATATGGCAAATTGGCATAATTCCCAAACTTTATATTTTTTCAGGCCTTTGGGGGCAGCTACAGGTCCGCAAATTTTTGAGTATAAACTTATGACCCCAGACTACATGCACATTCAAATTCAGACCTCTACGTCAATTGCTTCCTCTTTCCAAACATGTCTTCAATGTCCAAAAATGTTGCTACTGTAGACCCTGATTTGACCCCTTTCAAGTGGTTTTAGGTAAAAATGTTAAGAGGACAAAACTTTAGCTCTGCACAAGTTTGACACGCAAAATGGCGGCAGAAGCTGCGTCACTACATGTTTTAAAAAATAAATAATTGTGGTTTTGAAGTATTGATATAATATAAACATTCATGAAAAAATTAGATTTTTGGGAGATGGTAGAGCGGCACATGCTTGATCATTTAGAATGGATTGACTCTATAATGTTTGTCAGCTGTAATAGTTGATTCAAGTATTAGTGATCTATCTTAAGAAGAACACGTGAAGAAAGAAAAAAGAACGCTTTTATTTGATGCTTTATTTGCCCCCATATTTCTTTACATGAAAGCTCTTTGGCTGTTCTAAAACAATTTGGGACAACAGAAGAATCGCAGATTTTTAAAATATTATTATTTTGTGTTTCCTGGTTCATATCTTAAATCAGATGATAATACTATTGTTTTGTCTTTCAGGAGGGCGAATTCACAAATATTGACAGAAACACAGACTGGATATGGGAATGGAGCAGTAGACCGGACCAGTTACCTCCAAAGTGAGTATAAATTACACCTGACTATGTAACAGAGGGTATTGCCAATTGTAATTCCTCCAGACGTGCGAATAGAAGAGAAAATTGTTTTACTTGTATTGTCATTACATTTCTTGAAACATTTACAATGAAAACTTTGTATCTTCACAAAAGCATATTTTATAATAATAATAATAATAATAATAATAATAATAATAATAATAATAATAATAATAATAATAGAAGAAGAAGAAGAAGAATGGAAAATGACCGAAAAATTTTGAAGACTAAGTGTTATCGAGAAAGAGTTGAATCTGTCCTGGTGACATGATTCAAATAAGTTTCCTCGGGCTATCAGCCACGTGAAAATATTACCTTCCGACATTTCGAATTCAGGCATTGCATTCATCTTCAAGGATAGATACGAAGAGACCGGGGATTATACATATCCATATATCTCCGGTCTCTTCATAACTTTCCCTAAAGATGAATGCGATTTTTACATTCGAAATGTCGAAAGTTAATATTTTCACCTGGTTGATAGCCTGAGAAAACTTAATTGAATGAATAAGTTTGGTTCCGTGTAATTAGTGTTATGTTTCAGTTCCTCAAATTACGTTACGTCAGGCGGCGATACATTTTTTAGGATAAAAATACAGGAGGAGCCAAAAGTTGAGTCACTATTACAATCACAACCAACAAAAGAAGTGACACGAGGCATTACGATACTGTAAAAAGTATACCATAGTCCATTAAAGTCTGTTTTTATTAGTGGATCTTTGTTGCCCGCAGGATATCAGGATGATATTCTTCCTCCACTCATACGCAGGAACATCCTTAGCATGGATCTGGTAGAATTGTCCTAAGCTCTCCCAATGGAAGAAAATCCAGTGGGATGATATGATTGAAATCTGAAGATAAGAGAATCAAGAGATTTGTCCGCTATGGCCTATCCGCTTCCCAAGAATGTCTGTTGACGATATTCAAGCATCGTTGGATCAATGAGGGAACGCACCGATGTTTTGTAAAGCTATGTATGGTTGCTATTTTACTACCTGTGATGGAATATATTGTGTACATAAACATTCCTTGTCCTCACAGAAATGAAGAAGAATGAACTTAAAACTTTATTGTGCATTAGCCCACACCATACATTTACCTTAGAGGTACAGCGAATGCGATCAAGAATGACCTGGGGATTTTCAGAACCCCAAATCTGTACGTTATGACGATTAACATGTCTTGAGACTCAAGACGTTGTTTCATCTGAAAACAAAAAAATAGTTTGTAGTTACTAGGGATGGCCAGATCTTCGATCCGGAAATTCGGATCTTGGATCCGGATATCCGGTTCCTGGATGCGGATTCGAAATTTCGGATCTTAGATCCGGACCCGGATATCAAGATTCCGGATCCGAAATTTCGGATCTTGGATCCGGATTTCTGGTTCCTGGATCCAGACCGAAATTTCGAATTTCAGATTCGGACTCCTGTTTTCAATATTTTAGGCCTTAGATTCAGACCCAGAAGTAAAATATCCATATTTATAAAATATATATAAAATTTGGGTTTCTCATTGAAAATAGTTTGATACTTGTTTAAGTGTTTTTTGATGTTTAAATTAGAAGGGGCAGGGAAGATGTAGAAAGTTAAAAAAAAAAAAAAAAAAAAAAAGTGGAAATTGCAATTATTGCAATTAGTATAATAATGCGTATATCTCGGAAACTTAAAAGGGTTAGAAACATGGAATTTGGTATTTGGACTCCTCACTTAAAATAATTAGATACGTATTTCAACGTTTTATATATATATATATATGGCCCAGAAGGAAAGAATAAGGACGGGAAGAAAAGATTTTTATATCTCGGAATCCTGGAATGTTAGATAATGAAACTTGTTATTTGAACAAAAATTCGTTATATTTGCAGGCGTATGATGTGCGAGGCCGTAGACCGAGCAAATTTGTGGGCTGGGGGGGGGGAGCCTTCACGTACTTGCACTGAAATTCGGTATATCTCGGTATACCGGAATGTTATTACATACAACTTGATATTTGAACTGAAATTCGGTATGGTTGTAGGTTTACGAGGTGCGAGGCCGTAAGCCGATCAAATGAGATATCAGAGTGTCTAAGAGCGAATCCCCAGACATTTCTTTTTAAATTGATTATGATTAGAGGCTTTTGTGGTGCGAGGCCCAACGGGGGTCTAGTGGCGAAGCCCAACTAGCCGCAGTCTAGTAAGTATATAAATGTATTTGCGTAATGACTGGAAATTGCATGTATGCCTGTGGACAAAATTGCATAAGTAGCCACAAGAAATGACAATCCTTTAAAATAAAAATTTTAAAAAGCCAACAAAATGTACTCTTGAATGAGTTGTATAAAATTATGTTTGCGCAGGGGCGAATCCAGAACGGACTCCTGGAGAGGGCGGATGGATTCTTAGGGGGGCAGTTGGGGATGCTAGCAGTGAAAAATTACTTAGATGATCTGAAATTGCCACAAGTTACTATTAAAGTACAGTGTTCATGGTGCTGCTGGGTAGGAACGAACGACTTTTGGCCCTCCTCCTGGATCCGCCTATGTGTTTGCATGAATGATGTAGCTCCTCATACAACCTATGCAGACAATAGTGGTGGATTACTAATTATAAAGATACATGTTACTGCTCGAGGCTGCATATGGTATTTTGTATACACATACAGCTACATTAATTTTGATACATTAATTGTCATTCAGAACTTTATCTCTACTACAATTCTTAATACTAACTGGGGTGGTACGGTCACAGAGAAACATATTTTTAAAGAAAGAAAACAAGCTCATCAAGAGCAAGAAAAGGAAGTTGCTCCTTAATTTGATTTTATCTATATTTTATGGGCTGTTCTATTAGCTATGGCCTAGCCCATCACGACTAGGAAATGGCCTCATTCAGTGACCACAATAACTCAGAAAGAATTAGGAAAGTAAGCAGCCTGAGCCTAATGAAGAAGCTTGGGCTTGAGACTAAGGTTTCATCGCAGCATTTGACTAGTGTTACAGAAAACAAAGGACAAATTTCCATCAGGACGACCGCTTTAAAAAAGATTTACTACCTTCTCGATCGAGTATTTCCGCTAGAATCGAATCTGACAGTGAGATTGCTCTCACCAAAGTCGGCAGTTTTAGTCAATCAAATTTGGAGTAATTGTGATATATTAAGGCACAAAAACCAAATATGAACAGAATGAAGAGAACGCAAGGCTGTCACACGATCACATACCACAAGTGTCTTAAAATCTTATTTTAAGCATAGGATTGAAAATCACTGCCAATAATTTCGAAAACTTTGCTGATTCGGAACACCTGAATTTTCTGACACGGAGTTTCGGATTCGGATATAAGATCCGTTTTTTCGGATCCGGATTCAAGATCCGTTTTTTCGGATCCGGATCCAAGATCCGAAATTTCGGATCCGGATCCAGTGTCCGGATATCCGGATCTGGCCATCACTAGTAGTTACTTACGGTCTTCAGTGACTTTGTCCAACATGGAACAATCGAATCCAAAACGCAAAGGACATTCATTTGACTTGAGTTCTTTCACGATGTAAACCTTATAAGCTTGAGGCTCAAGCTTATGCAGGGTTATATGAACAGTTATTTTTGGATACATGTGATTCCTGCGGCGCACAATGATTTGACTTTGTGCGTCGTCGATGCAGCTTGCAAGCTGTCGATAGCTTTGTTCTTACATTCCTGGTGGTCCACCCCACGGCGTGTCACTCACCATCATCCTAAAGTTTTCTATTTATTTCAAAATACTGGATTTGGCGGGAAAATCATGTTAATTTTAACGGCGAAAGTTTCTTTGTACGGCAGTTTCTGGCTTTTGTGTCCGTGTACTACCACATGCTAAACTTTTTTGTCAGTCTGAAAGGAAAGCAAACAATATTGAAAATTAGTTACATAGAATAGAAACAAAATTTGGTGAGCTGTAGTACATTTGACAAGGTATGGTTATTGTTATTTGGTTTGGAAGTCCTGACTGTAACTGTAACAACACTTTTGGAACATTCAATATACTTAAGCGATTATTACGAAATATAACTAGTTTTTAAATCTTTAGAGAAAACCCATTTTACAAGTATAGAGAAAAATTCAAAGTTGATAGTCTCGTTAGTAGCTTGAAATCTTCATTATTTTCTGGGAAATCTAGCAGAATTAGATTATATATGACTTTTCTGCGACATTTGCACGTTTTTAACAAAGCAAAAACTATTTTTGACATATCTGTCTAAATAGGTATGCAATCACAATCAGGTGCTTTTGAAACTAGGTCCTCTTGGATCTTGAAATGTAAAATAAATTACGCTAAAGAACTTAAATATAAACATGTATGTTCATTTCTGTTCTTATTAAAGCGGGAAAAATTTTATCTTCGAATGTTCCAGATATCAGTACGCGGCCTCTGACATAAATACTGTAATTATAAAATCAGTGTTTGATTTTTCTTGAGTACGTAAAATATTAGAATTTAATTGTCAGGTTCTTCGTACTGTCTCTGTAATATATACGTAATTTCAGAAGTCATGATAAAATCTTGATGGTGAATGTAATTAAAAATAAATTAAATAGATAAAAATGTTGAATGTTTGTGACTGACTCACTTAGTGTCGTGACATGATCCTAAAACAATAATACTAATAAGAATATTGTCGAGCATACAGAAAATGAAGACTGCTTGTGTAACGTGTAAATTACTATAAGGTGATGTATTATTTCTTCTGTTCTGTATTCGAATTTGTTTATTACATTTTACCTTTTCTTTAATGCCTTTTGCCTGGTAAAGCGATGATACAAGGTTTTAGCTTTTATAGTGAAAGCACTTTTCAGCTAGTGCGCTATCAATACTACCATTTCATCACGATATGGGCTTCGTCAGTGGCTGGTATAATTAGTTGCTTTGACTCTCACAGAACTATCAGTTACCAAAATTATTTCTCTCACTGTTGAGTCTTTTTCCTTTCTGTGTATGTATGAAAGAAATTCTTGTATGTATGAGAGAAATTCCATAAAACTTTGAGGAATAATCTGAACGAATTTAAGTTCTATCTTATAAATCACAAGTTCTGAATATGTGTTGTTAGGTGCTACACGAGGGAACCATTCGTATTGTTCGTATCAATAACAAAACCTCCCTAATACACCACCAAAACACAAATGGTCAATATTAAAATCTTTATATTTCGCTTTAGCTCATGGAACATTTTCGAAAGAAGGCAAGGTAGGAATGGACAGATAAAATACGTATAAAATCTCGCTAAGACAACATTGCGACTGGATAGGAACCTACTACAGAGTAATATTATTTAAATTAATAACTGGCCCAATATAAAAACTTGAAGTATGGTCTGTGTCAATATGGCTATAGGAGTTTAATCGGAAAATTGAGAAAAGTGGACTTGATCGTTGAATTATTTGAATTTTGAAAATAAATATTTCAGTTGGTATTGAAAATAAGACATTATACTGATTGTTGAAAAAAGAAATAAAAGCCCGTGTGTCGAAATCCGTAACACAAAATTATTATCTCACTTCGTCCCAAAACAGTACATAGATTTTCTTTCGTTTTCATCATATGTATGTAAAGAAAGAAGAAACTAAGTTTAAATAATAATAATAATAATAATAATAATAATAATAATAATAAATCTTTTTAACTAAAAGAACATTATATTAATGATTTGTGACTGTCATCTAATGAATTAAACTAGAAGGAATAATCATATTTTCTTAACATTTTTAAAAGAAATGCTCTTTCCATTTTCTGTGAGTAGGTTAAAATAAGGAAGCGCTTCAAAACTCATTTTAGGCAGTATGTGTAATCCGACGATTTTAGTCTTTTTATTTTCATCTACCACAAAAGCAATTAAAATAGCTTTCAAGATTTCATATACTACCAAGAATGAATGTTGAAGCGCTTCCTTATTTTGACCTACTCAACTTAAGCAATTTTATTATGATTTGCTTTGAATACATGTTTATCATAGTCTTACCGACTTGCCTGCGTTTCTTAGTGAATTTTGTACCATAATCCGATTTTTTTTCTTTCTTTCTTGAACATTAATAGATAATTTCTATTTTGTTAAGTGATTGTTACGTATGAGTTGAGTTAACCTTTCTCCGTAAAATATTAAAATTATAAATTTTGAATTTGTTCTGTCTTTTCTATTCCAGAGACTGGAAATTCAAACATCCCAAGAGGAAAACTTACAGTATCCGACATGCCAAAGTTGGAAAAACAAGCCTATTCTCGAAAGAAGTTTTGTACACGCTGTTTCTCACAAATTTCATTTCACTGCTGCTCGGCACAGGTGTAGGGTAAGACTTCTTTTCTATATCGTTCTTTTCCTGGAAAGAGAGAGGGGAGAAAAATTACGTCGCTCCTATTTAGCTTCTACTAGATGAAATGCACGTTCTCCCCACAGGGATTTATGAAAAGTGTTTGGTCCCCAGCCCCCCTAGGATACGCATTTCAATGAACATGTAATTACAAAAATTCGTTATATCACCCTTTCTCACCGCTCACCTCCATGCCGATAGGCGATGAATTTAGACTTAAACGCCATCGGCAGTTTCACTTTTCATCTCAGCGATCATGAAAGCTATGTATTGGACATTAATGGATTTTTTTTTTTTATTATTGTATTATTTTTACATATATTCCTTTTCCACCCTCCATAAATATGTGATAAAATCCCAAGTTAGACCATGGTTTATTCATGCACTAAAAATAATCAAATTCGCTGCGGCGGTCTTTGAGGAGCTGGATGCCAAACATACATACATAATTTTTATTTATATTGAAGATGCCCCTTCTCCCCTTAAAACTGAAATTTTCAAAACAATGGTGTATATGTTCTCTTATTTTTAATGATGAGTGTATATGCCGAGTTTCTTCTTTCTGACTTAATTGCTTTGTGAGATACTGTACTTTCGGCATAAATTTTTTAACACCCTCTACCCTCGTAGGATATACCTTTCGGGAAAACTAATGTGAATGTAAGAGCCTAAGTTAGGTCATGGTCCATTAATGTACGAAAATTTTATCAAAATCGGTCCAGACGTCTAGAAGTTGGCCGCCAAACATTTTTACATTTCGTCTTTTCATCTTTATATATCAAAGAAATCAAGAATATTTATTTTTAGGTGACTATAAAATACAGTACAATTTTCATTTAACTTGGAAATATGTCCGACCAGTCAAATTTGGGAATATATCTTTTAAAGTTAATTGTACAATCTCTACAATGAAGAGTAAGGTTGAGTTATGTTAATGCTAAAAATTGAGAATGTACACCTTTTTCGTCATTTATTATTCGTATTATAATTTAAAAGGATTACGAAAATCAATGAAAGAAAGATTAGAAAGATTTCACGTTATGAGATAGGAAAATTGTAACATAACTCAAAACCTTTAAGATTGCATCATTGTTGTTTCACGGGATTTCATTTTATTATTATTATTATTATTATTATTATTATTATTATTATTATTATTATTATTATTATTATTATTATTATTATTATTAATTATTATTATAGAAACGATGGGAGTTTTTAGCAAAGAAGCCAGTGAATTTTTGAATGAGTTAGGATCAACTTTAATTAAGAAGTCAGGCGACCCAAGAAGCAAACACTATTTAATACAACGAATAAGCCTAGCAATACAGAGAGGAAATGCAGTCAGCATTTTAAAATCCTTCCCATCAGCACAAGAGCTGGATGAAATTGTTTACTTAAAATAAGTAGTATAAACATAGTGATGGACAGCGATTTGCTTTCTAAGTTTATTTAGTAAATCCGTTCTATTTCCCTTTATATTTCTTCGCTGGGATGATATTCTTATTTCAATTTTTTATCACTAATTCCGAAAAGATTTGCCTAAGATATTGAACTTAGACGGACTTCTTTCTTTTAAAAAAATTATAGTGCTAAACTGTGGTCTCCAGTTCCTGTTCTGTGTTCTGGTAACATTGAATGTGTTTGTCGTTGTCGAAAATGGAGTGCTGGTGTAGAAGTGTGTGATGAAATAGATTCTTTTTTACATTTAAAAAATAATAAATATAGAGATGATGATGATGATGATTATTATTATTATTATTATTATTATTCATATAATAATAATAATAATAATAATAATAATAATAATAATAATAATAATAATAATAATAATAATAATAATAATAATTGATGATGATGATGTTGCTAATTAAATTATGAGTTTGCTTTAGTTTTATTCTTAAAAATCATTTTATAAATTCATGTTAAATTTCTGTCCTTATTTTTGTTTTGCTTTTAAAATTGGCAATCAATTTGAGTGAATGTTCTTGTTGCTGGCCATCTTTGTGATGGGAACAATATCTCTTCGCTGGTATCCTCATTAAATCCCTATTAAATTAAGTTGCCAGATACCAGAGTGATAAGTGCCTTCTTCAGCTTCCTATTTTTGATCTTACATGAATTTCGAATCACACGTCAAGTGGAGTAGACCCACATCTTACTAGTTCAAATGTACGTAATCGTTACTAGCTGAAGGATTTTTTTTTAACGTTATCCTGTACTAAGTATTGTGAATCTTAGTTTCAAGTTAAGATCTTAAGTAGAATGCTGATGGAATTTTGTACATTGTAATTGCACTATTTATTTCAGTTTTTGAGTGGGTAGTTAGGTGTATTTGCAGTAGACATTTTTGTGTATATTTATTGTATGAATATACTTTCCTGAACAATTGGTTTGTATTCTTAAGTGAGACACATCGTTATGATTGCGTATTCTTGTATGACCACATATTTAATATCTTCATCAGACTTCCTTTTGTTGATCATTACCGACATGAACTGGCATTAATTATGAGTACAATTCACTGAGTAATGCAATATAGTAAGTCGGACAATGAAGACAAAATTTCACAAACCATTTGCTATATATACGGGAGTTTGGCTACGGGGTTATAATTTAAAGTACTCACAAACTACCTCTATAAAAATTGTTGCGGAAGTACCTTAGGTTTCTGAAACATGGATTTTTAGATAGAGCACATATTAGTTCTTAAGGAAGCATTTGTGCATCCAGATTGGTCTCTACTTTTGTCTTATCTTGGTGTCAGGAATCACCTCTGAAACGTTGTCGGTGTTGTTTTGAAACACCCTATATATATATATATATAATATATAGATTTTTCCGAAACTCTGACGAAGTTAACACAAACCGTCTTCACTAACTTCGTTGAAACGAGCTTTAAAGATAATGTTGCCTCCCTTCTGAAGAACTGCAATCAGTTATTCTTCCGGTTTCTCTTTTACCTATGTTTCCTTTGGAGTACCCAGGTTAGTGTCTTAGTACATCTCTTGTTTCATGTTTACATTGGTGCTCTGTCATCACATTTAATTTCTTCATCCTCAAATGTTCTCTTTGCGGACTATTGTAAAAAGTTTAAAAAAGATTTTCTTCCTGAACAAGATGCATTTATACGGAATCTTTGGTGTGAAACGTGGGATGCTATATATTTATATTTTCCTTATCGTCCAAACTCACGACGTGGGTTAAGAGATGATCTATTATTTCTGTTTGAGATGCTCAATGTATCTGATTGTGCTTAATTCTTACAACATGCTTTTTAAGATTTTCAAACTACGAGGCGTGCTTTTAAGTAAGTAGTGTTTTAAAATTCGGCCCATGCAGCGCTGTGGTTAATATCCCATGCATGCGCGCTGTGTATCTACATCTGTTAGCAGTCAGACACCATTACAGAAATATTCAAACGTGTTTACGTATGTTTGTGAGTAGTTAAAATGCTTCTGCCGATTGAGACTCCCGCCAACTGTGAAATACGCGCTGTGATTCGTTTTCTTAGTGCTAAAGGCATGAAAATGGCTGAAATTCATCGCCAAATTAGTGGAGTGTAAGGAGAAAGCATTATGAGCAATGAAATCGTACGGAAATGGGTTAGAGTTTTCAAAGATGATCGCACGAATGTTCATTATGAGGAGCGAAGTGGGCGACTTTGTGTCATCACTAAGGGGTTGGTGCAGAAAGTTGACAAAAATGTGAAAGAGAACAGACACTTAACGATTTTTTCGTTATCTGATAAATTTCCTCAAGCTTCAAGAAGTGTTCTCTATGGCATCCAAGTGTGGTCAGCGCCACGGTGACAATGTCGAAACGGCCGTGTTGCAGTGGTAGTCAAATCAGGCGGGAGACTTCTATGAGAATGGTATTGAAAAGCTTGTTGTACTATACAATAAGTGCCTTAATATTGGTGGAAACTATTTAGAAAAGTAGATTAAGGTACAGACTAAAAAATACACCTCGTATAAATGAACAGCAGTCATTGTTGCAGTTTTGTGAACTAGGCATAGTTTTTGTTTGTTTATTTATATTTTCCTTTTATATTCTGTTGCAGTATTAACTTCATGTTAAATAGTTGTAAAACTTGCACTTGCTGTATGCGAAAAGCTTGAGATAATTAAATAAAAACAATCCTATAAAGGCTTTTTTAAAGGATTCCTCATTAAAAAGTTTATTATTACTGTAAATTAATTGATTTATGTAAAATTTTAGGAGATCGTTGCAAAAGAGAGAGAAACATATGCAGGGTCCCACCGATTTGTTAAAGTTATGGAATTCAGCCCATTAGTAAAAGAGCTGGAAAAGTAAGGAAATTTCATGAAAAGCTGGAAAAACCTGAAAAAATCAGGGAATTTTAAGTGGGGATTTTTAGTTCTCAGAACCCATTTCCCGTTTTGCCTTATCCAGCTGTTTGGTAGGGAATATTTTATAGAATAAATTTGTTCATTTTGCAAAATTTCTCAACTTACACATACATTATATACATGTACTTGCGTAGTAGATGAGGAACCCCCTTATCGGTGAAACTATAGTTCCTTTTTACATTATATATAGATCTAGATATTTAAATTGTAACCTGGAAAAGGCAGGAAAGTCATGGTTGCCAAATAAGGAAACTCTGATGTTGTATAGAGCTGCTTGAAATGAGATTCAATCATGTGAAACTGGAGTTTAGAATCGCAAATATTTAGTTGGGTTCATCATTTTGAACAAGTAATTGAATTGACAAAATTAGTCAATTACTGAAATTACAGAGTATATTTCATTTCAATCTTAGAGTAAGGCCGCGCTAAGAAGAGCTCTGACAACTCTCACGTGCGATCAAGCGCGGTTGCCACGTTTATCTTCTGTAACAATACAATATAACAAGGGGCACATTTTGTGGGAAAAGAATTACCTATGTATTACAACAAAAAATATCATTTAACATTATTCCTGACGAAAGTATTAGTCAAAAGAAACAAACAAATTAGTTTGCGTTAAGATAGTTTACAAAATCGTAAAGAAAACAACCGTTACTTCTAAACACAGGCCTTATGCAGAATCGTTTTGACGTATGATTAGCGTCATACTAAATGTCTGACTACTGCATGGAAACATATGTTAGTCGAACTCTTTAGTATGACATCGAGCTTCTTCGTGGCTAAGCGGTTAGCGTACGTCTTTGGCATGGGAGCCCCCGGTTCAATTCCCGGCGGAAGCTCATGTGGTACGGATTCCACATTAATCAGTAGGTCCACGTCTCATATAACCTCGCTGCTGAAAGAGACGTTAAACTCAAAATCAACTCAACTCTTTAGTATGACACTAAACACGCGTCAGAACGACTCTGCGTAAGACATATAATGTTATATCTTTATATATATATATATATATATATATATATATATATATATATATACAGGGTGGGCCATTTTAATTAATCCACGGAAATATCTGAAAAATGATAAAACATAGAAGAAATTTTTGAAGTACACGTTATATATTGCTAAGGGGGAAAACCAATTCCGCCAACAGTACCCCTCCCCGCTCCCCGTAAATGGGGGTAACGGGGGGTAACTTTGAAATGTCAAATGGGAACATGGGTCGAGTAATACCTCGTTCGAAAGGTCTTGGAAAACTAAGTAACGCTGTACCAAAAGATGTTTCATATTGTGCACGAGTTTCAAAATGGCCGCCATGATATGGTTCGGAAACTCCAGTACCCGTAGTATGAAAACCATGGAAAGTAAATGAATGGAACAAAATTGAAATACGTAAATATCATAGGGCATATCGAATGATGTAATCTCTGTGATCCCAGTGGCCTCCCTGAAGGGGTCTTGTGGGCTAACTTCAAAATTTCAATGTCCGACCGGACAACGGTTTGGGCGTACGCTTGACCTACCCAATGCTGTTTGGAAGGCAGACTTCATGCATGGAGACTTGGTGCACTAAGTTAACGCGGATGGCCAGTTACATTTTGATTAACTATTAGCATTCATGTCATATTGTGAGCTTGAGGGACGAAACGGTGTGTACGTATATCCCCGAAATGCTTTCTGAATAACCAGCACGCATTGCATAAAAGTTTCTCTTTTTTTAGTCACTACAGCGTCATCCTCACAAACAAATGTTTCAACCACACCATCCCTATTTCTAAGGTTAGCCTTAATTTACGAATTAAAGTAGAGTTCTTGTTTGAACTTTCACTTTACTTTCCACCCCACTCACATACAGAGCGCAGGGAGAGATTATTTTGGAGGACTTGGATTTCTCTCTATACATTATGGCAATTTTACTCTAATATTTTTATCTCTGTTGTATTATTCTCGAGCCTTAGAACGCCTCCGTGGTTTTCCTATTTAATTTTCGTTATTTTCATTTATGTCTAACCGTATTCATACTATGGGCACTAGACGTTTTCTTAGACACAGTCACCATGTCTTTGCGATCATTTTGAAAACGGCGTCTCATGTCGAAAATTTTCTTACAGAAGCTGTTTGATATTAATTTGTCTATGTAACGTGATGTTACTCGCTTCAAGATGCTATTTGAAATTTTCAAGTTGACCCCGGATACCTTTCAGTTGGCCCTTGGAGTCATCCCGACAACACCTCTCGATGTGCCTTACGTCAGTTAGCTACTCCAGTTTTTCTTTTGTTGATTTATCTCCAATCGCTTTCATACTTCGGGTACTAAACCTTTTCTCTGACACGGATACTATGTTTCGGCGGCCTTTTGAGAACACTGCCATTTCACATCAATCGTTTTCTCCTGCAATATGTTAGATTTTGCAAGATTTATCGAACGAGGTACCACTCGACTCATGTTACTATTTGAAATTTTGAAGTTAGCCCCCAAGACCCCTTTAGGGAGGCCACTGGGATCACAGGGACCACACCGTTCGATATGCCCTATGATATTTATGTATTTCAATTTTGTTCCATTCATTTACCTTCCATGGTTTTCATACTACGGGTACTGGAGTTTCCGAACCATATTATGGCGGCCATTTTGAAACCGGTGCACAATATGGAACATCTTTTGGTACAGCGTTACTTAGTTTTCCAAAACCTTTCGAACGAGGTATTACTCGACCCATGTTCCCATTTGACATTTCAAAGTTACCCCCCGTCACCCCCATTTAGGGGGGGCGGAGAGGGGTACTTTTGGCAGAATTGGGTTTCCCCCTTAGCAATATGTAACGTGTACTTGAAACATTTCTTCTATGTTTTATCATTTTTCAGATATTTCCGTGGATTAATTAAAATGGCCCACCCTGTATATATAATGAAAACTACTTACGTTAGAGAATGGCTTTTAATTGTAGACAATTTCAGTGATAAAGTAATTCGATTCTTTCATCGTTCTGTCAAGTGGTCGCTTTGATTCTTCTTGCTACGACAGTTCGCAACACTGTCGTAAACTTGCACGATGTTAGATCTGTCAGAGCTCAGGTTACGATGGCCTTAGAATAATAGCATTCGATATTTTTGGTATTCCTTATCCACCTAATTAATGTTGTTCTTCGTTTCAGTGTCTGGCTAAGCAAGAGAGGCCTGTATCTCCCGCGTTTGAACCTTGAATGACTGCCAGAATCAACCTTCATTTATCAGTTAGGAATTCTGGGTGAGAATGAATTGTTTGTCTCGTCATGAAGGGAAGACTGAGCATATAGAAAGAAGAAAATAATGCACAATTGGAATACTAAAAGAAATATATTATTTAAAAGTAAATAGTAATTTTTTAAGAGTGACTATCTGTTTATGTATATCAGTGTAGCTGTTGTACTCATTTTATGTATTATAATTGAGTTGAAAGTTCGATATAGAACGTTTTCATGTAGAAAATAGTTTTCCCTTGAAAATGTGCTAGCAGGCAAGGTTTAATCTTATTTTTGTATTATAAGATTATATAGACAATGATACAAAGATCAAGTCTTATATTCGTCGTGAAAAATGAAAGCGCTTAATTTCAATTACATACTTCTGGTGAAAAAAAGAAGACTGTTCGAGGCAAAGTAATTTATAAATATGGAGGGGGGAGGGAGGAAAGTTGTAAGTGTAGTGTATACATTGGGTCGTATTCCTATATTTTACATATTAAAAAGAAATCAAATTCTTTATCCTTGTACATATTAGATAAAAGTAATTTCAAAACTTACTTTTTAAATGTTTTCAAAGGATGACAATTTATCTTAATAGGTGTTACATGATCATAATACGTATATATACATAGATATCTTTACTCATGTTAGAAGCTTAGTCTACAGTGCTTCGTTTTGTACCAAATTACTGTTTTTCCAAATGTTAGAATTAATTTTTATATATATGTATATGTAAGTTGTATATGATCGAGAGTAATTTAAAAGAAAGAAAAGAACGAAAACACTTTCTCAATATTAATCATGTTTTTATAAAAATATATCTATAATAAACTAGTTTCATGTACAGTATCACAGGTGATAAAATTATACGCACTTAATTATTGTTGTATAAAGTTATAATTTTTGTCTTCGTTCGCTTACCGAAGAGTACAATATTGTTACATTATTTCCGAAAATACGTTCGTGCATTAAATAGCGAATAATGATTTAGAAAGAACTTTTAGCATTCAGCAATATGCCGAAGATATATATGCTACTGGACGTTTATTTTCTCTTCCTTTGTACATATTATTTTAATCCGAACATGTAAATATTGTTTAGAAACCAGAAAGAAATTTATTTCAAAAAATTAGCTACAATTATATTTGTAAAAAACATATACCAATTGAATTAATAAACATAAAAATAACATTATTTGCCTTTTTGAACTTTACCTATATGAATGTATTATTGACGTAAAATAAGAAAGTCATTGTATCGTTGACAAATTTTAATTATAAATTATCAGTTTCAGTATGTTTTATTATCCTTGAAGAGAGAAACAAATTGTTAACATATTCAGGTGAATGATTAATTACTCAAAGAAATGATTGAATGTATATTAACTATTTTAAAAGGAGAGAACCTGAAACATCCAGCAATTCTCAATACTTGAGTATGGTTTCGGAGTACTGCTTATTCCTTCCTCAGTACTAGCGCTAAAAGTTTCGCTGCTAAACAAACTGTATTGTGTAGAAATCTCTCATCTGGCTTTTCCTGACTACCATTAGCATATAAAAACCAATCTTCAAAATTCATTATTTTCATCCTAGTCCTCAAATTCCATGATAAAATCCGATAGATATATCCTTCTTCTGTGCATTTAAGTACATAAGACACTCATAATGATTGCAAATATGTGGCAGCAAAAATTAATCACACTGATATATGGAAAATTATTGTGCAGTTTTTACGATTCTTAGTTGCAAATCGTTGTGTACTGAAAAATTGGTTCTGATTGTTTGTAACTAGAAATAATATCTTAATTTCCATAAATGTTTTATGGAACTATAATCGCAACTTTTTACTCCAGAACCGAATTTTTCAAACTGAAAATAAATGAAAAACGAGTGGCGAAAAATCTTGCAGTAGCAAAATACGTCTCTCCATCTATGGGCACATGTTTCCCATGAGTTCTAGAAAATAATTTTAAAGACCTATTAGGAACCTCAGAAGAAAGAATACACGTACATCAGATTTTATCTATATATTACAGGAATTAAATTGCAGTATTATAATCATGAAGGTAGCGGTTCTTCACAGGTTTATCTCAAATTGATAAAAATGTTTTCGAACAGAAACCTTAAATCTGCACAAAGGAAAATTAGGTAAGAGATGAGACAGCATTGTTATAAACGCAAACAATCTAAAACTCCAATAAGCATACAATAATTTTATTTCAACTCTATTATGTTAAATTCATTTGGCCTGAAATATCCATGTTACCACATACCGTCTTTATTATAAGTGTTCTGTTGAGTTCGATAATCGGAATTTTGCTGCTACGAGATCCTTCGCTGCTCTCGTTGGAAAAATTCGATTTTGGAGTAAGAAATTGTAGTATTTACTTCCACAAAACATTTGTGAAAATTTAAGATAATATTTCCGGTTGCAAATCGTCGCAGGTAATTTTCAGTACACAATAATTTACAACTATTGTGCTGCCAAAATGTCTTGAGCCGTGGCAAAAATGCGAACTAAAGCTCACACCCTCACACACCCACGCGTTCAGCCAATAAGGGTTCAGCTGTTGCTAAGCGAGAGAGAGTGGAATTCCTTCAGCCGATAGCAGCGCTTGCGACGGAAGACTAGGGATCAAGTCAATGTGGTATATTTATAACAATCTTATAAACAATACCATAATTTTCTTCAAGCATTAGTGCTGGTGTGATTTAATTTTTCATGCTACGTTTTTTCAACATTAATTTATGACTCGTATATTTGAGTGCACAGAAGAAAGATATATTCAGTCAGATGGGGAAGAAACCCTCTGGAGCTACGAAATTCCCCTTGGGACATTTCTTCAATTGAGCTCAACCTAGGTTACCAGTATTTTCGTAGTACTGTTTTTACCCTTATAACTGAAGGCACCAAGTTATATAAAAAATTTATTCATTTTTTAAAAATTTTGTGAGAGACTATTTTGTTTCACTGAATATTCACCCGAAAAGTAGCCTCTTACTTCTTGAGATTTTCACTTTCTTAAGATTAGCCCAAGTTTGGAAGCAAATTTCCCTATGGACCACCAGACACTCGCAGATCATGTGATTACATATCAATGTGCTATGATGTGAAGTTTCGACGTATTATTTCCATATTATCACAAAAAATAAACTATTGAAGGAAACACAACATTCCCAGAAAGTACATTTTATTATATTGAAAACAATATTTTTCGTGCAAAGTGGAATGTTATTAAATACCTCTTTACAACATTCGAGTTGGACTATTTCTAATGGTGCAGTTGTATTATTACGCCTCCTAGCTACCAGCAGAAATGACGCGGAAAACGAAGCATTTCTCAGAAAGTGTTAGTCGAAGGAAGACGACGTCAAATTATGATACCGTAGTGAATTCAACAGAAGAAAGAGGCCTGCATTTCATCCGTTGTTGATGATAGGAATCTAATTTTATACAGTTAATTAGGCATCATCTTATATTCTTCGTAGTTCCAAAACAGCTGTGTTCCAGTGGTATTATGGATTGTCTTCGTGTGTGATCTCGAAATCTCGAACATAAACCTTTCCGCGTACCGTATATCGTTTTTCGCATGTATCATGCCGTGAAAACCGTCTCGCGTTGCGATCAGAAAAGGGGCACAGGGTATAAAATGAAAATGTAAACAAATATATATATATAATATTATACAAAATAAATAAATAAGTAAATTTAATATGTAATTTAAAAATTTTCTTCTTTATACATTTCAATATTATATGTTAGTGTTCTGTGGGAGTGATATTTCATGTTACAGAAGTGATGTTAATATTACGTTTCATATTGGTAAGAATGAAGCATTAATCTTACATGTTCTTTCGCATTTTTTAAAGCGCAATGCAGTAATTATTATTGTTTGCTCTCCAATGTTTGTACAGTTTCTCCTGTACCCCGAAGCTACTTAGGGACATAAGGAGGAGTCGAACCCGGCATTTGCCAGTAGTAATATAGGGAGCTAGCTTTAATGCGAGGCTGAGGAATTCAGAGTTGATTGGTAGGTTCCCCACCCCGTCGCCAAGAAACGGTCACTCGACGATCCTGGGCAGGGTTGCCAGTGCGTTGTCAAAAAATTCAGCTAATACTCACTTAATTCAAAGAGTTTCTGCAATTATGCAATCCCTATCGAAGATCCCTGTATACGCTGTGATAACAAATGCTTCAGTTTTTTCTCCCTCACTTTTCGTCGCACTGCACTATGGCCTTCCTTATTACTTCTTTAGCTTCGCTGTGCATAGTTTGCCCTCTCTTATGCTGTGAAGCCATTGTCAAATGAATAATAAGCAACAAAACCGCAACCACAACAGCACACAACAAATAACCAACTCACACTAACTCTTCAGAATGACATTCATGTGACAAACTTTTAACCCTGGCAACGCTGACATATAGAAGGAGGGTAAGGGAGTATTGCAAGAGTCAGGCAGAAGAATTGTTGAAATTTTCCCCCTTTACCTCAGCCCCCGCTGGTAAACAAGCTAGCTCCCTATAATATTTTATTTCCCCCTTTCATGTAATTTAGTAATTGTTTTGTAAATTGAAATTATCGGTAAGTAAGAATATATTATTTCATCGATTCGACTGGTGTATCGAACCAATGGGTAATTGAATGGTTTACTGTACAGTAATTGAATTCGAATCCCAGGATACATAGTAGGTAAAACCATACCCGTTATACATTCCGTTTATTAAAATTTTTCCTTAGGAAAAATCTTCTGAAATCACAGTATATATCTACCGGGTTTTATATGATAATTAAGGACTGCCATTTTATTAGCAGTAAAAGGTTTAACACTATCATTGAGGAAGGAGGTGACAACAGTCAGTGTGAAAGTAGTGGGAATTTGTGTAAGGTGAACTGTGCTTTCTAAATATGTATGTGAAATTTTGGCAGAAGTGTTTCCCCAGTGATTTGCTGCTCGAGAAATTTAGTTCTGTGTGCTTTTGAATAAATTCTTCATAATGATTTAATGACTATACAAATATGTCATGTTAGATGCTTTATGTTCTAAGCAAAAACTATTAAAATTAGTTATTTTCTGTCAGTCTTTGAATAATCTATAAATTAACACATAAAATCAGAAAGCTGAAGTTGATTTCAAATTAGTAATGGACAAAACAGTTCATCTTTCGGAGGTGCACCCAACGATTCGATCACTAGAAAGAACCGGTTTGTTTCAAGTCAATTGTAGTCGGTAGAGGGTTCACTTTTAGGACTGAAGCCACTGTATTCAAACAATGGGTGCACGATAGGGTTTTGTGGTAAATAAACCCTAGTGAGCGGGTTTTCTCGGAGTTCTGTTTCTCCCTGTATTTTTATTCCTTTCGTCCTTACGTCATTAACTCATTAATTACTATCTATTTCTTGGATGTTCAACTATGCTTTAATGTGAAATATAAATGCTAAGCAATTAGTTTTCGTCTCTGAATAACTGTAAGAAGCCTTCGGGAATTGTGAAACCAAGAATTTGCAATGATTCAAGTCTTTCACCCGTGTGAATAATGGGACACGATTTTCTCAGGAATAAGCTGTTCCCTGCTCGCTTTCTGACGTTGAAATGTAGTTTACTTTCGCGATAGTATTCGTTGCTGGAAAATAGAATTTTCAAAATACCCAAATGTGCGAACCTAATAGTTAATATGTGTAATAGACATTATTCCAAGAAATTCTCAGTGATTAAGTAGCAACCTGAGAATGAATGTAGCAGGGGCATCATTTACGGGGGTATGAGGGGGCAATCCCCCCCGAAGTGTTTGAGGTATGCATATACTTTAATCGATTGTCTACTAATATACTAGTACAAAACGTGAAAGTCTTATATCGGTGGTGCTCTTTGTCCCTCTCAAGCGGTCTGAAATGACGCCCCTGGTATGCTTTATTATCATGTATTCTGAGCACATGACCAAGTTTACATGTTTTAGTTTAGCGTTTTAATTTATCTTACAAACTTAACAACGCTTAAACTGCTAGATAAAAAAAAAGTCCCAAAAAGGAAAAGTAGCAAATACAAGTCGATGTACGCAATGAATCGAGGTGGTGTATGTTGCAGAAGAAAAAGTATTTAATGCAATCGTCAACAATCGGTTTTTATTTGACAACATATTGTTGAAAGGCGTCCAAGGAGCGAATGGGCAGTGTGTCCATGGAGCATAGTTAACATCTATCTGCTGGTTTAGTATCATGGTTCAAGTTGCAGAGGCAAGATCAAAAGTAATGTGGTGGTGTTAGTTGTATCCAATATTAATGTTCAGATAATAAGCAGGTCTGTTTCCAAGTATTCCAAGACTACGTTCAATCCTTAATGGTTGTTAGATAATTTTTATCATGGATTCGGAAAGTAACAGGTGACAAAATTATTGCTTGCTGCAATATTTACCGGAGCGTCTTTTCGCTGTTTAACATTGGATAGCAAGCGGAAGCAAATCACACACACACACACACACACACAAAAAGAAAGCAGATAGTTACGTCCATTTATATATTATAGAAATTTCTCTTTTCCGTTTAGAAGCTTAATTTCCGAAAACAAATATGTATTCCCTTATTCGTAATCGAGAATTTATAAACAGAATTTCACCTTCAACTTCAGTGAATCCTCACATTTGATCATTTAGTAAACTTAAAAAGACATTTAGTTTTACATAAATTTCCGCATTTCCCCCTTTACGAACACAATTTTGGAAAGCTATATAATACAAGTTCCTTTATTTTTAAGTAAGGATGTAATATCAGGTTTAACATCTCTGACATAAGCGTTCCTCCATATCAGGCACACTCTGAATAAAGAAAGACAAATTTGAATATTATGGGAACTTTCTCCTGCTTCAGACGCAAATTTTTGAAAAATATGAAAAATATATTCTTGGCCAAGAGACTCTTAACTATACTGGTGGAAAAGATTAAGGATAGGGTCTGCCAACTACAGTCGTTTCTTTTGCGAATATTGACTTGGTTGTGTGTTTATTTTCTGATTACACGGTTAAGTCAGTATTCTTTTGGTTCTTTTTCGTATTACAAAGTTACGAATATATGTATATGAACTCATTGAACGATTAGATGTAAATCTACTGAAAAGTTACTAGTCTCACGTTGAAAAATATGAGATTTCATTTTTTTTTTTTTTTCACGAAGAAAATGAATGTATTTCTTCTTGCTTTTGTGCTCTTTTCATCTCTAAATTATATGCAATGTCAAACTGCACTGAAAATAATGGTCACTTCCTCCTACATAGTCATTGTCATGTATTTTCTCAAGACAAAAGTAGTCACTAGTGATTGAGTGACTACTCTGTTCCAATTGATCTTCACTTATGTCGCTTTCAATTGCTTCGTTTGTTTCCTCTTTCGTCATAAAGACAGAGCGTTCTTTTTCATTATTCCTTGTTTTTGCGTTTTCAAGTAAATCTTAATTTTTCATATACGCTCCAACAGATACATATACTGTGTTATGTATTTTATAAAATAATGCAATTTTATTCTCATTTTAAAATGGGCTAGCTGTAGAAGTTTACGTCTTCTCTTAGACCAGTAGTATCTGTTATGTCATTTTAAGAGTTCTTTGAATTAATTTTGAGGAAACACAATTTATGAAATAAATAAGCACATCATACTGAGTTAAGTGATAATTTTGGTTCGGCTACACTATATGTAGTTCTCGAAATATAAGGCCTACAAGAAAATTTTTGCCTGAAATACATTGGATCTTTTGATCGAAAAAGCACTAAAGTATATACTCTTGTGAGGTATCTCAGACCCCAAGCAAACCATATTGCTAAAAGTCACAGTACTTGTTTTTGTTCCTATTTATGCAATAAAAGTGCACGCTAACTATGAGGGTAAACCTGAAACCAGCGTCATCTATTGAAAGCTTTAGAAAGGAACATATGACGGGTGGGGTTTTGAGACCCCATCAGTATTGCTCAAAGTTAGACTTCATATTTCTCCGTACAATTACCTTTTTTTGTTTATCTGATAAGTAAATTTTGTGTAATTCAGTTTCCCAGTAAACTATGTAATTTTGGAGGGCACTTGCTGAACTTAACCCATATTATTTTATTTTTTGATTTGAAGTCTGTATGTCAATTTCAGACTTTCAACTTAAGTGAGTCCTTTTTGTATACTGGATTTCACACCTCCAACTTAAGCTAATTTTCATTTTCAGCACTTTTTGAATAAGTAAAGAAAAGGAAATGATCAATATTTCCCGACTTAGCAAAATTTTTCGAATACACTAGAACACACTCATCTTTCGATTTAACGAATGTCGAAAACAACGGACAAAATGTGGAGTAGGCGATTCAGTCTGAAAGTCCTAATTTTAAACTGAAAAAGTTTAATTTGTTTTATTATAGTGCATATTTACAGTGTACAGTCAGCCACAAAAATACTTGAACCCCTGACTGTTATTGCTTCATTAGGTCAAGCCCAGCACTTTTGCTAGTATCACGGACGTCAGGACAAATACTGCCCAACTTACACATAATTTTTCAAACAGTTGGTAAGTCTATAAGTACTGAAACAAGCTTTTGCTGTGCAATTGATCCACGAAAGGAAATCTCCACTTTAAGATTAATCTCTATTGTTTGGAGAGTGTTGTCCAACGAGTGTCATATATCAAATATATTATAACTTGTTATTTGTATAAAGTATTATTTCACTACATACTGCACGCATATCACAAGGAAGAAACAACACTGGTCATACATGCGTTAGAATATGGTTGAAAGAAACTAAAAATATCAAATCTGGAACAAATGACGGAAATAAGTTTGTTAAATCTTTGTCTCCATTCATATCCCGTCGTTATAGGACGTCTGTTGTTTCTCGTAAAATATAGATAGATACATGCGGTCTGGCGTTGTCAGTGTGGTACGCAACACTAGTTTCTGTTGACCAGTTCTGGTCGTTTCTTCTGTATTGGGCTCGCGCTTGTTGTCAACAATATTGTGTATCGTTGTGCCCAGTGGCAGCAGCTCCGAGATGCACGATGACCTTCCAAATTCTTAGTATAACCTTTCTGGACGTCTATGTGGGCTTTGCCATAAACAGTGGAGTTTTTTCTCATTTCGACACAATATTTTTCCCACATTCTACTTTATCTACTTAAGTAAGTAATCTACTTTTCAGAGTTGTAGGAACGGAGGGTGAGCGAGGCCGTCGTCCCAGGCGCTTATAGCAAGAGGGCACCGAGCGAGTAAACAGAAAGAAGTGGTGTTGGAAGAGAGTAAATGACATGGCGCCCCGTAAACGTATTGGCGACATATTGAAAAAGTACTGTTGTCAGTTTGCAAAGAAATAGATTTGGTGAAAATTTTCTTGCTCCACTCGCAACCCAAACGTTTCAATAATACTTAAAAAAAGTTATACAGGGTGTCTCAAAAGTCCCTTGATATAGGGCAACTGTTATTATCAGAGCTACAACAAAATGTAAGAGGGAAAACCGTCTCCAAATATGTTTTCAATCTAAAGTGAAGGATTTTTTTTAATGGAACGAGCCGTTTGAGCTGTACACTTTTTATGTGCCCAATGTGAAATGAAAATGCAACGTTGCCATTTACCAACAACATAAGTGAATGAAGTTACTGTCTTTTATGTTAATGTGTAGATGGCCAGCCTCCATTTCGAACATGCTCCCATTCACCATACTCTTACAAAATTTATCCGCCTCCCGGTAAATGGCAACATTGCATTTTCATTTAACATTGGGTGCACAAAGAGTGCACAGCCCAAACGGCTCATCCGATTTAAAAAAAAATCCACTTTAGATTGAAAACATCATATTTGGAGACGGTTTCCCCTCTTATATTTTGTTGTAACTCTGATAATAATAGTTATTCTATGACAGGGGACTTTTGACACACTGTATATGGTATGTTAATGACGATAGTGATATATAAGGTGCCAAGTAATGACTTATGACGAGCTATACAAGGGGAACACGCAGGAGCGTTTTCAAAATCAGAAACGCGGTCAAAGTCTGAAATACGTGTTCGGAGTTTTGATGGTGATGAGTTTGGTTAGTTAATCGATCTTTTCTACCCAATCAGATTAATCACGACGGTGAGAATGAAAGTATGAAAACGAGAAGGGTGAATAGACCTATGCAAGCGGCTTTTTACGCAAGATATTAAAAGTGAGGGTAAACAAGGGGAATAATAGGAGTTGAAGAATAGGAGCTTAAGGGGTCAGAACTTAAGCCAACGAATTTAGTCTTTCAAAGACTGGTCACTATGAAATGCTTCCAATTTGAGGTAATTTATTGGGATCATTTCTCCATCAACTTCTTGTATCACCAGGATATTTTTTGCGTATTCGTATCTAGTTGTATGATATTTTTTAAATCTATCTACATACATACAAAACATACACACATTAAAATATGTGTATTGAAAATGTAATAATCATTTCTCAATATAGTGCACAAATTACGCATCCCTATATATATATATATATATTTTTTTTACTTTGGTCAGTTTTCCTGCAGCAATATGTTCACAGACGTATTAATAATTGTATTATGCGGTAAGGGATGCCAGCTCTATAGCTCAATAGCTACAAGAGAATGATCAGGATTTGCAGCTAAACAGATCTAATTGACTAGACTGCGAAATGAAAGTCTTAGAAAATACGAAACAACAAAGGTGGAAGGTAAAAGAGGGAGAGCGAAAGGGAATAACTGGATCTCAAGCAAAGTGACAGCGTTCTACTAGTGAGCCACCGTCCCCGCCACGACTATCTCCACAAAAGGAAAATAGTATAGAAGTCACGTCGTGTTACGCATGGAGACACTAAAACATGGTATAATCACCATTTGTGGCAATAAGATCAGACAGACGTTTTCTCGTGGTTGCTAGACAATGAAACACCAACAGAACGTTAAACTCTGGTTCAGTCTTGACCCGACTATGGTAGGTCTCATAGTTTTAGAGCTATGGACCTTTAAAGTTTATTTTTTCATATCTTCGGCAGCCTATAACTCCGAAAGGAAGCATTTCTGCACCCAGGTTGGTCTATACTTTTTGTCTTATCTTGGTGTCAAGAATCACCTCCCAAACGTTATTGGTGTTGTTTTGAAACACCCTGCATATGAAAGTCTACTCACGACAGACACGAGGACAATAGAAACTTAATAGTGTCCTAGATTGAATGCTAAAGAAACTTTGTCCTACAAGATGTTCCTCACGCTTTGAGAGTGCATTTGCTTTGAAGAACAGATTTATATACAGAAGTCATGATTTGTCTTGAGAATATTCTGTTTTCCAATAAGACTGACGAAATACGAAAAGTAATGAAGATAAGTAACAAAATAAATGCCTTTGGGTTTTTAGTAATGCTTGTGTTACAGTGTAAAATATTCGAGGCAGTCAACATTGTTTCAATATATTTGGAGGACCCGTCAATTGAACATCCTTATTATTGAAGCAAGCTTGGCGGCATTAAAACAAAATTTTCAATGCATTTTAATAGAAGCGAGGGCAGTTAATGAACAATTGGAATATCCAGAGGAGAAATGTCGTGTTTTCCTTTTTAATCAATGTTTGAAGACAATTATTCAGCAACTGAAATCGCAGCGTGAAATGATGAATGACATAACAGAAAAATGGTATAATTAGAGATGCAAGGGCTCGGAAAAAAACCGGCTTTTTTGGAAAAAAACTCGGTTTTTTCTGCTTTGCTTTTTTGCTTGGGAAATTTTGGGCTTTTTTCAAAATACTGCTTTAAATTGATAAAACAGACTTTGTATCGCTTCTCTATAACACAAAAATCATTTAATTAGTGGTTGATGCTGATAATAATATAAAACATCGAAAATAAACTATGAATTTCGAAAAAATATTTCAAACAATTTTTCTTCGACATATTTACATAATGAATTCCACAGGATTAACCAATGTATATAATAAGAATTTTTTAACCTCCTATATACAAAAGTAAGCAGAGTTGGCAAGAACCGTGGTTGTTTTTGAAAACGCCAAAAACCCGTTTTTGGGGGGATGTTTAAACCAGGCTTTTTTGGTTTAAACCAGGCTTTTTTGACTTAGATTTTTTGCTTTATGTATTTATATTACATATTCACAGAAATACGTTTTTTTCGCCTTGATGTTATTATGCAACAGCGGGGTTATGCCGGAAGAACTCCCATAAGCTTAAAGAAGTGCGGTCAGTAAATTTCTTAAGTTGAGAATCTCCCGCCCTAGCCATTGGGAAAATCCCGTCATTACTTGAAATGTAATACAATAACGGGAAAATCCTGTTATTGCTTTGCATGTAAAATTTAAAGGTCAACGTACCATAATCAGTACGCTAAAACTGAGGTATTAAATTACAAATTTAGTACCGGTACGTAGATATCATTGAAAGTCCAATCCAAGCTAATGTTGGAAGCTACGTAGGCAATCGATAAATTTTGCCAATTTCTATCAATATGTTTAAGCAATATTGGCTTCTTTATAAAACAAGACGCATTTAGGCATGCAGAAATATACAATTTGGTTTGATTCGTATATTTAGGCTTAACATCCTTACGAAATACCGAGGTTATCAAGGAGAAGACTTTCGCTTAAACTGACATCCGAACCGCTACTTGGGTTACGCATGAAAGAAGGTTTGTGGTTCGACCGAGAATTGAACATGGGACACCTTGATTAAAAGGTGAAAGGGAAATAAAACTATTGCAGGTGGTTTGATATCTGGAAACGTTACCATGAAGTTCACACGATTCGCATTTTTCATTCTTTTTATTTTTGTGGTTTAAACCAGTTATCAAAAAAAAGTTGGTGTAAACCAGCCAACCCTAAAAGTAAACACTTCTTTTTAAAGAATACACAAATAACTAGCAAAATAGTATATAGTATTTTTACTTCAAAATATTCCATACCCTCTTTTTGAAACAAAATAAAATTAAAATAAAACATAAGAGAAATACTAGGATTTATATGATACACTTAAAGACTGCACATCTAGAGCTTTTGGTTCTGTATATTCTTGAAATTCTATAGTTAAGTTTTATAGAACCACCATCACAGTTTACCCAATCCTCAAGTTTTCTGAATTTTTAACAAGAGGGATTCAAGATATCATTACGGAACTCCCCCCCCCCCCAAAAAAAAAAACTACGGAATATATTTAAGTTAAGCTAAATACAACTCCACAACAAACATGACTGAGTGATTAGCTTTTGCGCTTCTATCGGGAAGTCCGGGATTCAACCAGCTTTCGACCATTCTGACAAAGCTTTTCTTCATTCCATCTGTGAAAGTAGAAATAGTGCGTGTACTGTGAGTTGGGCGACTTCCTTTTTTATTGTTTTTAAATCGTTATTATTACTAATTACCAGTAGTGATGGTTTTGCGAAGGTTAGGGGGACGGTCTTTCGGACTGAAGCCCGTTCCCCAAAGTTACGGAATGTCTGCAACAAACGAAATATCTATTATTTATGCCTTTACTCATAAACTTTAAGCTCCCGTCAAATAAAAATTACGAATGTTTAAAAAAACTAAACATTAGTAAGAAACCATTCCCAAAATACTTTTCTAAATCCGCCACTGATTCTCAGTATAAAATGATTTTTAAAGTTGTATCCGGAAGATTATTGCTAAACATATAAACGAAACGAAATATTAGTTATGCTTGTACTCATAAACTTCAAGCACTTCCCAAATAAAATTAGGACTTTTTAGGAAACGAAACAATCAGAAAAAACCCTCCTAAAGTACTTTTCTAAATCCGCTACTGATTATTTGTCTAAATTGGTATTCAAGGTTGTGTCCGGAAAATTATTGCTAAATCACTTCACAGCTACAGTATAACAGAAATATGGAAGTACGGCTTGACGGATATATTGAAAAACGTACGCTTTGACGGATAAATAGAAAAACGGGCAAGTTTAACTTTTGCGCTAGAAGCTAGAGTACTAAAAGCTCTTAGAAATGAAACACGGATGACAAACTAGAGAAGAAAAGAGATGTCGATAACTCAAAAGTTAAAATAAAGTTAAATAGCCTCTAAAATTACCCCCAAATACTACATTCTTCATGTTAGCTTTAATTCGTAAAACATGTGCTCCATCCATCTTGATGGTGAATTTCAGAGCGAAATATCACATTCAGGTCATGGAATTCTTATCTAACTATAGAATATACTATAAGAAAGCTATTTAGATAGAAAAATCATGAAGTTGAAAAAAGCCAAAATTTCCAAAATTCTCGTTTTTTTCCCAAAAAAGCCGGCTTTTTATGTGAAAAAAACCATCGATTCAAAAAAGCCAGCTTTTTTGCATCTCTAGGTATAATCACCATTTGTGGCAATATATATAAAGAAAGAAAGAAATTGTCAAGTGAGCTAATACATTGTGTGAATTCTACTTAAAAGATTTAATACCTGCTTCGGTGCAACAACTTAAGTTTCCAAATAATAATGCAGGGACGGATCCAGGGGGGCAATTGCCCCCCAGAAGAGGAAACTTTTTACTTTATATATAAATCAAACCCATCCCCGAGTTTGACGCTCTTAAAAGTAGCTCTAAGTACCAGTATTACAACCCATCGCCCCCCCCCCCAGAACCCGTCCTGAATCCGTCCCTGTAATAATGAAGGACAAATGGAATGAAAGAAAATTTTAACCATAAATGAACTATCCAAACTTTAATAGCAGATAACTGTCATTGCTAGTAGTGTTCTAAATTTGTAAATATAATAGAATATTTCAGTTTTACGTCCCACGGATATGCCTATCAGCCTAAGGGAGATGGAGCTCTTGATTTGCGTGTAGTTTTGTAACTCTACCTCACTTTACCTGTGGCGACAGCTACACCTGAACGATCATTCAGTAAACTAGTTATCAACTTGCTCTCGCAAAGGATTGCCGTTTTCGAAACTTGTGAGCAAGATCCAGAAGTTCTGGTAAGTTTTTAGATATTAGTTGTGAAAATTTTACCTGGTAATTTATTTAAGAATAATTTTTTTCTGCTCAACTTTTTTAGTTTGTAATAACTTTGTAACATAATAGTAATAATAATAATAATCTAATAATAATAATAATAATAATATAATAATAATAATAATAATAATAATAATAATAATAATAATAATGATATAATGTGAATAATATAAATATGAATATGAATATGCAATGTTTGTATATGAGCAAGTAGTGATTGGCGAGAATTGGGGCCTGATGCAGAGTCGTCTTGAACAATGATTAGCATTATACTAAAGGACTGTCTACTGCAGGAAACATATGTTAGTCGAACTCTTTAGTGTGCCACTAATCACGCGTCAGAACAACTCTGCATAAGGCACCTGAATAAAAAAAAAATCTATTGCTATTTAAATTTTACATGTCTTCATATACATGGAAATAGGGGAGCCCATTTTACATATTCGCGGTGTTCTCACGCATCCTTTGTTGGAACAGTTTCTTTTGGATAGTAGTTACGAAGTCTGTAACGATTAGTTGTTTTGTATTTTCCTGCAATCACTTCAGGAGCTGATTGGCATCAGAATTCTCTTGAATTTGATTATTTAAAACAGCACCGAAACGAAATCTCTTGAACAAAACTATTGAATTCAAGAAAAAAATGTTGAATTTTTTTTTCATCAAATAGTCTTGAACAAGAATCATGTTTAAGCTTTCTTTGAACGCGTATAGATAGCTTTAAAGTATATTTTTCATTGCATTGCAATTGGAAAAAAGTGCGATGTCAGTTACGAAATGAGGTCCCTACGGCTCCGTTCCGAATTGGTTCGGTTCAACTTAATGCAAATTGTGCGTTTTAATTTGCGTAATAGCCATAGCAGTTATATTTTATTTTCTAAAATCAAGTTTTGTGTTCGTTGTACTCAAGGGTGCCGATTTCTCTGTAAATAGGGAGGGGGGGCATTCCGATGGTGAAGGTATATATATGAAGATTTTAAGGCAAATTGCGCTCAAATTATGCAAAATATTGTATATTTATAAATACAATAGGGGCCCCACATCTTTTGGAGGGAGGGCCCCCGGCTCCCCCAGGATCGGCGCCCTTGGTTGTACTGCACAATTTATTTACAAAAGTTCGTATGGAATAAGGTCTCATGGGTTAGATTCTTTAATAGTTCCGTCAATGGAACGCAAATTTTACTTTTTCGATTGCAATTATGGGTATAGTAGTTACAATTGTTTTTATGTTTTCCGTTGGTTAACACTCTGCAAAGTTTGCAATGTATGCTACAGAATGAGGTTCCAATTCTTCATTTTAATTTGAATCATTTATTACGTTCCGGCGTGTTGAAACATCGCCCAACGTAACGCCACGTAAATGTTGCAAATATCAATTCTGACTGTTGTGCCTATTATAGCAAAAAAAAAAAAAAAAAAAAAAAAAAAAAAAAAAAAAAAAAAATGTTTTGCATTGATACACGCCAATTCTGAGAGACCTAAGACATGTAGGAATACTATGCTATACTCAGGAAGTTTCGGAAAGTGAAGAGCTTAGTAGTAATTCTGGCAGACTTTAGTCTTTTTGGCAACATATTACTATTAACCAGCGTTGCCAGATCTACTGATTTTGCAGATCTCCTGGTTTCTCTACGTTCTACTGATCTACTGCGAATGAAAATGAAAAGTTAACAATCTCCTGCTTTTCCCTTACTTCGAGAAGTTAAAGAAATATATTATTATTAATATTGAATTTTCATTTTTTCCTTTCATAAAAAGATAAAATTTCTCTGTATACATACAGAAACCTCTGTAGAACTAATAAACACTTCTGACCAGAGTATATACACTTGTTTATTAAAAACTAAATTCCAGTGTAACAGTTTCGACAAGTTAACGTTGTCTTCATCAGACACTAACTGCAGTGTTAATAAACAAGTGTATATACTCTGGTCAGAAGTGTTTATTATTTCTTTAGTTAGTTCCAGAGTCGTGATGGATAGAGTTGCTCTGTAGAACATATAGTCATAGAGCTTTGCTGTATAGGCCTATAATATGAATACAAGGATACAACTGTTCGCCATCTTCTGTATGCATGATGGTTGGTGATCTTTATGACTTCCTGTAAAATTTACGAGTACTTGTTGTTTAGATTGGGACTTCGGATGGAAGACTAGCTTAGATCACCTCTCCACGATCGTTAGCGAAAAATCGTCTTACATCATGACCACATGTGACTCTATGATATAGCTAGACTATCGCTAGGTGCATAATAAGACATTTTCCCACTCTACTTTGCTTTTTCACTACGTCTTACTTCACACAAGTGTGTATAAAATATTATTAATATAAAGGGGGCTTGAGGGTCTTTCCAGAGCCTAAAATTCAACGCGTGTCAAGTTAGACCAACCACCAACACCAAAACGACCGGAACATATCTCAGAATTATGGGCTATTTATGGGCTAATTAGTTGCTCTAATCCCAATTTTTGGGCTCCTACTGTTTAGCGGGAAATCGGATTCAAAGTGGGCGAGTCCAGCTTGATATCGAGCTAGAACCCCCCATATGGTTAGAATGGTCCGATCGAAAAAATTCAAACGCCAGAATTATGGGCTATTTATGGGCTAATTAGTTGCTCTAATCCCAATTTTTGGGCTCCTACTGTTTAGCGGGAAATCAGATTCAAAATGGGCGAGTCCAGCTTGATATCAAGCTAGAACCCCCCATATGGTTAGAATGGTCCGATCGAAAAAATTCAAACGCCAGAATTATGGGCTATTTATGGGCTAATTAGTTGCTCTAATCCCAATTTTTGGGCTCCTACTGTTCAGCGGGAAATCGGATTCAAAGTGGGCGAGTCCAGCTTGATATCAAGCTAGAACCCCCCATATGGTTAGAATGGTCCGATCGAAAAAATTCAAACGCCAGAATTATGGGCTATTTATGGGCTAATTAGTTGCTCTAATCCCAATTTTTGGGCTCCTACTGTTTAGCGGGAAATCGGATTCAAAGTGGGCGAGTCCAGCTTGATATTAAGCTAGAACCCCCCATATGGTTAGAATGGTCCGATCGAAAAAATTCAAACGCCAGAATTATGGGCTATTTATGGGCTAATTAGTTGCTCTAATCCCAATTTTTGGGCTCCTACTGTTTAGCGGGAAATCGGATTCAAAGTGGGCGAGTCCAGCTTGATATCAAGCTAGAACCCCCCATATGGTTAGAATGGTCCGATCAAAAAAATTCAAACGCCAGAATTATGGGCTATTTATGGGCTAATTAGTTGCTCTAATCCCAATTTTTGGGCTCCTACTGTTTAGCGGGAAATCGGATTCAAAATGAGCGAGTCTAGCTTGATATCAAGCTAGAACCCCCCATACGGTTACGGTTAGAATGATCCGATCAAAAAAATTCAAACGCCAGAATCATGGGCTATTTATGGGCTAATTAGTTGCTCTAATCTCAATTTTTGGGCTCGTACCGTTTAGCGGAAAATCGGATTCAAAATGAGCGAGTCCAGCTTAATATCAAGCTAGAACCCCCCATACGGTTACGGTTAGAATGGTCCGATCGAAAAAATTCAAACGCCAGAATTATGGGCTATTTATGGGCTAATTAGTTGCTATAATCCCAATTTTTGGGCTACTACTGTTCAGCGGGAAATCGGATTCAAAGTGGGCGAGTCCAGCTTGATATCAAGCTAGAACCCCCCATACGGTTACGGTTAGAATGGTCCGATCGAAAAAATTCAAACGCCAGAATTATGGGCTATTTATGGGCTAATTAGTTGCTCTAATCCCAATTTTTGGGCTCCTACTGTTTAGCGGGAACTCGGATTCAAAATGAGCGAGTCTAGCTTGATATCAAGCTAGAACCCCCCATATGGTTACGGTTAGAATGATCCGATCAAAAAATTCAAACGCCAGAATCATGGGCTATTTATGGGCTAATTAGTTGCTCTAATCCCAATTTTTGGGCTCCTACTGTTTAGCGGGAAATCGGATTCAAAATGAGCGAGTCTAGCTTGATATCAACCTGGAACCCCCCATATGATTAGAATGGTCCGATCAAAAAAATTCAAACGCCAGAATTATGGGCTATTTATGGGCTAATTAGTTGCTCTAATCCCAATTTTTGGGCTCCTACTGTTTAGCGGGAAATCGGATTCAAAATGAGCGAGTCTAGCTTGATATCAAGCTGGAACCCCCCATATGGTTAGAATGGTCCGATCAAAAAAATTCAAACGCCAGAATTATGGGCTATTTATGGGCTAATTAGTTGCTCTAATCCTAATTTTTGGGCTCCTACTGTTTAGCGGGAAATTAGATTCAAAATGAGCGAGTCTAGCTTGATATCAAGCTGGAACCCCCCATACGGTTACGGTTAGAATGATCCGATCAAAAAAATTCAAACGCCAGAATCATGGGCTATTTATGGGCTAATTAGTTGCTCTAATCTCAATTTTTGGGCTCGTACCGTTTAGCGGAAAATCGGATTCAAAATGAGCGAGTCCAGCTTAATATCAAGCTAGAACCCCCCATACGGTTACGGTTAGAATGGTCCGATCGAAAAAATTCAAACGCCAGAATTATGGGCTAATTAGTTGCTCTAATCCCTATTTTTGGGCTCCTACTGTTTAGCTTGAAATCAGATTCAAAGTGGGAGAGTCCAGCTTGATATCAAGCTAGAACCCGCGATGCGGTAACAATGCTCCGATCCAAAAAAAAACCGCCGGAATTATAGGCTTTTTTTGGGTTAATTGGTCCTCTAATTTCGAGTTTGGGGCTGCTACCGTTTAGCAGGAGTTCTTCATCAAATTGTGGGATATGACTTAACTTCTAGCTATAAATCTAGTGTTATAATACTCCGATCAAATAATTAAAATGCCGGAATTATGGGTTATTTGTGTGCTAATTAGTTACCCTAATGTCGATTTTGGTTCTTCTATCGTTCGCAAGAAATCTCATGCAAGATTTGTATTGAGTTCTAGATAACGTGGGATGATAATTTGAAAGTTGCAGTGAGAAAATGTCGATGTCTGTTAACTGAAAATTGATTTATTTGCATTCTCCGCGAATGCCAATATATATCTCTACTAGTAAATCCATGAATTGTCTTTTCACGTTTATATGTTCAGTATGTTTATAAGTAAGTAGTGTATATATAGAATTTATATAGTGAAATATCATATTGTTTTTTAAATATATATATATTTTTTTGTTTATAGGAGATACCTCTTCGCCGTTGCTGGGGTCCGCAGTGGCACAGCGGTAGAATGTTTATCTCTTGCGCGTGTGATCCCTAGTTCGATCCCAGATTGTGCCAAGTGGTCTTTGTGGTTGACAAACACCTTGTGGGTGTGTTTTATCGAGATTCTCCCGTTTCCTCACACTATTCATTTCTCATTATCGCCGTCTTCCTGAGCTTCGGTTAATAGGGGTCGTTAAATAGATATTTCATTTCCTCCCCGTACTTCCATTTTTTTAAAAACATATGTTGAGGCTTTACTTTTCCAAGAAATATACAGGTAATCTCACCTATGATAAAGATATTGCATAAAGAATAACTATTTGTAGTAGTTCTCGAAGAGTAGGGTAAACATTGTGATCCACAAGCATGTTGCAAAATTTTTTATTAAGCTAATTAAAAGTGGAAAAGTAAAGTCAGAAATGCCATTTTCTGTAGGCATGGTGCAGAAGAAAAACACAACCATTTGCAAGATATTATTTCTGATTATTATTTGTCCATTGTTATGTTTAAGTTATATTACGAGGCTCATTCCGAATGTAATGCCTCATTTTTGTGTGTGTATATGTTGAGTGATCTATAAGCTATGGCAGACGGTGATAATAACAATTGAATGAAATGGTGGAATGAATAAAGTGGGAGGAAATGGGAGAACTCCGATAAACTTAAGTACATGGTATTTGTCAACCACAAAGACCAATTGGCGCGATCTGGGATCGAACCGGGGATCACACGCACGAGAGATAAACGCTCTACCACTGTGCCACTGCGGCCCCCAGCAACGGCAAAGAGGCTATTCCTTTGCACAAAAAATTTATTTAAAAAATAATGATATTTCACTATATAAATTCAATATATACACTACTTACTTCCAAACATAATGAACATAAACACGTGTAAAATTAATTCATGGATTTACTAGTAGAGATATAGATTAACATTTGCGGAGAGTGCAAAAAAAAAATCAATTTTCAATAATAAACATCGATGTTTCCTCACTCCAAGTTTGAAAGTATCATCCCAACTTATCTTAAGATCAATACCAATCTTGCATGAGATTTCTTGCTAAAGATAGAAGAAAAAACTCGACATTAGAGCAACAATTTAGCAATACAAATAACCCATAATTCCGACGTTTTAATTCTTTTGATCGGAGTATTAAAGCCCTGGGTTTACAGCTAGAAGTTAAGCCAAATCTCAATTTGATGAAGAATTTCTGCTAGAAGGTAGCAGCCCCAAACTAGGAATTACAGCATCAATTAGCCCATAAATAGTCCATATTTCTGACGTTTGATTTTCTTCGATTCGAGATTTCTAACCTTAGGGAGGGTTTTTACTTGATGTCAAGCTAAACTCGCAGACTATGATTCCGATTTCCTGCTAAAAGGTAGAAGCCCAAAAATCAGGATTAGAGCAACTAATTAGCCCATAAATACCCCATAATTCTGGCGTTTGAATTTTTTGATCGGATCATTCTAACCGTAACCATATGGGGGGTTCTAGCTTGATATCAAGCTAGACTCGCTCATTTTGAATCCGAGTTCCCGCTAAACAGTAGGAGCCCAAAAATTGGGATTAGAGCAACTAATTAGCCCATAAATAGCCCATAATTCTGGCGTTTGAATTTTTTCGATCGGACCATTCTAACCATATGGGGGGTTCTAGCTTGATATCAAGCTGGACTCGCCCACTTTGAATCCGATTTCCCGCTAAACAGTAGGAGCCCAAAAATTGGGATTAGAGCAACTAATTAGCCCATAAATAGCCCATAATTCTGGCGTTTGAATTTTTTTGATCGGACCATTCTAACCATATGGGGGGTTCTAGCTTGATATCAATCTGGACTCGCCCATTTTGAATCCGATTTCCCGCTAAACAGTAGGAGCCCAAAAATTGGGATTAGAGCAACTAATTAGCCCATAAATAGCCCATAATTCTGGCGTTTGAATATTTTCGATCGGACCATTCTAACCATATGGGGGGTTCTAGCTTGATATCAAGCTGGACTCGCCCACTTTGAATTCGATTTCCCGCTAAACAGTAGGAGCCCAAAAATTGGGATTAGAGCAACTAATTAGCCCATAAATAGCCCATAATTCTGGCGTTTGAATTTTTTCGATCGGACCATTCTAACCATATGGGGGGTTCTAGCTTGATATCAAGCTGGACTCGCCCACTTTGAATCCGATTTCCCGCTAAACAGTAGGAGCCCAAAAATTGGGATTAGAGCAACTAATTAGCCCATAAATAGCCCATAATTCTGGCGTTTGAATTTTTTCGATCGGACCATTCTAACCGTAACCGTATGGGGGGTTCTAGCTTGATATCAAGCTGGACTCGCCCACTTTGAATCCGATTTCCCGCTAAACAGTAGGAGCCCAAAAATTGGGATTAGAGCAACTAATTAGCCCATAAATAGCCCATAATTCTGGCGTTTGAATTTTCTCGATCGGACCATTCTAACCATATGGGGGGTTCTAGCTTGATATCAAGCTGGACTCGCCCATTTTGAATCCGATTTCCCGCTAAACAGTAGGAGCCCAAAAATTGGGATTAGAACAACTAATTAGCCCATAAATAGCCCATAATTCTGGCGTTTGAATTTTTTCGATCGGACCATTCTAACCATATAGGGGGTTCTAGCTTGATATCAATCTGGACTCGCCCACTTTGAATCCGATTTCCCGCTAAACAGTAGGAGCCCAAAAATTGGGATTAGAGCAACTAATTAGCCCATAAATAGCCCATAATTCTGGCGTTTGAATTTTTTCGATCGGACCATTCTAACCATATGGGGGTTCTAGCTTGATATCAAGCTGGACTCGCCCATTTTGAATCCGATTTTCCGCTAAACAGTAGGAGCCCAAAAATTGGGATTAGAGCAACTAATTAGCCCATAAATAGCCCATAATTCTGGCGTTTGAATTTTTTCGATCGGACCATTCTAACCATATGGGGGGTTCTAGCTTGATATCAAGCTGGACTCGCCCACTTTGAATCCGATTTCCCGCTAAACAGTAGGAGCCCAAAAATTGGGATTAGAGCAACTAATTAGCCCATAAATAGCCCATAATTCTGAGATATGTTCCGGTCGTTTTGGTGTTGGTGGTTGGTCTAACTTGACACGCGTTAAAATTCAACGAAATCACAGCTCCACACTGGTAAAACTTTTATATAGTATAGAAAAACTAGTTTAGTCAGCATTTGTTTTGACACATAATCAGTGGTCTGTCTAGTACATCATGTTTACCTGCGACTAAAAATATTATTATTATTATTATTATTATTATTATTATTATTATTATTATTATTATTATGTAGGAAAATTTTGGCATCCAGAGCAAACAAAATTAAAGGCACATTAGGGTACATATTTAATTGTATTGTATTAAACCTTAAAATACAGGAAAGGACGTAGAGAGGAAACACCTTGGCATATTTCTTCCTCGTTGGCAGCAACACGGTCGTATTACTAGGTGAAAGTCAGATGGTGCGAGGGTGTTTCCTCTCGACGTTTCTCCCATTGTGCGCTTGTTTCAATGGAGGCACAACCAACCCCTGTTTCTATGTCAAATTTTCCAGATGACCTCTGTTGGATATATTAACGATACGCCACTGGTGTCGTTACTATTTTTATTGCATTCTACACATACGATTTGGTAGTTCAATTGCTTGTTTGACGGCTCTATGTGCATTATTAGCTGAGATAAAGCCCTGCTACGGGTAGTCAGATTCAAGTCTGCAACAACGCTTCTAGCGGCTAAATGGGAAAGGACATGACAAAGTTTGTCCTCTAAAAGTTGCCTTACATTTAATGTCCTTTCAAACGGTTCCAACAGTTATACCACTTTTCATTGCAAATTTTGAAGTTGCCCCCTGTTGAAGGTATTCACGAGACGCCACTGGTCTCGCTGCTATTTTTATTGCATTCTACACATCCGATTTGGTTTTTTGTTTGAAGGCTCTACGTGCAGTATTAGCTGCGATATAGGCTTGGTACGTTCTTATTGAATCACCCTATAATAGGTTCATAAAAGCGATACGGGGAAACCAGGCCCGTATCCAGAGGGGTCTAGGAGGGGCCGGCCCCCCCTAAATTTTTCTGGCCCCCTAGAAGTTTTACAGTAAGCTTGCGGAAGAACTATAATATGGTGATGAACGATCATGTGGTTGGATCGGGCCCCCCTAACTTCAGCCGGGCCCCCCCTAAGTTTTTGGGCTGGCTACGGGCCTGGGGGGGGACTAGTCTACAGCATTCTACTTACTCCCCATTATCACTGCAGCATATACAAAACGATGGAAAGTAATGACGAAGAAAGAGAAACAGATGTTATGTTTCTTATATTAGAAGATGTATTTATTTTCAGGGATTTCTCCACGTGGGGCGTCGTTTTCCGCACCTAGCATCGCCGGGACGCCGCCCCACACTAAAATTCCGGCCTGCACCTTACCCACACTTAAAATTGCCGCATTAATACGTGAAAAGAATAAACATACACCGAATTGGTGAAGTACTTCTCCACTGACAAGACCATATACTCTTTTCTCCAACATGCCCAACTTGGCTCATACCTGTTCATACTGTTGACTGTGAGAGCGATTTCTCAAAACCGGGTAACATTTAGTCAGTAGTGGGTGCCCACACTAAGAAATTCCTGGAGGGATCCCTGTATAATTTTACTGAAGCTTTGAATTCCAATGTTCCATATAAAAATAAATAGACCTAATGTCCAACGCCCAGCAACATGGAAAATTGAATACCCTATGCTGCTTGTAGGCACAAAGTTCCGGTAAATCAGATGAAAACCGTGTGTCAGGTGTCTGCAGGCATAAAGACGAACTAAAGGAACATTGGCTTACCTTTTGTTTCTTTATTTCCTTCCTCTGTTCCATTTTCGTTATTGTTTCTAAAATAATGAAATTACTTTATCAAAGAGAAGAATCCATCGTGACAAACAGCGACCACTGATCTATAGACAAAAGAATTAACCCGGGCCGGCTAGCGAGATTTTTTCCCATAAAACTACCAACGGATAATATTTCTTGGGTTATGATTGGTTGTTGAGAGTCTACGGTGCTTCGGCAAAATTTTTGGCGGTTATTGATGTATGTTATCTCTGGTAGTACATATTTCTATAAGGGGTTCAAAGGATCGTGTAATTTTTATCTACAAAACATTGCATTTAATTATGTTGGAAAAGTGTAATTTCCTATTGAAACAACAGATAAACGTGCAGTTATGGGGCGTTTACACTTAGTCGATTTGCGTTCGATTCAGTTGAATTGACGTCACTTTCAACTTAATCGACCGTGTAAACGGGACTTCAACTTAATCGCTTGTTGATCGAAGGCGACCAATCGACTGGCAACTGAATTAAAAGACGTTCTATTTTCTGTTCTTGAAATAATTGAACACATCCATCAATCTGATTCGGCCTAGTTGCTTCGATTTAGTGGCAAATGCAGCGAGTCGATTTAGTCGTGCGACTAAATCGACTAAGTGTAAACGCCCCATTAGTTGCATATTTTAAAACTATATGAATGCAACCGAAAACGTTTGAAAACTAAATATAATTAAAAAGTTCCTTCACCTCAAAATTGGCAATGGTTTTCTCTGCCATCTAGGAGATATCTGTACGTATTAATTCTGGCTTAATGTCATATGCTGGCAGTTATATGGAATTGAGTAACCAATTGCATAATGAATGTATTGAATTAGTAAGACTTAGTTTGACACACTAAACGCATTTAAATACATAATCCGAGAAAAGTAAGGTACTCACATTAATACCACTCCACACTTTAAGAATTATAGTTCCACACGCCTTTCCTTCAGTTCCATAAAGTGTGGAGTACTTCACTCAATTTTAGGCCCTGGGTCTTTCTACTTCCAAAAGATTATCTAATTGTCGGAAAATATGAAACTTAAAATTCAAATTTATGTTTTGTATGTATTGCTTTATTTTGAAATGAAAGTAATAATGAATTCTGGGCTTATTGTTTTGAACACTGTCCCCTTAATATTGGCAAATTTTTGCTGTCCCTGGACTTGCACTCAAATGCTGCCCCATTATGTGTCTACTGCTTTCTCCTGTTTTTTTTTTTTTTTTTTTTAATTATTATTTTTTATCTTCGAGTCTTCTTCTTTTCCAACTGTTCGGTCTGGCAACGCTGCCATTAACATTGATAGTGAAACATGGCGGAGGATACTGGAAAGAGTTCTCCATCACCAGGATCACAGAATTTTGATCAAAAACATGACGATTCAGGAGAAGGGGATGGACCAGGAGGTTATAGAGGAATGCCTCCTAATCGCGGAAGGGGAATGTACAAGTTAGTACCTGTTATTTTCGTTATTAATTGTGAATTGCATGCGTTTAGATGGAGCTTTAATGGAATAGGCGATGATTTTATGACACCGGTACACATCAGTTCGTATACCTCGACTTCTCATGGCTACGTTCCTTTTTTTAAAACATATGAGTGTAGTCATTGTAGATACATGTAAATAAGTAAATTAATAAATGTATATTAAAGAGGAAAGAGAATAAGTGATCGTGTATACAGTATGTAGGCGTATTGTTTCGGGTTCACTACCCGGAGAATGCATCGCCCATAGCATAGGTTTAAATGTTATAATTTTGTAAGCTGATGCGTGTATATTCTCCATAATAAAATACCATGAATTATATTTTAATTTATTATTAAAATGTGTAAAGAGTACAGATATCCATTTCTTTTTGTAAATAAATTATTTTGATTTGATTTGGTTTAGTTCAAAAATATCGGCATTCAGATTTACAGTCACGGATGTAGAAAAAAAAGTTTTTCTTTATACCGGAATGGATATAGTATACATGAAGCTGCATCAGTTCCCGTAGGAGCAGGACGCTCATGCTTTTAGGGATTATTCATTGAGTATGTACGAACTTACAAAGGGGGTAACAAATCTACTTTTATTTACTTATCGACTGGTACGAAAATAAAACAAACGTACCTTTACATCTGCATATGTAGTGCCCTTGTACTTTATCGAAGACTGTGTGTGTGTGTATGGGGGGGGGGGATTTAACGCATATCGCATGTCTTGTGCATATGGATACTTCTTACTATTGCATTACGTAGAAAATTTATGGTATTTCATGTAGAAGTGGTAATAGAACACAGAAGAAACGCAGATCAGGGGATTCTCATGTATACTATTACCTTTCTTTAAATAAACCGAGTCTAGTGGGTTTTATTGGGGACTCCTACTTATAATACGGTGCCACTTAAAAGATTCATGTTCACATTTGGAATGTAACTATGGAATACACTTTGGAGTCAGTATTCCTTATATATCAGTTGTGTTGCATTACGCAAGGAGACGTTTCTACTAAGTTTTGACACATTTCTTACGTTGGTCAATGTTCCGTTAAGGGGGTCCAGTGTCTTTGACACCGCTTCTTTCTATTGATTTTCGTTTGATTTCATAATATAACGTTATGTTAAGTTCTATTACGTCAGGTTAGGTTAGCTTAAGAGGGTCCAGTGTAGTTGTGGACCCCCTTAACGGAACATGGACCCTTACGTTTTCAGGTTAGGTTAGAGCTTTGTATTTGTGGCTTATATTTACTAGTCGGTGGTGGTGTATTTTTGGCACACCACATTTTGAAAGATTTACAGGATATATATAATTTGGGTTAAGTTCCAAAGTTGGGCGTCCGTTTCCAGCAAAATGTTTAAAATTTAGAGGATAGATATGGATAATTTGATCGTTTATGTGCTTGATAATATATAAAAGTCTCGAAAAATCTGTTTATTTGTTATATATAAGCGGTTGTAAACATGAGACTATACAGCGAGCAGAGGGAACTACTTGGCGCAAGGTAACAAAACAGTTGCATTGTGGGAAAGAAACGAGCATATATGTTATCAACATGGCGAATGTACAAGGGCAACGAAGTAACAGTTTTAACGTTTGTGAAGCAATACGTTGATAACGAACAAAATCTTTTAAAAGTTTGCGAAGAGCACGGATTAATGAACCTAATAACAAATTGCAGAAAATGTGAAAAGGAGATGACAGCGAAAAAACTTGGCGAGAGCGGACGCCCAACTTCGGAATAAATGCATATAATTTTATTAAATCAATTAGAGAGGGAAAAAAAGAAACAATATAAATTGTTCAGAACATGCTATGAACATATAAATATATATAAGTAGTAATATACTGGTACATAGGAAGTTACACAATAACATCCTAATGACGTATATCTATGTATTAACAGAAAATTAAAAAAAAAAAAAATCTTTGGGTAACAGAAAATTAAAAAAAATGGATATCTAAATACGGATTTAGATAAATTATTTGAATTAAATTATTGGAATATATTTGACATATATTAGAATATATATATAAGGAACATATTTCTGCAGGCGACGGTATTTTATACCGAGTAATATAGTGTATTTTAGTTTTATAAGTGTATGGGTACTAGTATAAAATCATTGCAAATGCTTTACGATGGATAAAAAAAAAGTGAGTGCATATGAAAGATAACTCTATACAGGTTATTTTCCACCGGCAGTGTATTTCTGCACAGTGTACAGAAGCTGTTTTTTGTTTACAAGTGGAGCGTTATTAGTGTGAAACCATGACAAGTGCTGTTGGAATTCGTATTTTTGCCAGAACCCATTTCTTTTCAGTCTTAGCTTATGCATAAACCCACCATCGCTGACGTGCCTGCTCCCTTGGGACACACTGTCCCATCGTCTTCGTCCAGCCCTGACTCGGCTAGATAGCATTCGTGCATTTTAGTGGCCATTTAGCACAGGTTGGTTTGTGTTTTTGCACTGTAGTTATTATGCCATACATGCAGGATTCGTATTTATAAGCAAATCTGAAAAGGATTGTAATTTTTCAACAATTACTTCTAGTGGCTTTTTTGAATTTTATCTATGCCAAGTAACATTTTCATGTCGCCCAACGAAAATCTTTTAGGAGCTAATGAGAAGGAAATTAGTGAAATGATCATAATTTTTTAACAATTCATTCGAGTGGTGCGCCAAAATTATACATGCACGCTAGTATCTTCCCGATGTGGCAGATATAAGATCTCCAGTGTTACTTACTTCACAAAATATAGTTGAGCGACTGAAATGGGTTAGAAGCTCCCCAGGCCTTTTTTTTCTACCTTTATCACCGTTTAGACAAAGGCAAGGTACTCGATTCTAAAGCCATGAAACGAGTTGTAGGAGATACGAAACTCCGGAGCGATACGTCCGTATTTCTTTTAACAGAGCATGCACTAAGTGAGGAGCTTCTTTACTACTTTCAGATTGACTTAAAAGGGCTCAGTATAAATACAGTGTGGACAGATGGCATAAAAACTTCAGTGCATAAAACACTAACCAACATATGCTAGCTGGCACGTGTGCTATCCAACAGGGCAGGACCGCAACAAGGTGCCCCGAGCGGAGCGAGGGGGTGCGTCCGTAGGGTGCAAACGCATCAGAGCCAGGGGTGTACGCATAAACGATAATAGCGGAAGAGCTCACTTACACATACAATACTTTCAGTATCACTCAAAATTCATTTCAATATGGTGTGCACTAACAGTAATTTCTTATATTCACACTGTCATTCCTTCACGACAAATGTTACGCATCGTATTCTACCTATGAATTTTTAGTTTGGTAGAACCGCCTGCTCGAGTGAACCCAGTTGGGTTAACTGCTGCAAATGGCGGTCCCCAAAATACGAAATTTACAGGGAAATTAACACAATGAGATGCATGGGAGTAACAAGAATGGTAGTAAAGGTCATCAGGTAGGATAATTAATTAGAGGGAAAAGCAAGATTAAATTCTGGACTGTATGAGTTCGCGTATTCATCTAATATTAGGTAAACAGGTAATACAATATAATATGCCAGTGTTTCAAGAGTAATAAAGAGAAAGGTAATTCTATATAATATAGAATAGGATTAAAATCTTACATTATATTCAGGATTCAAGGGCGAGCCGTTCTCACTGAAAATTTCTTGTTGTTTTCAGGAAACGTGACAGGTATATATTAGGATATTTATTTATTTATTGTATATTGATCACAACAGATATGTTTACATAATATTTGTTCTACATGCTAAGCTGTGTAGTCAATATATTTTTTGTATGTGCATCAAGTATATGTATTTTGGGGCATTTTATTTGGGCACTTATGAATTGTGCACATTCTCCTAATAGGCGATATACTTAATGTATTAGTACGTTGGGGTGGTTCGTAAAATGTTTGTAGCCGCCAGTGTATTTTTCTGTTCGGAACATGAAGGGACATTTCGGACAATAATATTTGCGAATGTCATTATGTAAAAGTTCATGTTGAAAACACAGAAGGAAATTAGCTCTTCTTGCTTTAAGAGGATACATTGAATAACCTAGTAAGAGTTCAACATATTTTTCATATCGAGACTAGACCCCCGTGTCTTTATGTATTAAGTAGCGAACACATTTTGGTTGAATTGCTTCTAATAGGTGTGTGTATTTTTGCGCACTAGGATTCCATATAATGCAGTTGTATGTCATTAATATGATACTCAAATTCAAGATAATTTATTTTTCTCGTATAAGATACAAGAACACGTCTAACCACTGCAACAACTTTCAGTTCACCTCAGAGTCAGAAGCTAGAGATGAAATTGATAGATTTACTAACCTCTTTGGCATAAACGATGTGTCACTCACGTATATTGTCAATTATCATCTAGAACCTATATGGGCACATCTTTCACAGATCACAGCCATATTAGTCCCACATGAACCTGTTTTTAATGTTATAATCAGGGTTGGCAAAAACCATGGTTTTTATTAAAAAAACCAAAAAAACCGGTTTTTTTGGTTTAAACCAGGTTTTTTTGGTTTAAACCAGGTTTTTATGGTTTAAATGATTTGCTCTATATATTCATATCATATATGGACAGAAATAAGTTTGTTTCGCCTTGATGTTATTATGCAACAACCGGGTTATGCTGGAAGGGGTCACATAAGCTTAAAGCGGAATAAAAACCGCTTCTCGAGTTACATCCAAGAGAAATTGTCCTCCATTTGAACTCGGAACCAGGACTAATTGGCCACAAATGCGATACGTCTGCCGACTCACTCACGAAGGAATCCTGATAAAAAAAAAAAAATACGTTGTACTTATCTTTACATGCTTCTTAATATAACTGTCAAGAGTCATTTCAGAAGGACAAAAAGATGAACAGTTGCACAAGTGAAACCATTACACAGAATTAATTACATATGAACAATTTCAAAGTACGACGGAGTACAGAAGAACTAATCTCGTTCAAGTTAGTTAACAACGACTTTTATTGGTCCAAATTAAAGAAATACACCGACTTAATCTGCATATCAATAAGAAAAGGGAATAAAGATACGAATTATTTGAGTCCACTTTGGCTCAGACTCATTTATACATAAATAGATACCAAAGATACTTATTTCACTAAATGCCTCTCGTGGGGTCTGTATGACACCCCCCCCCACACACACACACACAAAGTACGGCATTTTCGATGTATTTTATCAATAGTAAACATTGAAACGAAACAATATTTAGAATTTTTCTCCGATTGCAATTACATAACAATAATAACAACTACAAAAAAATCACAAAATAAACATTTATAAACTTGTAAAAAAAAGTTGCTTTTGTAGTATAATCTTTTTGAGTAATGAATGGGGAGTTTAGGTCTGAATATAATACGAATAATATACGGGAGTGAAACGTGATAACCCACAAATGTGTGTTCATCAAGATTTTACAAACACTTACACTTTTACGAACATTCTTTTGTTTTTTGGTTTAAACCAGTTGGTTTTTTTGAAAAAACCAGCTGGTTTAAACCTTGGTTTAAACCATGGTTTAAACCACCTTGGTTTAAACCAGCCAACCCTGGTTATAATACTATTTTTCTTATTTCAACATATCTTTATCTAGGATTATTCTTTTATTTCTGCCGTTCACTCTTTAACTATTGATCACAAAATCTTCCTTATTTTCATGTTTTCTTTGATCTTCGCTGGATATTTATTCATCTGTATTGTATTTCTGTGCAAAATTCGTAGCTGTTAAGTATTGTAAACGACGCGCTATTAGAAATAACGACAACTGTGAATCCATACCTTCTTATGTTGACAACCACCACTATAAGTAACAACACCTTACTACATTTCTTTAGAGCAGGGTTTGAGGGGCGAATCCTGCTATTAAGTACACGTCCCTGTAACATCAAAATTTACGAAATGCATCTTTCCTGTACTTGGTTGCCAGACTGGGGCCGCGGTGGCTCAGTGGTAGAGCGTTCACCTCTGGTGCTTGGGGTCCCGGGTTCGATCCCAGCCCCCGCCAAGTGAACTTTGTGGTGGACAAACACCGTGTGCGTGGGTTTTCTCGGGGTTCTCCCGTTTCCTCCCACTTTCTTCATTCCACCATTTCATCCATTTCTCATAATCACCGTCTCCTTTAGCCTAACCGGCATAACCGTGGGACGTAAAACTTAAAGATTTCATTTCATTTAATTTTTGGTTGCCAGACAAGACAATGTTTATCTTAAGGAAATAAATTATCATTACCTTGGAAAGTGTTTTTGAGGAGTTGCATTAATGGATGCAGATTAACTTGTTGGCTGAATATATCTACAATGTGTGTACATACGACATGAAAAGTGCAGTGCTTATAACACGAACTAACTTTAAAATACAAACCAACTTGTGCTAGGTGGCAAAAAAGCTATCTGAGTCAACCCAGGAGCCCAACAGGGGAACCCGAACGTAAGCGAGGCGGTGTGTCCGTAGGGAACAGACGCTAGCTACTTAACTGAAAGTCAACATTTTCCTTTAAAAAATGCAGGAATCCGAAAGTTTTTTTTTTTTTTGGGGGGGGGGGGAGTTCTTCGAAATCTCGTTTTCAGTTGCCAGTTTGCTTTCTGAGGTCAAAGAATCTTTCTAACATAATCTCACATATTCTATCAGATATGCGAGAAGAAATCGAGAGTTTCCCGATCTCTTTTTTAATGCAACTTATGTACGTTTGTATGTGTGTAATCATGGAGATGTAGTTCTGAGGAATCTTTTATAAAAAAACTACCTTCGGTTTGCAGTTAACTGACACCTGTAATTAACTGGAGAAAGTGGTTTGTATTAATACGCTAGTATGTACTACAAAAAGAGGGAAAGTAGTTGTGTTCTTTTTGTCCCAGATCCTCGCATTTCCTCAGACTAAAGCCTCGCGTTTCCCATATCTCTATTCCCAAGAGATTTCGCGAAATGGCCATCTTATTTTAAGAATTTTCACCCCCCGCTGAAACATGTCTTTAATTATTTAACACTTATGGCACAGCGTGAAATCATTTTTGTGGCCTATTACACGTTACCCGTACAACGTATATTTTGCGTTCAAAATGCAATATAACGGTCGTACACGTTCCCGACGCGGTATTCGTCCCTATTACATTGAAGAGAAGTGTTTCCTTAGTCATACCGCAAAAAATATGTCAGCACTAGTACTATTCAGTGTTCCTTCTTTCTAGTGGAGCTCGACGTCTGCACTTTGATAAAATGGGTTTCACATACAGCCATGATCATGTCGATGCTGAGGAAACTCAAAGTAAAGATGAAAAAATAAAACAAAACAGCAAAGAGAGAGGTGATGGAGAAATAGACAAAGGAAAAAAGGGACATGATGAGATTTTGGTCACTTTTTCGTGTGCTTTTGGTCACTTTTCAACTATTTGCAAGAGACTATACCACTATGAACCCTACGATATTTAAGCATCAGGCAAACAAAAGAGTTAATAAAGGTCATTACTGTGAGATAACTAATTACAGAGAAAAGTGATGATTAATCTAGGACTATATGAAGGTGCGTAGTGAGGCTGCGTAGGTAAACTGACAATAGAGCATAATGAGTCAGTGTATCGAACCCACGTCTTAGTAACGAACCTAGGAAGTGATAGGTGCATTAGGGGAGAGAAAAGCGCCGATAGATTCTTGATAGTGCCTCATAACATGTCGTCCCTTCAGGGTTATCTTATTTTAGGGAGACATGTCTTTGTAACATCTACGGAAAAATATGTGAATTGATTTCATAATAGGATTATGCAGGGTGATGCAAAACAAAGCCGACATCGTCCCTGATACCAAGGTAAGACAAAAAGTATAGACCAACCTGGATTGAGGAATGCTTCCTTTCGGAGTTATAGGTTGCCGAAAACATGAAAAAATGAACTTTAAAAGTCCTTAGCTCCCTACTGTAGTCAGGTCAAGACTTCACTTAGGAACTAGTATGTGCCCTACCCGGATATCCAAGTTTCAGAATCATGCGGTACTTCCGCAACAATTTTTATAGAGGCAATTGGTGAACACTTCAAATTATATGCCCGTAGCCAAACTCCCTTCATAAAAATTGCTGTGTGAGTATCGCAGGATTCTGAAACATGTATTTTGAAACATGATATCGCAGTTATTAGTTCTTAAGTTAAGTCTTGACACGACTACGGTAGGTCCCATAGTTTTGGAGTTACGGACATTTAAAAGTTAATTTTTTCATGTTTTCGGCAACCTATAACTCCGAAAGGAAGCATTTGTGCACCCAGGTTGGTCTATACTTTTTGTCGTATCTTGGTATCAGGAATCACCTCCCAAACGTTATCGATGTTGTTTTGAAACACCCTGTATAAGTAATTAAAATATATCGGAATCTCATCTCACATATGTTTAGTCAGCTAGAAATATGAGTGTACTTATCACGTAGTACTTCATAAGAAAGACATGGAGTGAAATTTTACGTGAAGACAATCTACAAAGTGATCATGAAAGTGCCACAAAGCTGTGCTACACGCAAGGCATGTGCTTTTATACCATACAAGTAATTTTTCCAACTAACTTTGGTCTTGCGTGTATCTACCGTCACTGATAGCGTAAGTTGGTTTGTGTTTTATGCACTGTACTTTTTATACTAAGCTAATGATAAGATGATCATCATCATAGTCATAGATATTCTGCCATTATATTGGCATGTCACTTGCCAGCTGAGAAGCTTCCCTGTTCCACACTCTTCCGCTAACCTCTTCTTCATGTAGATTTTTCTGTTTTGATATCGTCCATCAATTGTAGCCTCGTTCGCTCCCTCCCTCTCTTTCCTGCCACCATACCCTCTAGCACGTCCCTCATGATACAGTTCCTTATCCAATCTTCCAACCAGTTTCTCTTCCTCTTCTCACTTATATCTAATACTGTTCTTTTTGCCCTTACCATTTCTAACACCTTGTCATTCATTTTCCGCTCGACCCAACTAATTCTCTCCATTTTTTCCACGTGCATACATGTCGAAAGTTTCCAGTCTTTTTTAATAGTTTTTGCGTAATATCCATGTTTTTGCCATATACAGTACAATACTCCACACGAAGTATTTTATGAATCTTTTTCTCAGCACTTTATTCAGGTTTCCACAAAGTAGATTTTTCTTCCTCCTAAAGGCTTTTTTCACATTTCCTATCCTTGCTTTTATTTCGCTTTCGCACTTCCTATCAATACTAATAATACTACCCAATATGGAAAACTCTTAAGGTAAGGAAACATTGAATAGTTGAAGGATAATTTTTTTGCAGTAATACAATATGGATGTATACGTAGTTAGTAAAGAATAAAGCAAGAAATTAACAAGTATTTGCGAAATACAATTATAGTTGAAGTAGGGACATCAAACAGAATTAGGGTTAATTGTGAATAAGGTAAATATATTAACCATAAGTAATTAGGAAAATAACGCTTAAAATAGCTTTGTTCTGCCGATCAAAGGGAATCGTCAGCGGAACATTAGTCTTACATTTCAGTGAAATAATCAATTTATTTTCGATAAGAAAATCTGATCAATTCCAAATATGGTTTTTGTGTAAGTCTCTGTAATGTCTCAGGAGGATAACATAATCTCTCGCATTTGTAACAGATATTTATACCTATTTCTAGAATAGGAAAGTTATTGAATATCATGAAATAACTTTGCCCGATCAAAGTATGTTAAACGTTAGCAATTAATAGCTTTGTAAGCATTCTTGATCATAGTAACAGTTTCCGTAGCGGTCTTGCCAAGTTTCACTCAAAACTTGATCGCAAATCTTTCTAACGAGCGCTGCATTTTCACTTGCACAAGATTAAAAAAACAACCCTCAGTCCCTCACGGACAGACCCGTCCTTACTCTCTGGATGCTTGGAGCATACGGAGCGACAGAGCGCTGCTTAGCTGGGTTCCCTCACTACCAGTTTCAACCGGTCAGACCGCGCTCCGACGTACAGTTGCGTCACAATAAATTCACTGACATTACTTTCGGGGCAGACCTTGTATTTCCAAGATTAGAGTGTTAGTCCTGATAAGTGATTAACTCTGAAAAATGTTATTGAGTGAGTTCTGTCTCTTTAGAAAGAAGTAGCACAGCCGTGATAGAGTACCCGTAAGGGCCAAAGCAAGTGATTGGATATCGGAGGCGGAGGGGTATTAGAATTCTCAGTCATATGTAAAGTAAAGGGAAATGAAAATTTTTACTTTAACGTCCCACGTTTATATCTTTATACTAAATGAGATATAAACGACTGAAATTCTGTGTTCTCCTGCCGAGAATCAAACTCGGGAGGGAGCACATGCGCTAGCCATTAGATCAGCAAGCAGGTCTGTAAAGTGTTGGATTATATATAATGTGTATTGATTCTTTTATAGAAGTTATATGCCAGTTACGCATACATTATTTATTTTGCTATCTCCATAAATGTGTTCCTTAGTCTTTCTTTCTGAAAATCATACGTTTTCCATAAATTTTCTTTTTTATACTGGGCTGTTCACAAGCTGTATCTTGTTGATTAGCTTTCGTGCTTTAAAGTTAGGTTAGTTTAGTGTTAGATATTAAGTCACGGAATATCATTTGACGTTGTTTTCTCTTACCTTTGATACAGTATGTTACTTGCATAGCGTTAACTACACTAGCTCGTATTATTATTATTTTAAAAAGTCAAGAAATTCTCATTTATATCTTAGGGCGCTTCATTAATCGGAAGAAATGATACATGGGTTCATGTCATAAATTATTAGATGGAAATAATTCATATAGATAATTTCTTTGGGAAATTTTAATTTGGAAAAGTTTATTTTTAATAGTGCCACATGCCTGTTGAAAAGTAGAGTTTAATACGCGTATTTTATCCATTGATATTCTTACTAATATAAAAGGACGAGTGTTTGTGAGTGTATCTATCATCAGATTATCACACAGGAGTCACTTATGGCCAGCAAATTTTGTACACAGATAGATCTCCACCTAGTTTAACAGCGTACGAAACCGTTTTGTCGGTTTTAAGTTCAAGAGAGTCACATGTGCTAGCGGTTTTCGGTTAGAGCGTGTCACATGTTCTGGAGGTTTAAGAAGTGTAGAGTACCTCAGAAGGCCCTCAAATTAGACAACTCAAACTACTATACTTTGTTGCAGGTTGTATACTGTTCA